>NC_051280.1:2099563-2474563 GCF_015220745.1 Sebastes umbrosus | reverse complement strand
AGGCTTTGGATGCTACAGTTCTCACAATTAGCTGTGTGACTTGTTCAAATATTATGTTGCACATCAGTTGCCACTGTTTTGTTTTTACATGGTCTATGATAATATGATAAAAAACTCTTTTTCTTCACTGTTTTATTGCGTAAATTTACATCTTTATTCAGAGATAAAGAGAAACTGTTTCTCTCAGCTGCAGCCGCTGTTATGTTTTAGTCCGAGCTAGGCTTACCGCAGTAGTCGGTGTTACACAGTGGTCGGGCATACACCGATTACGACATTACTTGACCAACGCTACAGTCTGAAAGTGAAAGTGTCTGCTCCATACGGAGTCTCAGCCCAGAGTAGCAGATTTCACACACGGGATGAGAGAGGGAGTTGACAGGCAAGATGATGGTGGAAGATTTGGTGTCAAAGCGAAAAGCAAAAGCGCCTATTTGGCAATACTTCAGGTTTGAACCCAATGCTATAAGAGAACCATAACATTAATGAGGCAATCGCAGTGCGGAGGACGGAGTGGTCACAGACAGTCTGCACGGTGCTGTGGCGCCGGGTGGAAACCTGCAGCCTTGCAGCGAAAGCTGGACCGTAGAGGCTATACACTCCGTCGTCCGACGTTAAAGATCAGAGTAAGCGCTCTACACATGTCGAGTGCTGTCTTTTCTTGTAAAATGTCCAGTGTAATCGGTAACACCGGTGTTGTCATACGTTTATTAGCCGGTGGGAAGATTTCCTCACCGTGACATCCTTAGTCCAATCTGTTTTCCTTGGTTACGGCTGTGTGCCTGCAGACAGGCCCAACTCTGTTTTTAGTTTTCTTGAAGTGGTTATACTGTTTTGTAATATGGCCAACATGTTAAAATCACTGAAGCAACATTATTTACAGTTTGGGCAGTAGGCTTGTCATTGTTACCGGTGTTACATGGTGGTCGGGCATACACCGATTACATTACGTACCCATCGCCTCCACTGTCGTTATGCTTTTTTTTCAGAAACAAAACCCATTTACTTAATTTTGGCGTATCAGCGCTGTGTTATCAATACAAAGTCGGACAATGGACGCTGCAAACTGACCGTGAATGCATCCATACGGAGTCTCTGCTCAGAGGAGCAGGTGTAATCGGTAACACCGGTGTTGTCACAAGTTTATTAACCGGTGGGAAAATTTCCTCACCGTCACATCCCTATTAGGCAGCACAGAAAGCTGTGTTTCATTGTGTGTCGTGGTGCGACACTCTGGTGAATATCTATAAGCTGTCTAGCAGTGAATGTTTTGGTTTTATGCTTAGATTGGTTTTATTTCATTGTGTAGGACAACTTTTCATTTGTCAGGCTGCATTTTGATCTCTAGGTACGCAGCCATTTGTGTGTTTTTTTATTTACACATCAAAAATCATAAAGATACAATGTATAACTTGCAAGGGGATATGAAGGAGAATTGCCTAAACAAAAAAACAGGATCTTGAAAAGTGGCCTTCTCCAGGCAGCATATTACATGAAATAATTACAGTACGGTAATATACACATTTGTATGTAAATATAAATAATTTTAGACATGGCCGTGCTGAAAACCTCATCATTAAAATGATTAAATAATCATTAAATGATGACGAATTCTAAATGTGGACTACTGTGTAGGTGGTAACTGTGCTTTTGTGGTGTTCTGGTAGAAGAGGTACTGTATACATCTCTCTGTACATTGGTTATGTGACTTGCCAGCACACAAACAAAACACTGAATGTGTACTGAATGACTCTTTACTTCTTTTAAAATACACCTGTGGTATAGACTGGCCTTGACAGTCATATTGCCAAGCAACTATTTGTATGTATCTGACATAAAACCTGTCAGTATGAAGAGGACCCATCTTTCTTTAATCCAACTGTTGTGAAAGTCAATTGTGAGTTTTATGGGATTCGTTAACCGCTGTAGGCTGCACACAGAAGTTATACCTTCTTGTGAGTTTTGGTGCCAACAATAACTAACTAAAAGTTTGATTTAGAGTTCATAGAAAGTCTGCATTGGGTATTTCAAAGGGATTGTTAATCAGTGCTGTAAGTGAACTTGGTTGGAAACTGGCTTGATAGTGTTGTTATAATGCTGCATGCAGTGCAGTTTCAGTCATTACCAGACCACTTAAGCTGACTTTTGTCAGTAAATTTGCTGTGGAGTCCGATTAGAGAGGTCACGTCACTGTGGATAAAAGAATAAGCTAAACACCATAATGCTACACAACTTAAGATGAACTTCAAAACACGATGGCGGTTGCACCAAATCCTTATCTGAATATGGTGATTGCATAACAGGTAAAAAGAGTGCATACATGGCAACAACAAATTTAGACAAGGGAGGTTGGAATTTATTTTCCAAAAAGCAGCACACAGACAGGTGTTTATAATCAGACTCTCTTCTCCATCATCCATAACTTAACTTTTTCCACAACCTTAAGTTTGTTTTTTGCATTAATTACAAATCTGTCAATGTTTTATCAGCCCATAGACTCATCTATACATGTCTAAAGTTTCCTTTCCTTGACCTCCCTGCAGCTTTCAGCTTGGACACAGAGCAGCCCGACTACGACCTGGACTCGGAAGACGACGCGTTTGTCAACAAGCTGAAAAAGAAGATGGAGATCAGCTTCCTGCAGTTTGAGGAGATGATTGACCGGCTGGAAAAAGGCAGTGGACAGCAGGTCTGCACCGTTTGTGTCTCAGTCTGCCCCCCCCCCCCAAACGCAAAATAACACTCCAAACTTGCGCTAAATTTTGGAGAGGAAAAACTTGCATGGCTATATTCAAAGGGGTCCCTTAACCTCTGACCTCTAGATATGTGAATGAAAATGGGTTCTATGGGTACCCACGAGTCTCCCCTTTACAGACATGCCCACTTTATGATAATCACATGCAGTTTTTGCTAAATCATAGACAAGTCAGCACACTGACACACTGACAGCTGTTGATGCCTGTTGGGCTGCAGTTTGCCATGTTATGATTTGAGCATATTTTTTATGCTAAATGCAGTACCTGTGAGGGTTTCTGGACAATATCTGTTGTTGTTTTGTGTTGTTAATTGATTTGCAATAACAAATATATACATACATTTGCATAAAGCAGCATGTTTGCCCACTCCCATGTTCATAAGAGTATTAAATACTTGACAAATCTCCCTATTAGGTACATTTTGAACAGATAAAAAATGTCCGTTTAATTTGAGATTAATTGCAATGAACTATGGACAATCGTGCGATTAAATAATTAATAATCAATAGAGTAATAATCAATTGACAGCCTTAATACCTTCATAAAATAGTAACACAAATTTGAAACCATTTATGGTAAGACGCCATGAAAGTCCTGTGTTTGCTGTGTTAATGCATTGTTTATTGATCAAAAATGTAACTCCTGTTTGTGTCTTTTTTTAGATGGTGAGCCTTCCGGAGGCCAAACTGCTGCTGAAGGAGGACGATGAGCTCATCAAGGAGGTCTTCGACTACTGGAGCCGCAAGAGGAAAAACAGCAGGGCCAACTGTCTCATCCCCAACGTCAAGCAGGAGAAACGGGACGGCTCCAGCACCAGTGACCCCTACGTGGCCTTCCGGCGGCGCACCGAGAAGATGCAAACCAGGAAGGTCGGTAGTCTTTACACTCGGGGTTTTATTGTGGCTTTGATACCAGATCCATCCATGTGTTGGACGTTTGATTCTTTTTGTTGAAAAGTTAAAAAAAATGATGTCAAATATAAGTATCCTCTGCCTTGTTAGCTGTTGTAGTTGGACGGGCTTTCAGTGGAAATATATGACAGGCACGTGGCAGGAAATATTTCGTCATGTTACAAACTTCCTCCTTCCGTGAAATAATCTTCTCACGGTGATAACATTTCCCTGTGCCACTGTCTTTTGTGAAGCCTGGGCAGATTAACTTGATCCGGCTTGTCGTGTTGTAAAGACTGTACATGCCTAACTTGCGATGTAGACGTAATAAATCCCCCATACCTGACAGGCCGACAAAAGAAGAATGATGTCAGGCACCGCCACCACGTTCAATGAACAGCATCTTGCTTCACTTGCAGAGCGCATTGTGTCGGCACGTACTGTAGCTTCGTGTGAGACAGTCGGTACAGCTTTTACTAATGCTGTCGACAGAATGAATGAAAGGCACAAGTGTGAGATTTGGTCTAAATTGTTCTGTTTGTCTGCTCATCAAGCTTCTCTGTGAAATAGTGATTGATGAAGACACAATGGTAAATTATCTTGTGGCTAATGAGGATAATTAGAGATGTTTGAATACTTACACAACTAAAAGCGTCATGTCCATGACTGTATCAACATACAATGATGGACTTAAGAGAAAAGTCTCAACTAAGGCTGCCCCCTCTTAGTTGATTAGTCGATTAATCAGCCGTTTTGGTCTTAAGGCCTTGGCACACCAAGTCCATATTTTTTGTCCAAAATTGTCGTACGTTTACAAATAATTTCGACCTTGCGTTGTGTCGACCACGTTCGCACAGACTCCGAAACTCTCGTCCGTCATTAAAGTTTTCGAAACAGGTTTGTTTTTCTGAGTTTTTCGCATCCGTCAAAAAGCAGAAGGAGGTTGCTTGACCACTGTCTGTGTAAACGTCATCATCCAAAATGGCATCTGATAAACATTCACTTCGTCTCCCAGCACAAAGCACTTTAAGATAAAGAAATTAAAGAATACATACTGTAGATTTGGAAATTAAAGAACTTGCAGAACAGCTTGTAATCGTGGATGGTCACAAAGCAAAGGATGAAGGAAGATTAGACAGTAGTGATTGTGCTCTATGGCAGCTAAGCGATAGCTTCTAGCTGATCTCATTCATTCATTATCCCCGTTTGGGACTAGTACAATCCATTGCAACCACATAATTCATTCAGTTTTGACTCGTATTGCGAATTTTTCGCAACAAATACAATAACAAATCGCATCAGACTCGGTGTGCAAGGTTTCTGTGCATACGTTTTTTTATCGGATGATGGATTAAACAAACGCATACAAAAAATACGGACTTGTTGTGCAAAGACCTTAAGTCAAGATTTCTTTAGTTGATTAGTCATTTTTTTTTATGCCTTTTCATGCTGAATGACTTATTTCGAAGAAGCTTATGTGCACATCTCTGGTAAACACAAGATTTAAAGTGGTGCTTTTGTGTGATTCTTTGTGGAGAAACTTACAGATCTGTCGATTAAGTCAACTAATCGACAAATTCGCTTGAGTGTTAGTCGACTGAGATTTTCTTTTTTTTTTTTTTTTTTTTTTTTTAAATTTATTTTTTTGGGGGCATTTTCCATTTTATTGAGAGGACAGTGGATAGAGTCTTGAAAGGGGAGAGAGAGAGAGTGGATGCGGAAAGGGCCACAGGCCGGATTCGAACCCGGGCCGCCGCGGTCAGGACCAAGCCTTAATACATGGACGCCCGCTCTACCAACTGAGCTAACCCAGGCGCCCTGAGATTTTCTTTAGTCAAGGACAGCCCTACTCTCAACCCACCAAGTGACCAGATAATCGGAGAAACGCTGCACCTCTTCAATAAAATTCTATTAATTTAACATTGACTTCAGTGGATTTTGTTAAATTAGTGATACTACACTGTAGGGCTGTCCTCGACTAAAGAAATTCTTGGTCTACTAATCGATTACTTGAGTTAATTGCATTCATGCTCACAGTTAACTGTATAGAAGCACAATTTACATTGATAAAAATAGAAATCTATACATGATTGTATGTCATAAACAATATAAACTATACATTTATTCATACACACATGCACCCATTCATACTCATGCATGCACATGTCCAAATACAACCATACGCTTAGATACAACCATGCATACATTTTAAAACCACACTAAAAAGAAAACAAACAATCAGGACAAACCCCACAAACTTCCTCCGTCCATCTTTTGTTCCCTTCAGTTCTGTATTGTACAACCACACTGCTGCTGTAGGCTGGTTGTGTGTGGGATTGTTGCTGCTAATTGATTTAATCAACAGATCTGTAAAACTGAGTTTCCCCACAAAGAATCACACAAAAGCACCACTTTAAATGTTGTGTTTACCAGAGATGTGCTCATAAGTTTCTAGGAAATAAGTCATTCAGCATGAAAAAAAGCATAAAATCGGCTAAATAAATCTTAGTCGACTGAGACCAAAACGACCGATTAGTCAACTAATTAACTAACTAAATGGGGGCAGCCCTACTACACTGCTGAACACTGCCTCCATGAAATTGTTGTTTCATCTCAACCCTCTTGTAAAGGATTTATATGCCACCAAGTGGTCATTTGAAGAATTTAACCTTGATGTTAACTTTGTGATCTTAGTCACCTGTTGCTTTCATTCAAGCATCAAATACATAAATCAGCATGTAATACATTTAAACAGTTCATATAACTGCAAAATCTAGTGTCATAATTACTGATAACTGTGTAACCGATTTAGTTTCTTGCCAGTTTTATGTCTTAACGTACGGCTGAAAGCACTAATGAAGTGCTGTTATAACGTTAACATCTAATCATTGTAGCTTATGTTATTATTATTTTTTAAAGTATTGCTTATATCTGTTTCCTCCTTCAACACTCAGAACCGTAAGAATGACGAGGCGTCCTACGAGAAGATGCTGAAGCTGCGCAGGGATCTCAGCCGAGCCGTCACTATCCTGGAAATGATCAAAAGGAGGGAGAAGAGCAAGAGAGAGCTGCTGCACCTCACACTGGAGATCTTTGAGAAGAGGTGAGTCTGCCTCCTGGGGCTGCACAACTAATGCATTAGTACCGAAATAAAACTAAAAGCAGTTAGACGGCAGGGTGGAGAGTGTAAAAACTGAGATAGAAGAACAGTTGAAGTTACTTTATTTTCCATTTGTCGGATTTCCAAATAAATTTTCATTGATGTAGTTTAAGGGGGGAAATAAAACCACTTTGTCATGTGTATATATATATATATATATATATATATATATATATATATATATATATATATATATATATATATATATATATATATATATATATATATATATATATATATATAATGGTTTGAAATGTGTAGATAGTTAATCAGTCTGAGACTCTTGATTTTTATCTTTTACAGGAACGTCATGTCAGACTATGCTGGTGAGGTGATGGCGGAGGTGTTGGCTGAACGGGCACTGGTGAGGCCGCAGATCATTCCCCTGGTCCCCGTCACCAACCAGTACCGACACCAGGACCACACAGACCTTAAGGACTACAAGTCCAAGGTGAGGTTCACTATTAAGAACCGGGTTCTGACACTGGATTGGATAATTTAGAGAAAGTGTGATAATGTTGTCCATGTGTATTTATAGTAAATGAAAAACACACATTTTTGAGCTCTACCTTGAAAAAAAGGGTATTATGAAAGAGTTCTTTGTGCAAGATTAAGATTGTCTGTAGTCTCTAAAGGTGTGCTTTTAAGGAGCTCCAAAGTTTCATGAGTTCTCTCTTCTGTAGCCGGAGAAGACGGAAGTTGCCCGACCGAAGAGGAAGTATGAGAAGAAGCAGAAAGCGTTGCCTCTCTCGTCGGGTGCCCCCCACCATCAAGGTCCCGTTGTCTTCAACGCCAAGGACCTCAACCAGTACGACTTTCCCAGCTCGGACGACGAGCCCTTCTCCCAGGTACAAACACAGGCCCTTGTTCATGCAAAGCCAAGCACACTATGCAGACCAAGTCTCCCAAAATGTATCTTTGGTAGATGTTTTCATTGGATGCGTTGAAGTGAATTCTCTGCGTAATATTTATCGTCATACATGAGTTTTTGTGTATTACACTTCCATTAAGGTTTTTGAACAACAGCAAAGGCCAGCAAAATGCCACTTTTCTGAGTTTGTAAGCTGACGTGGATCCGTTAACAGAATTCAGGAGAAACGGATGCAGGTGGAACTTGGAACAAATGTCATATGGCACTATGAAAATCTCCAAATCTGCATCTCCAATTTTGCCTAAAAGATGACCGTAGAGCTGCAACGATTAGTCCACTGATCGATTAGTCGATCAACAGAAAATTAGTTGCCAACTATTTTAATAATCGATTAAATGTAATTTTTCATGCAAAAATGTCAGAAGCTTCTGTTGTCAGCCTCTCAAATGTGGAGATTTCCTGCTTTTCTCTGTTTTATATCGTATGGAACTGAATATCTTTGGGTTTTGGACCGACAAGACATTTAAAGATAAACGATTAATCTAGAAAATAATCGGCAGATTAATCGATAATTAAAATAATATGATCCTTTACTTGTCCGACAGTGGGGAAATTTGCAGGATTACATCAGCAAAGGGGGATAGTGCAAACAAGAGGCATCAATACAAAAAAAAACAAGATCTAATAAATGAGCACGTAAACAGTAAAAATCGAGATATAAAAAATTGCCTGAATGAGTGGTTGGGTTCTCAATAATCAATAGTTGCAGCCCTATATGACAGTGATGGTGTGAAGTGACAAAAAAATATATATATATTTGTAGGATATAGCTGCATATTTTCTGACACTTACTAGAACACCCTCAGATGGGGATTTAGTGTCTTGTCAAGTTAAATAACTAAGCACACACAACACATGCTGGAAACACTGTTCATCGCAGGGACTTGAAATAATAAAACTTCGAAGTGTCTCTGTAACCGCATGCCTCCCCGAGCTCTTTCCATACCTCCACTCCGCTGCACTCTGCCCCTTTGTCCTGATAAATCCACTCAAAATTGCAAAACCACGAGTGGGTGGGCTTCAGTGTTATAAATTCTGCTCTTCCACTGACCTCATACTGACCTTTGACCTCTGTGTCCACAGCTGCACTCAGGCTCATCAGAAGCAGAGGAGGAGAACGACCCAGATGGTGCCTACGCCTTTCGCAGGAAGGCGGGCTGCCAATACTACGCTGTAAGTGCTGTAATCATCCGCACGGTTTATAACAAAAAAGAATATTAGATCAGAGCTTTACTTTCAGAGGTTTTGTGCCCCAGACAATAAGAATGAAACGGGTGATGTTCAGCATCCTGTCTTTTATTTCCAGGCTCGCCAGGACCGCGTGGGTAGCTGGCCGTGGTGTGGACCCTTGGATGGCGGTTTGGCAGAAGCTCGCTTTCGCTACAGTCTTACCACGCTCACCGTGCCGCGGCGCTGTCTTGGCATGGCTCGACGACGTGTGGGACGAGGCGGCAGGTCAGTTCAATTTCTGTTCTGGTCATATGTTTGACCGTGCTATTCACTGGTTAAACACAACGCTTGTTAATGGCTTGTGCAATGCTACGCAGGACATGTAGTATTGTATGATTTTAAATCTCACAGGCAACGGTTGCTAATAGTTAAACTGCAGACAACTTTTCTTTGCTGACAATGCTGCAAAGGATGCATATTCTTTTGTATTTAGCTCTTTAAGAAGGTCCATTATACTGTGTGTGTGTGTGTGTGTATATATATATATTTATATTTATTTATATTGTGTGTATATATATTTACATATTACATATATTTACATATTACATATTAAATATATTTGTTTATTTATTTATATTTATATTTATATTTAAATGCAAAAGAATATGCATATTTATTTTTCAGTATTTATATCATTCTGTAGCTTAAGCGGCGTTCCTTGTGTATTCAAATCCGAACATTCACATTTTAGTCAAAGTATGCTTGTTTTAGCATCAAAATGCTATTTTCCCAAGCCCAACCTTTTCCCCACGTGACCCGACCTAGGTTTCTGCATGATGACGCTGCTACATGTACAGTATATCTAAATCCTGATAGTCAGTGTGTTAACGTTACATACAATAACTTGGAGGACAGTCGGCACGTTCCCAGTTTAGAGAAGCAGACAGAGTACCGGCACATAAGCTAAGCAATGTACTGCTGTGTGGACGCCACGTTGGTTCAGATCTGAAAGTCACTGATCAATGCAGCAGTAGAACAGCCAACTCCTGGTGTTCTGAAAGGTAAATTTACTGTTTTTGTGAATAAAGTCTGGTAGCTTTGGAGAAAGCGATATAACGGCTTCATTTCCCCGTCAGAAAGGGCTGTCTGATGGCGAGATAAAGCAGTGAAAATATTCTAAATATAGCGTATACTTAAACTGATAGGTTTTTTTTTAGGTGGCTAAAATAAGTGTTTCTGCTGCTCCCATCCATAGCCGCTTTACCTCGCCATCAGACAGCCCTTTGTGACGGGGAACTGAAACTGTTATATCACTCTCTTCAAAGCCACCAGACTCCATTCACAAAAATGATAATTTTGCCTCGCAGAATACAGGAGTATACATACAACCCCACTTCAAAATATCTGAACTAACCCTTTCAGTTATTTCCCAACTTTGCACAGCTAATGTTGACTCAGCTAGTGCTAGCGTTCACATTATTCACAACCTTATTGAGGTTGAAAAAAAAAAAAACGGAAAAGAACGCAGATGGACCCGCCCTTTTAAGATATGCTTAGAAGTATACTTATCTAATAACTTTGATTGAATAATTGGTTAAATACTTGATAATAACTGATAGTTACAGTACTAGAATCAAGAATTGTAAGAGAGATTTGATGCATAAACTTCAGCTAGTTATTTTATTGACATGTCCCACTGTCCAAGCACAAGGCCTGACCTTCTCCTCCTCTCGCAGGGTGTTGCTGGACAGGGCGTTCACGGACTATGACAACGTTTTCCACGGACTGGATCCAGAAATGCTCAACCTGCCACTTCCCCCCTCTTCTCCTCCTCCTCTTCCTCCTACTCCTCCTACAACTACTTCACGCTCGCCGGCCACCGACAAGTTTGCCAGTACCTCAGAAACAAATACCTCGGACAGAAGTTCCTCCTCCTTCAACTCCTCTCTTTCCTCCCCCTCTTCCACGGACCTCAGTCAGATACTGTTGAATATAAAGTCGTGCCGATGGAGGCACTTTAGACCACGGACACTACCACTACATGAGCTGGACAACGCCCACCCGCTATTCAGGAAGTTGAGTCGAGGCCTGAAGCGACCCGTCTCCTCCACAGCTAGGGGACAGCCCTATGGCTCTCAACGCCCGGTGAGGGTCGTCCCTGCACCCACACCCACTGCTGGTAGGTGGATTGACTGCCTTGAAATACACACATTGTTGATACCCTCATGCTGTCAGACCACCATCTCTGCTTTGATTATAAGTGGCTTATTTAATTGCAAAAATAACAGGGCGCACGCGCACACACACACACACACACACCACTATGCACGACTTGTCTTCTACCTATGAGCTTGTTTTAAAGGGTCAGCTTCCTCATTTTACAAAAAAACATCCCTCAGCCCCAGCAGTATTTAGCCAGTAGTTTGGGTTTTATTTGCCCAGGTGTGCTTATGCATATATGCTCCTGAGATTTCTGTCGTAAAGACCTTGAAAAAAGACATTTCAAAAATTGTGCAGGAGTGTGCCTTTCCCAGAAACTGTCCCAATTACTCTTGAAAATCCATTTTCACATGAAAACTGTTTGCAAGGTCTGTGGATTATAGAAAGGTATTTGAGTTTTTTAAATTAAATTAAATGTCCTCCTGATAGTATTGGAGAAAAGATGTCAAAATCCAGGTACATAAAACCAAACCTATCTGTGTGACAAGACAGTACTGATTTGGAGGTCAAATGCCATGGCAAGGGTCGAAATTTTCAAGCTTCGAAGCTATTGGGTCAGCCCTAGTATGTGGAAGGGATGGGTCATGATTTCTGAAAATTACTAAATTATAAAAAATCTAACCGTTTATGCAACTATTGTCCGGTCCTAAAAAAATATTTTCCTTTTGTTTTTACCGTCGCCGATAAAACGTGAGTGGCGCATTCAGTTGGCTCTTTTCCATCTGCGCAGGTAGTTTCAGCTGGGAGATGTGGCGGAGCATCGTAAAACACTCTTCATTCAAACTCAACAGAAGCAAAATTATACTCACCAAGACCGTCTTGGTTTGTCTTTCCACTTTTCCAACAATTTGGTTAATTAAACCTCTAATTCATCGAGTTAGATGTGAAAATGTGCCGGCTCTAAACGCCAATGAGGAATAGTTCCCAGTGAATATCGAATAGTATTTTTGCTTGATATGCCCATCCCTAGTACGAAGTAAGTATGGGTAAGTGGAGAATGTGTGTTTTGGTTGAACTGACTCTTTAAGAGGCATGCTAGTTCATAGAGGTATTTACCAACTATCCATTACATTATTCAGGATGCACGCGGATTGCTTCCCTTTTACCCCGACGTTTTCTTTATTTTTACCTGGACTGCGGTCATAATTTTTTCTTTGTTTGTTGGGAGTGTTTTTGATTGCGGGACAAGTGTCCGCCTTTCCCTCCAGCTGCATTGTGAACGTTTGTTCAGTGTCGTTCGTCAGGTGCAGCAGCTGTTGCTTTGCATTCACAGTGCGCCACCTCCCACCCCACCCAGTCCACAAGGTGTCAATTAAAACTGGGGTTTGATAAATAAATTCATGAGATGCAAAGGATTTGTTAGGGTTTGTGGACAGAGGCGTGGAGCGTTGAATACAAACTAAATGCCACATGTCCCTGGTGTTATTACTGTGAGGGCAGTCAGGCGGTTGGTGTCTTGATGTCACTACAAGCAGATTACAGGAGTTGCGTATGTTTTAATGTGCATGAAAAACAACTGCATATTGATTTAAGTACCATAAAGAAACTGTGACTTTCAGATGATGAGTCCTGTAGAACTGAACGGCTCACAGGGAATCAGAAAATCAATATTGCACTGAGGCACAAGACCACGTTAAACCTCGAAATGTGGGAATAGGACTTCATAAACAATAGAAAGTCAATAGAACATGTTATTTACATGATAAATAGCTATGACACTAATAAGACCACAAGAAACCTCGAAAGCCAACTGTTACTTGATCCAAATTTGGCAAGGACAGACTGGCATGGCCATTTTCAAAGCGGTCCCTTGACATCTGACCTTGAGATATGTGAATGTAAATGGGTTCTATGGGTACCCACGAGTCTCCCCTTTACAGACATGCCCACTTTATGATAATCACCTGCAGATTTAGGCAAGAACTAAGTGGTTTTATGCATGCAGTGCAAATGTGTTATTTTCGTCTATTCTAAAATGGTGTGTTTGAATATTTCTCCATACTGGGGTCTCTAATCAGTCTTAGAATTACATGAACTGGGTATGACTGGAAAGCTGAGAATCTTGTGGATCCAATGAGTCCAATTGTATTCATGTGTG
Source organism: Sebastes umbrosus (assembly GCF_015220745.1). Taxonomy (NCBI): domain Eukaryota; kingdom Metazoa; phylum Chordata; class Actinopteri; order Perciformes; family Sebastidae; genus Sebastes; species Sebastes umbrosus. The sequence continues at coordinate 2,461,341 of NC_051280.1, read as the reverse complement.
ATGATGTTAGTCCCCATATTAGACATCCCACATTGTGACTTTTTTAACTCCCATTTTATATATATGGTGGTGTGTTCTTTATACGATGACAGTTTTAAAAAAATTAGACAAATTAGACGCAATATCGCCTTATTTACAGTATTGCAATATATTGCTGTATACTTAATCATTACCCCTGTGTCTTGATACATATTGTTGTGTTTTGTAACTGTATTATAGGTCAGCACATTCTTCAATGACTCGTCTGAAGTCTGAGAACCTGGTTGTAGTTTCCCTTTCAGACGGTCTTCTTGGCGGCTGCCTTATCAATGAAGGCAGTATTGTATGTGTGTGGGTTGATTAAAGTGCCGTTGTGCCCGTGCATTACTGTGTGGATTGCAAATGGGCACACAGCCATATAACCACCAAGCGTCTTGAAGATTTGGCAGTGTTGGAAAAGATGGTAGAGAAGTAGTGCTGCACCCTGAGAGTCGAATCATCCGTTGGTAAACTCCTCAGTCAGAGCCATGGTTTACTTAGTTTTTCACGAGGCTAGATCTAAACAATTTAATCATAAACACATTGGTTGTATAGATATAAATGGTGATGACGGAAAAAAACACACACAAACCATAGTAAACAAGATGGTGGTCCGTGTTTCAAGACTGGTCGGGTTGGTTGCCAACAGCGGCGCAGACCCCTGACGCACTGCCCGGTCCCTCCCCACAGGGAGAGAGGAAGCAGTGAGCGCAAAGTCCACGGCCCCGGGATGCAGCGAGATGGGCCCAAGGCCTTTCCAATCTGACCTAATACAGCCGGTCGTGGCGCACATTGAGGAAATGTGCCCAACGAGGGCCAGCCGAGCGTCCGTCTCTGAGTAATAGATGGGTTGGGTGGGTTGTTAACAACACTAAGTCCACGGCCCCAGGCGAAGTGGCGAGGTTCGGCCGAGGGGTGCTGTAAAGCTCACGGTCGGAAACCGTGAGCCACCTTTACCCTGGGTCTTTCCCAGCCGACCTAGAGCCGGTCAAGACGGAGGAAATGCGTCGAGCAAGTGCCAGCCAGCACCGGGGAGAGGTCCCACGAGGGGATCCTCCCACATCAAGCAACGTCCCTAACCTGCCAAGTTGAATCCCCCAGGCACAATGCGCAGACCCACCCGTTGAGAAGTGTTAAAATATTTTCATTATGAAACTGGCGGGCCGCATTTGACTGTTAATGTGGTCAAAATTATCAATGACACTCGTGTGCCAGTGGATTTTCCGATTGCCAGGTAGTCTCTGAAAAAAAACAAGGAAGGAATAGTTGAATCTTGGAAATTGAACAGCCAAATCCGATTTGAATAAAAACTATTCTGATTCGGGTACAGCCCTACGGGGAAGTATGAGAAACTTGGTTGCATAATGAAATGTGATTTCATTCACTAAAAAAGAAATCAAAAACAAATATTCATGAGCAGATTTGTATTTCATTATTACCCCCAAGAGAGAAACGGTGGCTTCAAACAACCTCATGCATCAGTGATGAGTTTCACACAGAGCTGATGCCAAATTGCCACAGCAGGTGTGGCCAAGCAGTCTCGCCACGAGAGCCCCAAAAAATAGCTGTACCGCATTTAAGAGCCACGTCCCATCACAAACACAACCACGTACGCTACACGCACACAGTGTGATTGTTCGATCTGAACGTCTCAACGTGCGTCATCCAACCCTCCTTCACCACAAAACCATCATGTGTCTGAGCAGAAGAGTCGTTTCCAAAAGTAGTCGGGTACTTAAAAATCTGTTGCCAACAAAATAATTTATACGTTAGAGAAACGTGTTCAGTTTATTCAAACTAAGCACATCCCGGACATCTCTACATCACACACTTTGTTTCTGCATTATTTCATAGAGATGAATCTGTCTATACGTATCGTCTTCTTGTGTTTTAAACATGCTTATGATGGTATGAATCTAATTTCCAGATTTGTAACAACCTTGTGTCTCTCTCTCTCTCTCTCTCTCGCTCTCTCTCTCTCTCTCTCTCAGCTTTCACAGCCGAACAGTACCAGCAGCATCAGGAGCAGCTGGCCCTGATGCAGAAACAGCAGCTGGAGCAGATCCAGCTGCAACAGCAAGCCAACAGTACCGCCACTACAAACAGCACAAAGGTCGGTATCCCGGTAAGTCAGATCTGGCCGTCAGGCGCAAACCAAAGAACGTATATTGATAAGAAGTGAGAGCCAGTTGGTTGTTACATTGCAACATCAGCGCCCAGCAGCAGAGCTACGCTTCCACCATTTTGGACTGAAAGTGACTATCGGACAAGTAAAACGTCCGCCTACAAAGTGCCGTACAAAAGGAAAACAAAATTATTTCTGTTCTATTGTCATATTTTTAATGTATCTAACGAAATGACCTGTGTTGAACAATAACAATATTATAAATATGCATACTATTACAATTATTTACTTACTCATTTATGAATCAAACCTTTTGCCCGGCTGCTTCCCAGAGGAGCATCAAGTGAGTGATGGACATAAATGGAAGTTAGAAAAATCCAGCACACAGATTTTGAGATCAGTGGTGGAGGTGCAGTCCTGTGGGTCTGAGGTGCGTTCATTATGCCGAGGAAAATAACTCTGGATTCAGCTGTTAGGTCATTTTACAACTTTTAGGACATAATGATTTAAATGAGGGCTATTTAAGTGTTCGTACTGGGAAGTTGATTTCCCTCAAAACAAATTCTCCTCTGATTTACAGACGTCTCTTTATACAGCCATGGCCACAAACTAATCTGCGTTTTCAGTCCAAAATGACGAAAGCGCTATTGCAGCGCCATCTAGCGGCTGTTGTCAAAAAAGCACCGGCGTTTCGCCTCTTTGCTTCTGATTCTTCTTTTTCCGTCTCATCAGTGACTTAAACAGTTTTCTTCTCCCCGACAGGGCCTGCCGAATACGTTGGACCAGGCCAGCGCTCAGTTCGCTGCCTCGGCCCTCGTCACCGTGGACAAACTGCTGGCTCTCAAAACCAAGGAGGAGCTAGCCCTGGGAGGCGGAGTCAATGGCGTCCTCTCCCCCTCAGGTACGACAACCCTCTAAACAACCTCTGGTAGGCTCGCTCAGCAGGCTTCTGCTTTGAAAAAGAGGCAACTGGTGACACGGGAGTGTCTCACTCAATGACGAGAAGACGTTTTATCTTCTGTGAATGAAGTGTTGTTAATGACCCTCCTCTGTCACCATTAGTCAACACAATAAAAACAACACATGGATTGTTCCATCACAGTAATGGCTGGAGTAATTATCCTCATTATTTTATTTAATAAGGTGGTCTTTATTATTCATTTTTTATTGTGTGTGATGACCATACAAGCACCATTGGGAATGTTTCATTACTTCCATGCCAACACTTATCCCAGCTTTATTTGTACCTCCCAAAATATAATAAAAATAAAGCAACTGCAAAGTAATAAAAACTAAAAGCAATTAAAATTGAAAGTGCACTTCACCCAAAAGTGTTACAATACAGTGACAGTGAACAGACAAAGCAAACAATGAGGGTGAAGTAATTACAGTCCTAAAACCCATAATGGAGTGCACTGACAGAGCAGATAACGGCACGCAGCAGACTGAACAAAACCTGCAGCAGTAACCCCCCCCCTGCCCCCCCAAAACAACTGCTGCCATTTTTAGGCAGCAGGATTCAGGAGATAACTGAGAAAAGTGACAAAATGAAGTTTCCATTTGAGATTATTCTGCAGATGAAAGCACTGCAGCAAGGATCTGTCCTTTACAGATAAAACTACTGAAAACTGAAAGAATTTGTGTTCTAATACCTACTTTTCTTTGTGATTCGGGTGAAAAGGAATAAATCCAGCTCATAAATGACCTTCTGCCTCGCAGTAGATATTTAATGCTGTGCACATTCCCAAAGTTCTAAAGTTACGGTATGTTTTGAGCTGGTTCGTCATCCTTTTATAATCACGGTGCTGTTGAGATTGTGTGCGTGGATAGAAAGGATTACCATTCACACGCTGGAATAAAAGAAGATGCAGCTCACTGCATATTCACTTCTTCAAGTTTCCAATATAAATAACAGGGTTTTTTTTCAAAGAACAGTTGATAATTGAAACCTTCCATCTCTAAACCCCACCTCCACCCCCCTCCTTATCAAATCCAATCCCCCCCCCTCCCCCACCACCGTTCTCTTTTGACCCCCCAGGTGTCTACAAGGGCTTGCACCTCTCGAGCACAGCTTCCCCTTCCCCCGCCGACCCACCCACCTCTACCCCGGCACCCACCTTGCTCCACCCCCGCACCGCCACCAGTAACAACAACGGCACCGCCCACCCTGCCAACACCACTACCACTAACGCCGCCGCCACTCAGGTCCTGCTGGGAAACAACAACAACAGCCTCCGTCTGGGTGTTCCCACCGGCAAGCGCGTCCACCACGCCCCCCGGACGCTGAGCGCCACCATGTCGACATCCGCCTTAAAGCTCGCCCACGCAGCCGCCACAACCGCCAACTGTCAGAAACCCAAGGTCACTACGGCCTCGGCCTCGCCGCTGGACAAAGTGCCCAGGTGAGAATAACATGCATCCAGTATGAGGACGTTAAAGGGTGGCGAAAAGAGGGTCATGATGGTGTTGACTGGTGGCATGTCTGTGGATAAGATCCTCTATCTAAATGTTTTAGAAATGTATGTATGTTTGACCTTTTTATAAGTATATACCACAACATTTATAGCTAGCCTGAGCTAGTTTGCAGTACCTGGCCTTCCATCTCATATTTTACAAAAAAAAACGAGTCTCCCCTTTACAGACATGCCCACTTTATGATAATCACATGCAGTTTGGGGACAAGTCATAGTCAAGTCAGCACACTGACACACTGACAGATGTTGTTGCCTGTTGGGCTGCAGTTTGACATGTTATGATTTGAGCATATTGTTTTATGCTAAATGCAGTACCTGTGAGGGTTTCTGGACAATATCTGTCATTGTTTTGTGTTGTTAATTAATTTCCAATAATAAATATATACAAATGATTCCATAAAGCAGCATATTTGCCCACTCCATGATAAGAGTATTAAATACTTGACAAATCTCCCTTTAAGGTACATTTTGAACAGATAAAAATGTGCGATTAATCACGATTTACTAGGGACAAATCATGTGATTAATCGCAATTAAATATTTTAATCGATTGACAGTCCTAATTATAATATTAGTGGAGCCTGATCTTTATCTGCAACAGAAATACCGGCTTTAAACACAAGAAAAGCATTCAAATTGTTGATTTAGAGTTTGAATGTCAACGATATGAATGTACTAAAGCCTCACAAGGTTCTTAAAACCTGTAATCTGGCACATCTCATAACCTGAACATGAAGTTCCTGCAGGGAGGGAAAAAAAGGCTATTGTTACATTAATGAAACGGCTTTAAATGCTAACTACTTGCAGCTAACTGTGTCTTTTGTTTTTCTTTTGTCCTCAGGGAGAATCACGAACAAGACAAGCCAGCACTGAACAGTCTATCAGAGAACACAGTGGCCATGGAGGTTACGTAGCCTCCCGTACGCAGCGCGGGGGAAGCGTAACTCCTTTGTTGTTGTTTTTTTTTAGGTGCTATGCATCGTTCGTTAGTGGTGAAAGCAAAGTGGTGTCGGAATGAGCACGGCAAGGCTGGGTTTCCATGGCAACTGTTTTGGGACTTAATTGCAATGCTCGTCTCGTACAATTTTTTTTTTTTTTTCTCTCTCCCCCTCCCCCCCATTTCCCTATTTGTTACTGTTAATAAGAGATCGTCTGTAAATTCTTAATATGACAATTATATGTACAGTACTGCGTATTTGTAATACCCCCCTCCCGCCCCCACACACCCCCCTTGTTCTTGTATATAACATTACTTGAATACAGAATTGTTCATTTGTGATGTTTTGCACTCGAGATATTAAAAAAAAATCAAAATTAAAAAGAGAAAACGACAAACTGCAACTGGTGCGAGTATGAGGTGTGAAAGTTGTACCACAGAAAAATGTATGTCATCACATGCATGGTGCGGAACCTGCTGTTTGATCTATTTATTGTGCCGTGTTTACAAAGGTTTTTTTCCGTTCATGTTTTCTTTTTTTTTTTAATCCTTTTTTTTTTTTTTTTTTATACACTGTACCCCTCACCGGTTCCCCGTGCTGTAGTCAGTGTTTAGCTAGATTAAAAAAAAGACTCTGTATTTTTTTGGATGTTGTGAACATGGCCGGGAGTGCGCCCATTTTTGTTGGGCGTTCTTCCACGATGTTCCCATGTGTCATGTTGAATCCATGGAGACATGCATTCATACAGATTCAGGCGCAGGGCGGTAGAAGAAGACAGGTGTGAATTTGTTTGTTGTAGGCATCAGTTTGTCAGTGGGTTAATCAGTTTCCACACAGCTCTTCCATACATATAATATTCCTGAGACAAGTAACAAAACAATGGGGACTTTTTCCCAGAAGACCTTGCTGCTTCAGACTTAATTTCTTTATTGATATATGCTGCTTTTTTATGATTTTGGCCGTCTGGTGCAAACCAGACGGCCCCTTTTTCTCTAAAAGATAATCCCCCCTCCCTCTCTCCCCTTATCATTTTTTAAAATAAATATTTTTGTATCTCCCACTTTTTATTTTAATTTTCCTAAAACAAAAAAAACTTCATTCTTTTGTTACTTGTTTATCTAAAAAAAAATAAAAAAAACTATAAGGGAGTAAAAAAAAAATGCAGTAACTGACATTTATTATCATTCCAGCTTCTACATAAAAAGGAGGAAAACATGTATTAATTGAAAAAAAAAAAATCAACAGTTTTCTCTACTTTTAAAAACTCTCCAGAAGGCTGAAAGGCCAATGAACCACAAGTTATCGGGTGCCTTCATTTGGGAAAAAAAAAAGAAAAAAACCTTTAAAAAAAAAAAAAAAAAAAAATGTAAAAAATCGCTCTCTTCTGTGAAGAGTTTGGTACTGAACAAGGCTACTTGTAGTTTTTCTTTGTCTGTACCACAATCCCAATGCCCATTCCAATGGCCCAGTTGATTCATGAGCTTTGTTTTTGTAGACCCTTCAAACACTCAACACACACACACACATATGGGAAAGACTAAAATCCTCTTGAATTGTCACAAAATGAAATAAAAATCCAGGGCATTATGTGTTTTGACCTGCATGTCTCGTTTTTTTTTTTGTCATCTTTGTCTTTAATGTGTCCTCGAGTGAACGAGCTTGCAGTATAGTAGCCTGCTGTGTGTCTCTGTGGGGGAATCACTGTTTTCGTGTGCTTCTATATTCAGGTAAGGAAGGATATGAATGAATGCTGAATGTTGAGTGAGCAGAAAACAGTCTGCAGCAAACCAACATATTTATTTTGAAAGTCCTTCCTTAAAACAGGAGGAGGTGGCTATGGTGGTTATTTTTGGGATAAATCAGCTCCTTTCGACCTGTAGTCAAACAAGTCACAATGTTTAAAGGGATAGTTGGGATATTTTTTAGGTGGGGTTGTATGGAGTTACTGAGGTATTGTGTGACTGGTGAATCCGAACCAACCTTTCAATACACCAAAGTAAAAATAAAATACACTAACTGATCGAGGCAGCGGTAGACCAGCAACTCCCGTGTTCTGAGAGGTAAAAATGACTGTTTTTGTCAAAGGAGTCTGGTGGCTTTGAAGAGAGCATAGATAACGGCTTCAGTTCGGAAAGGGCTGTATGACAGCAGGGTAAAGAAAATATTCTAACTAGAATGGCACTCGGAGAGCGCAGACCTCCGCCAAGGTGCCCAAGTACGATTGCCCCCCCCCCCTCCGTGCAGTTTGCGCCATCATCCACGTTTATTTTTGTTTATGTTGAGATCAGCTGTACGTAGCGGAGCTTCGTAAAACACTTCATTCAAAGTGGACAGAAACAAAATAAAACTCACCTAAACCGTCGTCGTTACTCTTTCCAACAATCACCAAGTGTGCTTTGGTCGAACTCAACTGTAATTTCAGTTAAATGTGAAAAAACGCAGAATCTACAGAATCTGCTCTCTCCCTGTCTCTCTGAAGGAAAGAGGTGGGGTCATGCGTCATCAACGCGTCATCAGTTACACTGCGTATGTTAAACCCAGAGGTCTTAATGTTCTGTCTGATCGGAATCCTTTAAAAACAATCCTGAATCCGGATCGCCACCAAACTGATGGATTGTTCATTGTGCCACACCCCATCCCTCCAACAAATTTCATTCAAATCCATTGCGGACTTCTGGAGTAATCCTGCTAACAGACAAACAAACCAACGCCTTCGGCTTTGGCAGAGGTAAATATAGCATACACTATATGATCCGGTTTTAGAGCTAGAGTGAAGATACAGATATCATATGAAACTAGAAGACTTGAAGAATCCATTGGTACCGACCATGTCAAGGAGGCTAAATAACGCTCAAAAGTTAAGCTACATTTTGGCGAAGACAAACTGCCATGACCATAGTTTTCAAAAATCTACGCTGCCTTTTTTCTTGTGGGTATAATTGTGTGTATTAAAAAACAAAGCAGTAGGAAGATCTGAAAGCTCGTGAAGGCTTATAAAACGACAGTCGGCAATATAGGCTGCTCCAAAACCATTAAGAGCTTTAAAAACAAGTAAAAGAACCTTCAAATCTATTCAAAAAGACACGGGGAGCCAACGGAGTGGAGCTAAAACTGGGGTAATATGCTCTCTGTTCCTTGTTTTGGTTAAAGCAGCACAGTTCTGAATAAGTTTACATTTTTCAATTGACGGTTTCAAAAGACCAGTAAGTGAGTATTCAAATAAAAAGGCTTGGTTCTGTTCCCCTGACAAATGACCGTGATCAGACTTTTCCGTTGCCCGTCGGAGGAGGATGATGTGCACTTAACGAAGGTTCATGTGTGCACGTCAGTAGAGCTGAAATTGGCTGTTTTATTGCCTTACCCTGGTGAATCCGATCACAAAGAGCCATGGAAATGTTGTTCTTACTATATGCTCCACACATGCATGAGACTGAGATCAATGAAACAATTCAGTGTATTTTTCACAGTTTTTATACATTTTGTCGACGTCAAGGCAGTCCAGGACGCCGACTAAAGAGTCTGCTTTTACTGCACGCTGCTGCTGCATTGCAGTAGACTGTTAAAGTTTAGAAAAACCTAACATTTATTGTGAAAAGGGCCAGTCAGGAACACTGCAGCTGTTTACCTGAGGCTCTTATTCTTCGAAGTAAACACAAATTGGGAAGGATAAGGGACGACATTTAAATGTAAATTCTGCTTCTCAGAGGAGGAAAGTTGATAAGAGCTGGAAAATAAATGAGCCGAGTGCAGTCCAACTCCCAGAGAGAGAGAGAGAGGCTGCGTTAACCGTGCGTCTGACTTGATCATATTTGGATCTTTTGCCTGTAATTGCTTGTTCCAGAAAGATAGAAAGAGAGAAAAACTGTCGGTGCAAAAAGGTTTTAGGGATGTAAGAGAAGCCGATATCAGGTTTTTGGGAAAGTGTGCATCTCGGTACAGTGAGGTGGTGCAAGACCTGTGTTAAATAGTCTGCAAGCAACAAATATGGCTGCAGTTTGAATGCAGTGATATACAGCCAGAGGTAAATGCACAAAGGAAAGTGGTCTGGATGTTTGTATGAAACTATTAATATCTTTGTCAAATTCTTTATGAAAGTTAACACACTGTAAAAAAAAATTCAGCTTGCCTCAAGACAGTAAGTTAACCGATAAATAGTTTCCCAAGAAATTTTGTACAAACATTGATCCTCAGACAAACTTTTCTTGACTTTTCATCAAAATTGAATTTTCTCCAATATGTCACTTTATGACCAAATACCAAATAATTGCTAATAAGCACATGTTAGCATGCTAACAGGCTAAACTAACTAACTATGGTGACAGTGGTGGAGGAAGTACTCAGATCTTTTACTTAAAGGACCCATATTGTAAAAAGTGAGATTGTCATGTCTGTTATAGTATAAAGCAGGTTTAAGTGCTATATAAATACTGTGAAAGTATTGAAACGTTCAATATACGAAGAAATACACGCACAGCCTGTATTCAGAAATGGTGTGTTTGAAACAAGCCGTTGGGATTTCTGTCCATTTGTGATGTCACAAATATGCAATATTAAGACCATTACGCGGTTTTAAACGTAAACATTCTTAATGTGTCCAAGTTTATTTCCGGTTGCAGATTATGTAAATGACATCAGCTGACAGGAAGTAAACATGGACCCAAACTGTTGCCTAGCAAGGCAATTCCATTGAAATTAGCTAAAACAGAGCGTTTCAGACAGAGGATATACAGGCATATTCAGGCAGACAGTATGGGGAAAATAAAGTTGTTTTTTTAACATTACAGCATGTAAACATGTTCTAGTAGAAACACAAAATACAAGTATGAACCTGACAATGAGCATAATATGGGACCTTTAAGTAGCAATACTACAGTGTAAAAATACTCTATTACAACTAAAAGTCATGTGTTCAAAATCTTAAAGGTCCCATATCGTGCTCATTTTCATGTTCATACTTGTATTTTGTGTTTCTACTAGATCATGTTTATGTGCCATGATGTTCAAAAAACCCTTTATTTTCCTCATACCGTCTGCCTGAATATACCTGTATTTACCCTCTGAAACGCTCCGTTTTAGCACATTTCAACGGAATTGCGTTGCTAGGCAACAGTTTGGGTCCATGTTTACTTCCTGTCAGCTGATGTTATTTACATACACTGCAACAGGAAATAAACTTGGACACATTTAGAATGTTTACTGTGTGTTTCAAATCTATGTAGTGATCTGTATAACTGTATATTTGTGACATCACAAATGGACAGAAATCCTAACGGCTTGTTTCAAACGCGCAATTTCTGAATTCGGGCTGTGTGTATTTCTCCATATATTGAGTGTTTTGATAGTTTAACAGTATTTATAAAGCACTTAAACCTGCTTTATAATATAAAAGACATGAAAATCTCACTTTTTACAATATTGGACCTTTAAGCAAAATGACAAAAGTATTAGCATTAAACTATAGGCCAACTTTATTTATGACGTTTTCTTTTGCAAACTGAAGACGATGAAGAAACAGATACAAAACCAGAAAAAAAGGTAACAATACAGTGGTTTTAAGTGACTTAACTTATAATTTATTATTTGATTTACATTTCATATTAATAATCTGAATATGCAAAGTAACTAAAGCTGTCAAATAGATGTAGTGGTGTAGAAAGCACAATATTTTCTTTCAAAATGTAGTGGATTAAAAGTATACAGTAAATCCAGTAAGTGTAGCACTTGAGTAAATGCACTTAGTTACATTTCACCACTGCAACATGATAAACATTTTTTCATGGTAAAGCTGTTAAAATTCCCTTGAATAATATTGGAAAAACCTCTTTATGTTCTGAAAAGCTTGTGACTTGACATCAGCGGTGTTTCTTTCTGTATAAACTGGGCTACTGTAGTAAATGAATAGTTGGGGGGGTGCTGTGAGCGAGGTTATTCTCTATAGAGCAGTAATCAAAGCCAAAGACAGCGAAGCACAAAGACGCTTTCACACCCTGGCCTCATTATCCGTGAGCTCTTTGCTTTGCATGTATACTGACTTTATCTCTCCCAGCCACCTTCATATCTTCATCTGCAGTCGCTGCTTTCAATTAGTGGGGAGGGGTGAGCCCTTAATGAACGGCAGACGGACTCAGCGGAGACATCGTGGACTGGTGGGCTCATTAAGGCTGATGGTGAGTCAGAGGGCAAATAGGGGGATGATCAAGGTTGTCTTGCAAAAGGCCGGATCACATTGACCAAATAACCGTCAGGTCTCTGAGCCCCGTCAAAGTGTCTCCGTCTTTGTTCTTTGATTTGAAAGTGAAGCATCCTTTGCTACCCAGCTGTCACACCAGTAATCCTGCACTGCATCGAGATGCGTTTGTGAATTAAATTAGTTGTTTGTTACCCTTTTTTTACAATTTACAATAGCACCACAGTCAATAACTACGCCTGATTAATCTCAATATGTTTGCACCGTAGGGTCTTTGAATTTGTAGTTAAAAGTTTGAAGAAGGAAATGCATCCCAGATAATGTGTTCTCCAACTAAAGAGGTCATAAAAAAAGAAGCAGTGAGGTACAGGTTGTAATGACGTGTCTCCATTTCCATTTTCAAGATAATAGGTGCCTTTCTTTACCTTCTCAGGTCTGGAAAAGATACCAGTTTAGGAATTTCCCTTTTTAAAGGAACAGTGTGTAACATTTCGCGGGATCTATTAGCAGAATTGGAATATAATATTCAGAACTATGTTTTCATTAGTGTATAATCACCTGAAACGTGTTTCTACATGAGAGCCTTTCACATTTTTACGTTACCTGAAGGCCACCGTAGTACTCCGACACGCTTGTGAAACTGCGGTAACGTGAGCCGCGGAGTGCAAAACTTCAAAATCTTTGCCCACGGTTTGATTTTTACAGTCATTGAATGGTTCGGTTTTGCATCCATATTGTCCATCAGTGACACTTAAAAATGTTCTGCCAAAAGAAAGTAGAGAGAGAATGAAACCATTCAGATAATGAGAACAAATCTGAAATGAATCTCAAGGGCCAACCGGGCTAAATGAAATGAAACCAGCCAAAGGAAATTTTAGATGATAATATAAACATGTCCGTCCATTTCAAAAGAATGTAAGAAGCATCAAGAGCAGCAGCCAGGAGCCTCTCCAAAAACAAAACAACAAAAAAGACTTTCTTCCTGCTACTCAGCGAGTGATGAAAACTGCTGTAACTCTTTTAAGAGCCAAGAAAGGGATGAGATTGAAAAGTGAAGAGGCGAAAGATGAAAAAAGGGGTTTTGTGAAAAGATGTGACAGTTTAAAAAAAAAAAAAAAAAAATGAAGTTGAGCCTGGGGGGAGGGTGGTGAGGCAACAGCGTTCATTTTGATACAACCAGTAGTAGTTTTATGTCAGACTGGTCTGACTGGAACGTAACTGAACCCCTGCAACACGTGTCATGTCGTCACTCTGTCCTCCTTCTTCAAACATCATAATTCAGCACGCAACCGCACGGATGCCTTTTTTTTCTTTTGTGTTATTTTTTTAATCTAGTAACAGAGTACAAAGCCGAGGCTCGTGTCAATGCGACCACAGAACAGAACTCAATTATGAGTTTTTGATCGTGTCAGCAGAAACCATCCAGAGAGCGGCTCCAGGGGCGAGGGAATCCTAATTTCACAGCCGCCCACGTGCTCCGGCTCTGTAGATCTCATATTCTCCTGGTTTCCCTTGAGGGGGAGCAGGATGAAGGCAGGATTATTGGTGCATTGTGTGTGTGTGTGTGTGTGTGTGTGTGTGTGTGTGTGTGTATGAGTGAGTGAGGGAGGGTGTGACAGAGATGGAAGAAGGGAGTTATTTCTATGTAAACTTGTTAATTCAAGGTGTGAAAGAGAGAAAGTGTGTGAGTAAAATTAGAGAATTATTTGTGTACAAGTTGTGTCTGCGTGTGCGTGTGTGTGTGCGTGTGTGTGTGTTATTTCTGGTAACTTGTTTTTTTTAGAGTATCACTCGTCACGCCGCTTTGTCACACCCGTTGGTGTCACTAGGTTTAGGTAACAAAACCACTATGATTAGGTTTAGGAAAAAAATACTTTTAGGCTTAAAACTGCTACGTTTGTACAGTGAAAATGAAACTGAACGTTGTGAACATGGGACACGAACGAACAGCTGATTGTAACGTGAAAGTGAAATTTAACACACAGGACACGAACAGCGGTCTCCTGGATGAAGGTCTTGTGTTTGTTGAACCCATCCACCTCCGTGGAACTAAACTACGTCACCACAGTCACTCCCGGCGCACTTTCTCTGACTGTTTACTGTTGCAGTGAATGGGTTTATACTGTAGTAACTTGAAAGCCCGGGGCGTCTCATACTGGTGCCAAACGGTGCCTTGTGCGGCAGTATCAAACGCCAAGGAGTGTACAGTATTTGACGCCCTGGGAATGAGAACAGGCTTCATTCATAGACTGTATATATAAGAAGTGGACGTAGTCACCGTGATGTCACCTGTTGGTTTGTGGACTGCCGTTTTGAAGCCTCAAGTTCGTCATTTCGGCCGTCGCCATCTTGGTTATTCGCAACCAGAAGTGGGTAGTGACTAGAAGGAAACCAGCAAACTGGGGAAACTCTCACCAGATGGTTAAGGTTAGGCATTGACCTTGAATGGTTGAGGTTAGGATAGGTCATTGGGCAGCGAGTCTCGCAAGAGTTTTTGCACGTTTTTGCAGATCTCCGATCAGATTTGCGGCCTCCCTTCTAGACACAACCCCAGAAGTTACACGAGAGGGTGGAGCTAAGTACAACCGAACGCTGAATAAGACATTTTTAGGTGACCAAAAAGGTTATAATTAACTTTCATGAACTAAAAACACACTGAAAGGGTTAAAGTTCTAAAACGAAAACGCAGACAACTCCCAGACCGGACAACGCCGTGGTAGCGACCTGTCAATCACAAGGTAGCCATGCCCTAAAGCATCCCCTGCTTTATGGTCTATCTGACTCTAAATGGGACCATCATTTACTAAATGAACATCATGCTGTATTGAAGAAGACTTGAAACTAGCAATTGAGACCATAAACTCATGTTTACAATGTTTACTGAGGTAATAAATCAAGTGAGAAGTAGGATCATTTTCTCATAGACTTCTATACAATCAGACTTCTTTTTGCAACCAGAAGACTCGCCCCCTGCTGGCTGTTAGAAAGAATGCATGTTTATAAGGCACTTGGCTTCACTTTTCAGATTCAGAGTGGCCTACTGGCTGCATTCCCAGGGCGTCAAATACCGACGCCTTGTCACGGCCCTCGTTGTGTGATGCTGACTTACAAGGCACCCTTTAGCACCTGTATGAGACGCACCGCGCTTTCAAGAAACTACAATGTAAACCCATCCATGTCAATTTATACGCTCAGAGAAAGTGGTTGGGGAGTCTGGTGACGTTGTTTAAAAAGACAAAAAAGACAAATGTGTTGTTTGTCTTTGTGTTCACAATGTTAAGTTTCATTTTCGTTTTACAAACGTTGTAATTTCAAGCAAAACCATGATGTTTTTTTCCTAAACCTAAGTGGTTTTGTTGCCTAAACCTAAGCAAGTGTGTTAGTTTGGATTCACAACATTAACCACGTGTTTACTGCGACCGTAGTGGAGCATCATAGTTTGACCCCGTGTGTTAGAAAGTGACTCCGAGGGGTCCTGACCAAGCGTCAGTAGGCTATGTGACGAGTTGGGATGAGGGCGTAGTATCACACATGGGCACAGCCACACCAGCAGACTCAACGTGTATTAAAGTTAGCTTTTTGGTAGAAAACCCTTCAATAAATGTATTTCTCTTGGTAGTATAAATCAGGGGTTCTCAAACTTTTTGGGGCCAGGGAGCTTTTACAGGGAAGAACATTTTCCAAGCACCTCCTCATAATCGTAACATCGATTAAGCATAATGCCTACTATTTGCATTCTAAAACTTTTCAACCTAAATACTTCAGACCTGTTTGATAGTGATAAACAGAAACACATCTACATTTGAATCATGTTAACACCACTTTGTTTTGCCCTGATATTCCGGGTGCTTTGTAATCAGATGTAGCTTTAGCACATCCGGCTTCGTTTGCTAGCATCTGAAGACACACATAACGCATTTTGGTCTCTCGTCGCTGTCGCTCAATATAACTGTCCTCATATTTTTCTTAATTTAGCTAGTTTGGGTTTAGCGTCACTTGACGATGTGGACTGACTCAAATATTTCTCCATAATAAGCTAATAAGCTTAGCTAAGCAGCAGCAGGAACGGTTCATGGTGCCCTGAGTGAAGTGACACAATCATATCAGAGTTTCTATTGGCCCAAAGCTAACGTGGGTGGGAGTATTCTGTAGATATGTACTTCTTAATGATACAGCACAATATATAATCTATAGCTAATTATTTCACGGACCCCCTGGCAGAGTGCCATGGACCTCTGGGGGTCCCCGGACCCCACTTTAAGAATCACTGGTATAAATTACAATAAAAGGTGAAAATGCCTTCATCAAATGGAGTTCATGATGCGTACTTTATATTAAAGCTTCAACATTTTACAGTAGTAGTAGTAGTAGTATGTTTTATCACAAGATTTGACTCCTATCTGTTCTTGGAATCAGCTTCTATAACTATATATACATTTCATAATGTTTTCCTGTTGGTAGTGGGCATCAAACCAGCAGCTTCTCAGCAGCGTCAGCAGCCAGATCATGATGTTTTAATCCCAGAGGATTACATAATCCCACTTGTGTTCGGGGATAAAAGAAGCTCCCAATTCAATTATTCCCCCGTGGAAACATTGTAAAGAAGGAAGGCGACGGCAAGCGTGGAAAATCCTGTTTCAGCCCAAATTTGTGTGTGTGTGTGTGTGTGTGTGTGCGTGTGCGTGTGCGTGTGTGTGTGTGTACGTACGTAGTGTGTGTGTGTGTGCCGATATACTGAAATGCCAGACTGCCAATCTGCAGGGATTGTTGATATCTGGCACCACCTACTGGGTCAACTTGTTAGGTGCATTGAGTTTCTAACATGATACACTGTGTGTTACTAATTCTTTTATATCTTATCATGGACAATTAGAATGAATTATATATCCATTAATAACAATGCATGGAGTCGAGACTCATTAGACTTAGATTTATTATTATATACTTATTTATAAATCCTACATGCTGTATTGTTTACACTTAAAGAACACTTGACTTGCATATAGACATTTTCATTTTATTCTTATTTTATTATTGGTCAGTAGTGCTTTACACTGTATATACCTATTTCTTTCCCTACTTGTGTACATAGCAGTCCTGTCTATTCTTCATCTTTATTTGTCAGCTCTGTTGTCCTTGTCCCGAGCTGTTATTTCTATTTCTGTGTAAGTACGCTTAGAGAGATGCTTAAAACTGGAGTCAAAATCCTTGTGGCGAATAAAACTGATTCTGATTTGGACTTGACTTGTCCTCGGGTTTAGACTTAGCAGTCTATCTACACCTGAAGGACAAGGGACACTCTTTTGAGGACAACAACGTGCATATTTTGGACAGGGAGGAAAGATGGTTTGAAAGAGGAGTGAAAGAGGCCATCTATGCCAAAGTAGAGAAGCCATCACTCAACAGAGGAGGAGGCCTAAGGCATCACCTATCTTCCATCTTCAATGCTGTCCTGGCATCCCCGCCCAGGAGATCAAACAACCATCCCCACTTGACCACACCCGACAGTCATTCACACCTGGCAGCAGCTGACTCTAACGACCCTTAACTACAGCGGTCACACCTCTAGAGGAGCACCAATGTACTGAGTGGTTTCTATTCTCCTGCTAACGACCCCACAGAGGTTAAATTCCTGGGTTCCCCTACCATTCAGCCAGAACTGAAGAAGCTTCTTGAATGAGAAGTGAAACGTCTTCAAGAACCTAAACCAAGTCCAGTTGCTGCTGATTTAATCCTTACTCGGATACCATGACCTGGATGACTGAGAACCTTCACAAACAAACTTCTGAGACATTATACCTGGCCCCAACAAAAATAAACTACTGGAAAACTTTCTGAAAAACAAAACTAAAACTGGAAAACACACTCTGCAAACTAACTAAAACTAAACTAAAAATAGAAAACACGCTCTGAAAACTAACTACAATTAAACTAAAACTAGCAAACACGCTCTGAAAACGAACTAAAACTAAGAAACACGTTCTGAAAACTAACTAAAACTAATCTAAAACTAGAAAACACGCTCTGAAATCTAACTAAAACTAAACTAAAACTAGAAAACCCGCACTAAAAACTAATTAAAACTAGAAAACACGCTCTGAAAACTAAACTAAAACTAGAAAACACACTCTGAAAACTAACTAAAACTAAACTAAAAGTAGAGAACACACGGCAAACTAACTAAAACTAAACTAAAACTAGAAAACACGCTTTGAAAACTAACTAAACCTAAACTACAAATAGAAAACACGCTCTGAAAACTAACTAAAACTAGAAAATACGCTCTGAAAACTAAACTAAATTAAACTAAAAGTAGAAAACACACGGCAAACTAACTAAAACTAAACTAAAACTAGAAAACACGCTGTGAAAACTTATTAAAACTAGAAAACACACTCTGAAAACTATCTAAAACTAGACTAAAACTAGAAAACACGCTCTGAAAACTAACTACAATTAAACTAAAACTAGAAAACACACTCTTCAAACTAACTAAACCTAAACTACAAATAGAAAACACGCTCTGAAAACTAACTAAAACTAAACTAAAACTAGAAAACACGCTCTGAAAACTAACTAAAACTAAACTAAAACTAGAAAACACGCTTTGAAAACTAACTAAACCTAAACTACAAATAGAAAACACGCTCTGAAAACTAACTAAAACTAGAAAATATGCTCTGAAAACTAACTAAACCTAAACTACAAATAGAAAACACGCTCTGAAAACTAACTAAAACTAGAAAATACGCTCTGAAAACTAACTAAAACTAAACTAAAACTAGAAAACATGCTTTGAAAACTAACTAAAACTACAATGAATTTGAAAAGTCAAAACTAAAATAAAATAAAAAGTAATTTAAAATCCCAAACTATTCTAATCTTTATTTGAACCTGGTAAAATCCCAATGCAATAAAAGATAAAGTAGACAGTAAAAAGCAGGCTTTGTACAGCTACAGCTTTATGTAGATATATACATGTATTGTTGTGCACTGAAATACTTAATATTAGTTCCAGGCTTGAAAATAAAGTGTCCAAACGCTGCATCATTTTAATGGTGAACATTGAGAGACATGAGAGAAGACTGGAGCTGGACTTACTCCAGAAACATTTGACTAAAACAAACATACTGCTGATGAATGTTGTGCTGTTTCCAGTCAACATTAAAGGACAGAGT
The DNA here is from genome assembly GCF_015220745.1 of Sebastes umbrosus. Taxonomy (NCBI): domain Eukaryota; kingdom Metazoa; phylum Chordata; class Actinopteri; order Perciformes; family Sebastidae; genus Sebastes; species Sebastes umbrosus. The sequence continues at coordinate 2,442,421 of NC_051280.1, read as the reverse complement.
CCCAGTTAGTCTTATTTAACCTTTATTTACTCAGGGTGGAGACATCAAGCGTCCATTGAAACAGTTTCTGAGGACTCTGCTGCGCGCTCACACCGGCCACAGTCGTGGTTTGTTTGGTACTGTGCAAATACACTGAAATATTTAGAGGTTAGGTGTCTTGCTCAAGGGGAGGAAACCAACATGTTACTTCAAAGAGGTTTCTAATGCTGGTAAAGACGTTTTCTGTAACACGTCCTCTCTCTTTCTGAATACGTGAGCTTTTATTGACAAATATGAGGACTTTTACATCTGAGTAGTGTGACAGCAGGACGGAGAGGCAGCTAGTTTATGTTCAACCAGTTTACTTTGTTTCATTGGACTCGAGAGATTATTACTCAGATATCAGGAGGAACGCTAAAACCAGAGTATTTAAAATCAGTGTATTTAGAGGTTTTCCTTAAAGATTTACCTCTCAACTTATTTCAGCTCTTTCTGGTATTGATCCGTTTCATTTGATTACTCCTTAAAGGAACAATGTGTAACATTTTGGGGGATCTATTAGCAGAAATGATAATATTCATAACTCTGTTTTTATGAGTGTATAAGAACAGTTGTATTTTCGTTAGCTTATAATGAGTCCTTCATATCTACATAGGCGCCATGTTGCACCACCATGTTTCTACAGTAGCCCTGTTGCTAAAGGGAGCCTCCGTGAGTTGTTTTCCGATCCCGAGGTGCCCTGACCAAACGGCGGTATTTGACAACTTTCACATTTTTACGTTACCTGACGGCCACCATAGTTCTCCAACACGCTTGTGAGACGCAGAGTATTAAACCGTGGCACCGCCAGCTGCCATCTGACTTGCGTTGCTGCTAAAGTAGTGTTATTATGGTAAGGATGACCTCTGAGCGTGGAGAGCAGCGTTACCACGGTTTTGCACTTAGCGACTCACGTTACCGCAGTCTTGGAAAGGGAGGAGTGAGAGGAGGGGTGTGAGGAAGGGTGTGGTTGCAAATTTGCAATCTGCAACCACACCACCAGATGCCGCCGAATCCTACAACTGTACCTTTAAACAAACAAAAACCGTGGTTTAAATAACTTAACCCATCCCATGAATATGGCTGAATTAGAAGAAAACTTGTATTTCAAAATATGTCTCTGTCGTAGGATTTTCTCACTTAAAGTCATGATGAAATGAAAATTGTCTTTTTAACCCTTTTAGATCACCTGCCCGGTCATACTGTGCACCTTTTTAACAATATATAAAAAAAAAAATGTTTCTTCTTTTTTTTTAATATTAAAATCCAATCATCTTTTGGGCTTACGTAAGTTAGTACCAACCAATTCAACTAGTAATATGGCATCCATCCATCAATCAATCTGTAAGCGACAAGGGAGGTGTGTATATATATTTTTATATACTGAGCCCGCCCACTTTTTAGCGGCCCAATCAAATGCAAAGGATTTGATTTAAATCCCTCTTGTAACTGTACACCGCTCAAATATTCAGTTTCACTAGGGGATACGTCACTAGACAGAAGTTAAAGACGCTCTAACTTCCGTTTCATAGGGACTTTAATGTCTTGAAAATGCTTAAAAATGTTCATATATTGTTAGTCCTGTATGGGGCTGAATAAGTTGTGAAACAACATGGATTCAAGTGACAGTTTCAGCTGTTCACAGTAGAATGTAGTGAATTAAAAACACATACTGTAAATTCATAGTCAAAATATACTTGCCACTGGCAATACATTCAAACAGCTGCAGTAACACATAAAGAAAACCAACACATTACCCGTATCTAACTTCAAACATTAGAAACATATCTGTATTCACCGGGCAACTAAAAGTGTGAAAATATTAAAACCTCCTTGTCCTATTTTGTTATGTATGACAGAGACAACAATCAAAAAACATAATTATAGAAATAATGATCATAAACTTTCACTGTAAAAGGTAAACATGGGTTGTTTAAGTATGAACTTTCATGTAAACATACATTAAAAACTGTCACTTTACACAGATTCTTGAAAAACAGTGGCTCTCTGATCCGTTCTGCTCAAAGTTAAAGAAACATAATCAAGTCATTTACAGTGTAAAAAAACATGGTGCTGCCACACGGTGTCGGTCCTTGTGTCAAGAACTCTGTCAGTTTGTGAGGAAAAAAAGGAATAAAAGACAAAAATTAGGAAACAGAAGACACACAATTCATAAAATCACATAATAAATCACGTGATGGTGCTGGAAAGCGCTCACAAAGGTAAAGAGAACCACCTTACCATCAGAATAGTTAGGAATTTAAAGGGCCAGTTCTCACAAATTAAAAAAAATATATATATATATTTTCCTGCAGACTGCCAATACCTCTTTTCAAAAACAATGCACAAGGCACTAATGTTACTAAGTGTCTACTGTCGTCATTGGAAACAATTTTTTACCGAAGAACGGCTGGCAATCGTGTTCTCAAAACCTTGGCAAATAAAATAGAAACTACAGTATCTGCATGGCCAGATATCATGAGGGATAAGTCAGAAAATAAGTTGTGATATGAGTGAACTGACCCTTTAAAAGTCAATGAAAAGCCTCAGTCAAGTCTCGGGCTGCATTTAGACGAGATCAGGCGTTGCGGCGATTCGCCGTAGGGTTGTGTGGCAGTCTGGGAGAGTCACATTAATGACCCATTAACTGCCACGATTAAAGCTGAAGTAGGCGAGATTGGAGGAGATATGATTAAAATAAAGTTATTTTATATAAAACGGTTGCTATATCCTGACAGTAGTACATGAAACAGGTAACCTGAAAAAAATCATGTGTGTCTGTGTCCTCTGGTGCTCCTAACGGCATCTGCAAGATTTCACAGACTGAAGGAACACAAGCAGTCAGAGCTGATCTGGAGTCTGCTGTCCAGCAACCGTCTATGAGAGCCGGCTGTCAATCACTCGCGTACTCCGACCAAACGGTCAAACTAGGCAGCGCTGATTAAATATGAATCAATATTCTGTTACTGTAATGCCCACTTCTCTCCTCAGATGTTCTCAGAATCATCTTGTAGTGTACTGTTTAGCTGTAAAATGAGAAAGTTTTTGACCCGGCAGCCATGTTGAGATCTGCTGAGGAAATACCAAGCACCGCTTACATGACCGGAGCACAGGCAATTGGAACGCTCTCTCTCTTAAGTGGCTTTTTAAAGTCTGAAAACAGAGCCATGAGGAGGAGCAGAAGTCTAGTTTTCTCTCAGAACACTTGAATTACAATATGCTGAAAGGTTATTATGGAACTTTTGCCCAATGATGCCAAAAAATTGTTGCCTACTTGAAACTTTAACATCTTTAGTTCCCTCATGGCTGGGTTGTACAGCTCTAGATTGCCGGTTATGTGATCGATAGTGACGTTGGGTTGCGTTTCTCCAAAAGTAGATTCCGTTTCTACTTTTAAGTAAAACTTTTCTACTGCGTTTTTTTTCCGGCACCCCAAACCCATTACCCCCATTCTAAATGAATGGGACAACCTGCGTTTTCGCCGCAACGCCTGATCTGGTGTGAATGCAGTCTTAACACATGAGGGTTCTTACTGCTGGACTGTCCACGTCACCTCAGGTCCTTCATCTCAGGCTACACCCACACTAATACCATTTCATTTTAAAACGCCGTTTTAGAAACGATTTCCGTCCAGACGAGCGTCTAAGGGCCGTTTCAGAATGAATCTCCGTCCATACTACCACGCCTGAAAACGCATATCACATGACAATTCACGTACACTGGGCATGCACGTGCTTGCCCAGCTTCCCTCCTGCGTATAGGCAGCAGCAGCATTATAAAATGTAGAATTTAACCGCACAACAGCTGCTGGCAGAGACAACAAGGTCAGCAACGCTTGTGACGCTCGTCATCCATGTTGAAATGAACCGCTGGTGGTCGAGGCGGATGTTGTTTGTTTTCTTCCGGTAAAAGGTTCACGTGATGGGACGTGACGATTCAGGGAAGGACACGTCATGACTGATAAGACCCAATCGATAAGCACGTCATCGTTTTTCAAAGATCTTGGTTTCTGTCCGTCCAGACTGAAACGCAACCCTGGAGTTTTAAAACTAAAACAGGGTCAGCGGCGTTCTCACACGTCTCCTTTGTGGATGTAGCCTCAGATGAGATATCTGACGGTACATAAACCATTTTGACTTGATTTTTAGAGGCACATGTAGAAAAGTGAAGCCAGTGAAAGGACATGTTTTAGAAAGAGGTTGGCTTCAGCTGAATCTCGTGGAGTTATCTCACCCGGTTACCACTTATTTTCTCTGGTTTTAGGGAAGCAAAGATGTAACAATGTACAAACATTTCATTCATTTTGACGTCTTTGACTCAGACTTTGATTCAGATCCGATTGGACATCAACCTGGTGTTCAATTTCAGAAAGAACGACTGCAGCTTGCACAGCGGGCACTTCGGCTTCTTCCTCTTCTTCTTACTGTTCTTCCCTTTCTTGTACACTCCGTGATATTTCCCCTCTTCGTCCTCCTCTTCGTCCACCCAGGGGACCCAGGCCCCGCTGTGCAGGCTGGGATCGGCTCGAGGGTCGTCGGGCGGAAAATAAACCTGCACGGCTGATTGGTTGTAGAATGCGAGTCGGGCCATCAGCTGCTGGACCACGTCTGGTCTCTGGTGTGCCAGGTCCTGCCGCTCACACGGGTCGGCCGTGATGTTGAACAACCAGATGTTTTTGAGGGTGGAGGATTTGGGGGACGTCGAGACGACGCGTTCGAGGTTCCACCAGCGACCAGGGAGATTGGGAAGAACCTGAGGAGCAAATGTGCAATTATTTATGTTCAGTTTGAAACAGTTCAAATGGGTCTAAATGTGTTGCAGTACCTGTGGGGGGACCCAGTCTCCGTGACCTGGGTCTCCTGTTAGCAGCTTCCAGTCTCCAACTCTGATGGCAGCCTGGACTGACGCGTCCCACACGGGCTGGAGACTTAACTGGGGCGCTGGTTGGGACTTTGTCTGCGGCATCCCTGGCTGGGACATGTTCTGGTACATGTTCTGGTACTGCGATAACGTCCGCCTGGACTTTAAATGTAATTTGAGCTGCCTTTTGGATTTTGGTTGAGGTGGTCTTGACCGTGACAGGTTCTGCTTCTGGGATATGTTGCGCCTGGATTTTGACTTTAAACGTGATTGGCTCTGAGGTTGAGATTTAGGGCGAGATGTTCCTGATACTGATGGAGCACCACTGGAGTGGGACTTCACATGTGGATTGTAATGTGGCGGTCTCTGGCTCTGAGGGTAGACTTTGGTCTTGGGTTTGGGTTTGAGTTTTGATTTTGGGAGGGGCTTAAGCTTTGGTTTGGGAATGGGCTTGGGTTTAGGTTTAGGTTTAGGCTTAGCATGGGAAAAGGTCCGAGGTTTCTTGGTGGTCTTCAACTTGAACGCTGACTTCTGCTTTGGTTTCTGCTTCAGGATCTTCTTCTTCTTCTTTGGCTTCTTTGGGCCTTTCGATTTGAGTACTAACAAATCAAACAAAACACAAGTTTGACGGATGAGGAGTATGAAGTAAATGTTCAAAACATACCTTAAAGGGAGATTTGTCAAGTATTTAACACTCTTATCAACATGGGAGTGGACAATTATGCTTGCTTTATGTAAATGTATGTATATATTTATTATTGGAAATCAATTATCAACACAAAACAATGACAGATATTGTCCAGAAACCCTCACAGGTACTGCATTTAGCATAAAACAATATGCTCAAATCATAACATGGCAAACTACAGCCCAACAGGCAACAAAACCTGCATGGTTTTTGCCCCAAACTGCATGTGATTATCATAAAGTGGGCATGTCTGTAAAGGGGAGACTCGTGGGTACCCATAGAACCCATTTTCATTCACATATCTTGAGGTCAGAGGTCAAGGGACCCCTTTGAAAATGGCCATGACCAAAATTTAGTGTAAGTTTGGAGCGTTATGACATGGTTGGTACCAATGTATTCTTTAGGTTTTCTAGTTTCATATGATGCCAGTATCTTCACTCTAGCTTTAAAACTGATTCCGCCACAACCTCAGAAAAACCCCTTTGGATTTTTACGAGGTTAATTAAAAATCACAAGTTGCGTTAAAATGGATGAGATGTGGTTGAAAGCTTAATCTGAACAACTTTTTCAAAGGTCAAGAATTCACACTTATGAATAATACTTTACTTTTCAGTCACAAGCTAAATGTAACGAACTACTCTGCTTATAACTCACCATGCTGTTTCCACTAAAAATACACATCAGTAAGACAAATACTATATTTATCACCAGTTGACTTCCTATTGCCACCTGAGTGCAGCTTTGTAATTCATCTCACAAATTAGATGTATTGACACCCCGTTGTCCTTTGACCTTGACCGAGACTGAAGTAGCTTTTTGAGTATGTTTTATTTATTGTTACCTGAGGCTCTGTCTGTGCTGGCATCCCAGTTCATGGTTTGGGCGGGAGGATGGTGGAGAGGGTCAATGTTGTGAAGGATCTCCTGACGAGGTGACTCCTTCCCCTCGCTGATGGTGGGCCAAACATCAAAACCATCCAGGCCGTGACTCTGAGAGACAAACAAATCCCAGAGAAAGTCCAAATGAGAGGTCTCTTTATGCGTGCCAGTAGCCAGATACATTTACTGAACAGGAATAAATAATAATACATTTCCTTTGGTAATAGAGGCTACTCCAGAGTTTCTGGATTAGTCCATTGCTGTCTTGATTGTAGCCAAGATAGCTTGTTTATCTGCTTTGGCAATAGAAACCTACTTGCATACTTTGCCAACAAAGCTCTTTGGGAGCTGCACTAACTTGCCAATAAAAGTAGTTTATGTCTGAACTTTGTATAGAAACTCATCACAATAGGTCAAGAGCACATTTATCTACATGATAGTAAAAAAAGACAGTTTTACAGTAGCGCTGTAACCCGAACTTTAATAAAGTCTGAGGCCAAAGTGAGGATGAGCTCCACATTCAGCTCTAACCGTGACAACAAATAAACTCACGCATGGACATGTTATCAGTGGGAGACAACTGAGATAACATACAGAAACAAAATACTCGGAAAAGCCTGAGAGGAAAGTTTTCGCTCATATCAGGAGCTTGGGTGGCCAACATGGTGAGTGATATTCCTAAATCTGGTGTGTTTTGCAGCGCAATAAAATGGTCAGTAATGCACTCAGTGAAAGTGCCTTTTCCATGGTAGTTACCCTTTAATACCCTGATAGAATGAGAGTAGTCCTAATAGTCGTGTTTCCATCCAGTTGTATAGCGAATTAAGTTTAAGTGTCACGGTCTGGCACTGTGCCAGAGGACATTGGACTTTTTCCTTTTTGTTAAGATCTTGTGTTCATCCTTTTAGTCTATTAGTTCTGTAATAGTGATTTTGGTTTCTTGGATTTGGGTTTTCTGTTATATTGTCTGCTTTCTAGTGTTTCCTGTTTTATTTTGAAAATCACCTGTTGTGTCATGTCTAGTTTTATTTCCTGTCATGGTCCTGGGTTTTTGTTATAGTTACCTCTGCCAAGGCCGGAGGCCTAGGAAGGAGGTTATGTTTTCACCGGCGTTGGTTTGTTGGTTTGTCTGTTAGCAGGATTACTCCAAAAGACCACAATGGATTTGAATGATTTTTTTTGGAGGGGTGGGGTGTAGCACAATGAACAATCCATTAGATTTTGGTGGCGATCCGGATCATGATCAGGAATTTTTTTAAGGATTCCGATCAGCCACAACATTAAGACACATGCGCAGTGTAACTAATGACGCGTTGATGACGCATGACCCCGCCTCGCTCAAAGCTCTTCACACTATATGTCGGCTTTCACCCATTCACTCACACATTCATACACTGATGGCAGAGGCTGCCATGCAAGATGCCAACCTGCCCATCAGGATCTGGACTGGAGGAGCCGGGGATCGAACTACTGACCTTACGATCAGTGGACGACCCGCTCTACCTCAAGCAAAGGCTTTTCCATATCACATTTAGCGCATCGATTCTCTATCGATGAGGGCAAAAACCACCTCAAAAGAGTGTAAAAACTTTTTTTTTCGCAATTGAGGAATTTGTATTGAATTATGCCGTTTCCATACAGTTTTTTTAATGTGCTACTTCAAAATGCGCGTAAAAATATGTGAATGGCACAAGGCTACTGACAAAAAAACAGTAGCCGTGTATATACATACATTCAAAAGTGTTAAAAAATGGTAAGTAATAGAAAAAAGTCCCTTCATATGTTGTTCTAATGAAGTAGTGAATTCCACTGACCTGGCTGGTGTTTCCCCCGGCCAGTCCCACTAGCGTTGGGAACCAGTCAGTGATGTGCAGCAGAGCTTTGGAGACCCGTCTCCGGCGTCTCAACAGCGGGCTGTGAACGAACGCCACTCCACGGACTCCACCTTCCCAATACGTACCCTGGAAACACAGTCCGGACGTTTAGTTACAGTTCGTAAAGTCATTCCTGTCAGTTAGCAGAGATCTCTATATTTACCACTGATATTCATTTTTATCTCATTGTGTGAATATTAGCAGACACTTGAGGATAATGTGTATGAGTATTAATATATTTTTGGGAGAAAACAAGATCCATGAATGTTACTTTTAACAGCTCATACTTATAGGTTATGTAAACTCCTCATTTGAAACAAGGAGAAAAAAAAAACAGGACTAAAAGTCTATAACTACATCCAACAATAGCTATAAGCAGTAAAATTCATGTACGAAATACAAAATACAAGAAGTTCTTTGTACCTTTCGGCCTCGTAGCGGCCAGTTGCTCCCTCCTGTGAATGGCTGGGCGCCGTTGTCGGTGGAGTAGATGATGACGCTGTTCCGGTAGAATCCGTACTTTCTCAGAGCGTATGTGACGTTTCGGACCGCCTCGTCCACCGTGGACACCATGGCGGCGAACTTCCTCCTGGCGACGTTAGCCATGTCACGGTAGGGGTAGATGTAGGACTTGGGGGTCTGTAGCGGAGTGTGAACTGCCTGGAGGAAAACATCAGCATTAGTGTATTTACATGTGTTGTACATTTACATTTTTTTTTTTTTTTTCGTGCTGAATGTGCCACGTCAGATTCAGCAAACGCTCCTATAACTTCAGATAACTGTGTAAGTGACCTGCGTACACATGATGAATGCCACCTGTGCATAAATGAGCGTGCGTTCACGAGAATTGTAGATTAGTATAATTAAATCCCCAATGATACTATATGAGGCTACGCGTCCCCATTCATGTCTCTGCCAATATATCAGCACGGCGTCTAAAGACACGCCGTCTAAAGACACACGCCGTCTAAAGATACGGACTCTTCAAGGCAGAGACATCAAAGACATCCAAAAGCAGTAAGTCAGCCATGATGCGCCTGGTTACACTTCCTGTTGACTTTATTATATACAGAGACAAACAAGGCAAACGTGAGCATGGCTCACATACCGACGCTCACTGCTTGACCCCTACTAAAGTAGGGCATATGGTTTTTCCCTTTTGGAACTAATGGAATTAATGGGCATTAACTAATTAACTAATTACAAACTAATTGTAATCTAGTTGATAACTAATTTGAGGTTCCTAAGTGAAATAGTTTCCGAGTTCTACTTCGGAAACTAAATTGAAGTAAAAAAAACTCCATCAAATGAACACGGCTGTCCAATAAAATAAAGAATAAACGAATATCACTCTGTTGATTTGAAGCACATTCAACCTCTGAGTTCTATTTTCTGTGCAGCGTGCTTTTAATTAAATGGTTTTGGGTCCACGTGGGACTGTGGCAGCTGCCAATTCTCTGGTGCTTGCTGTTGTTTCCCTTTTCCCTGGTGTTTTTTTGGTTGAGTTGCTGAGTGATTAGAGGGTTATTCAGTTCACCTGTTGCGCAGGGTGTGGGGACTGGCTCTTAAATGATAGTTGAGAGCAGCTTGGTGCATTCCCCTCTAGGCCAATCAGGGTGTAACGACGCCCTTTCTGTAGGGCTTAAAAGAGGAGGGAAACTGCACACCCAGTGTCATTCTGATCTCTCCTTCACTCAATGCAACATGTGTTATCAGCTTTACCAGAAACTCTGGTCTGTTTTGGGCCCTTTTGGGATTCTGTGATCTTTGTGTTTTGTTTGTTGAGAGTGTTGACTCCTAGTTGGGGAAACAAGTTAAGTGCCAACCAATTAGGTTACCTGCACTGGGACGTTTAGGTACTATTTGTGCAACGATCTGGCTTGCCTTACAATAGCCTAACGCCTGCAGGCTGTATTTTTGTATTCTATTCATTTGTTGATTTTCAATGAAACCCTTTATACCCATTTCTTTTAGTGTATTTTATTTGGGAAAACTTTAAAGGAGGGTAAAAGGAAAAACACAAACCAATATTTCAGTTTCCTTAATTGTTTGTTAATATAGAGGCATTTGTTCATTATTGAAGAGGCAATTGTTCATTATTATTATTAAGAAGGCATTTTATTTTATATTATTATGTGGATGGGAACTGTTTTTCAGTCTTCTGACTGAACAACTAAAGTCTGGGGAACTCAGTACCGCCACAGGACAAACAGTCTGTAAATACGTTTCTGATGCTCATCGACTTTTCATGTGGCCTCTGACTCCCCACATCCAGACATAAACTAACCGCAGCATCAAAACACACATCGGGCTGTGTTGGATTTGACCTCTTTTATGCAACTACGGGTTTTTCTCTCTCCGCTCCAGATGTTTCTCATCGATGCTTTTCTTGACATTCTCTCTGATGTGAAACCTCGGCGTTGATACCTGGAGGGAGAGCAGCAGGAAGAGGGGCTTGTCCGCGGGGTCGTGACTCTCCAGGATCTTGCGAGCTCTCTGTGTGAAGAGCGTGGTGGAGTACTTCCCTTCCTGGCCCCACGCCACGCCCTCGTTGTCATGGAGATCATACCCACACAAGCCCGGGCCATCACAGGACCCATAACTGGGGACAGATGGAGACATGTGAGTTATGATAAACATACACATTCTGATCAGTTCAGGTTAATTCTCCTAGTAATAATGATAATAATAATAATAATAATAATAATAATAATAATAATAATAATAATAATAATGCATGTTTACCTGTAGTAATCCACACTTCCTGTTAAAGAACCAAAGAAACTGTCAAAACCCTTTCTGGTGGGTAGACACGCCTTCCTGGAGGAAAGAGGAAGAAACTGTGCATCAGATTTATATGATAATGTTCTACAAACATTTTTTAAGTTTTAAACCTGCATTGTCTACATGAACGTTTGTTAGCCTGCAAGTCGTCTAATCTCTTTGTGTATTACACTCAGCGATCAGTGGAAAAGTGTGAATTCATTGGCAGGAATGTGAACGCGATACAAAAAAACCCAAATACTTTACAGGGTTTCTTTAACACATAACAATTTAGAAAAAAACTAATTACAAAACAGCTGTTTGTCGTATTTCCTGCTTTTGAACAGCGTTGGGAAGATGCTTTATTAGCTCTGCTTATTTGGATTTTGATATTTAACAACCAGACGTTTTTTAGTGGCGGTCCGCCTAAATGAACTGAACTGCCTCGGAATGTAGAAGATTTCAAATTAAGATTTCAGTTGTACACTCCGCTGTGCTTTTTACCAGGATTATTTCCTGTTTTAGGTGACAACGGTGACTGAAAAGACAAGACATCTATACATCAATATTACATGTTCATAATCATGTGACTTTTTCTAGCACTAGCAGTTTGTACATCGTGATGGTGTTCCACAAGGCGGGACAGAGGGTGGTAAAAGGTTAACGATGCAAACTTTTCCAAATTGCAAATTACTTTTTCTTTTTACTTTTAGTACATACTGCAGCTGCCCTTACGGCCCAGTTACACAGCCGTTGTCGAAATAGACGCAAAATGTTATGTATTGATTTCTATACATAGACACAAATTTAACTTTTTTTTTTCGTGATTGTCAGCACGAAATCAATTCGTATGTAATCGTAACGTAATTGTGAACCGGGAAGTATAAAGAAACGCCGTGTGGAGAGGAAGTCGGGGTGGATGGGAGGGTCAAAAAACACAGGACTTTCGCCCAGGAGACCGGTGTTTGTGTCCCGTGTGAAACCACAAGTCAAAGTTGATTTATTTGCCACGTAACTTCCGTACTTAAGTTTCTTCCGGTATTTTATCCCAAACTATGATCTTTTCCTAAACTTAACTAATTAGTTTTGTTGCCTAAACCTAACCAAGACTGGAGCGGAAATGGACACGTGTGTCACGTGTCGTTGAAAGTCGTGCTGAGCGTCACGTAAAAAAAGGGAAATTTGTGTCTATGTACACGAATCAAAATTTCGTGACTATTTCAATAAACTGCCGTGAGACTGTGTTGGCCCTTACTACGTACTGTTGCATGCAGTATCCATATAATTGACCCTTCGCTAAGTCCCGCCCCTCGAACGCAGACTGGCCAATCATTGCGTAGTATCGACAAGCTCCGACCAGGGTCCGCCAACTACAACAACAAACTAGTTTGAACGAGTTTGAACTTCTCTCTCAAACTCTCTTTTTTCACAATTCTTTGCATCACCTTTTGTGTGTACAACAGAGAGCAACGCTATAAATGTCTTTGAGGAAAGAAAGTCTGAAAGCGTGCGCCGTATTTAAAGTATTATTGCATCTTCGCTTTCTCTATGGCAGCAGGCTTTTCAACCCACCTTCAAATGTGGCCGTCGTACAAACTACGTTTGTTTCTAGTGTGGCAACATCAACTAAACGATAAAATATTAGACACTATAAAAACTTGAGTGAAGTAGTTGGCAATAAACACTTGAAGAACAGTTTTGCCTACTTTCACAAAATCTGAAGATAAGACACGTTGAAGCGAGGGGGACAAAGTGAGAATAACAAGCTCGGTGTGTTTGGGCTCATTTTGTTAATAGTGACCGTAGAACAGAAACTCCCGGTCGTATTCACCCAGCTGTGACGTCTCACATCTCACCTGTAGAAGCCCAGGTGCCACTTGCCCACCATGTGTGTGGCGTAGCCGGCCTCGCGGAGCCTCTCCGGCAGAGTGTCCATGTGTGAAGGCAGACAGCTCGGCTGGCTGGGTCTGATGATGGAGTGCTGCAGTCCCGTGTGGATCTGATATCTGGAAGAAAAACAGACTTGTTTTTTGGCTTTCTACCAGACGAGCTGCTCACACGCGATCTGCTGCGAGGCCTCACAGTAGGACCAGAGACTTTATTTATCCTCACAGCTTCCTCGCTGTCAGCTTGCCTCATCAATTATCCGATTATTCAGAGCCTCAATAACTGTTCTGTCTTTTGTGTCACACAGATCTGAAGCATTTGACTTTAATTTCTTTCATTTATTTTATCAATCTTCATTTTAAATAATGATTTACTTCTTCTTCAGCCTGTTTCTTCTGCAACTGTAACATATGAATTTACCCTCTGAGGATCCATAGTCTTATCTTATATTAAACTAATAATCATGCAGGATATGCACAAGATATTGAACAATTACTTATAACTAGGGCTGTCAGGTTAACATGATAATAACGCGTTAACGCAATTTTGTTTTAACGCCACTAATTTCGTTCATGCATTAACGCAATCGATGCTGTAGCGGGCTCAGTTTTAAAGCTAGAGTGAAGATACTGATACTAAAGGAGGCTAAATTATGCTCCGAACTCATGCTAAATTTTGGTGAGGAAAAACTGGCATGGTCATTTTCAAAGGGGTCTGTTGACCTCTGACCTCAAGATATGTGAATTAAAATGGTTTCTATGGGTACCCACGAGTCTTTCTGGACAATATTTGATATTTTTTTTGTTGTTAAATGATTTCCAATAATAAATATATACTTGCATTTGCATAAAGCAAACCTATTTACTCACTCCCATGTTGATAAGAGTATTAAATACTTGACAAATCGCCCTTTAAGGTACATTTTGAACAGATAAAAAATGTGCGATTCATTTAATCTTGATTAACTATGGCCGCGATTAAATATTTTAATCGTTTGACAGCCCTATTTATAACATCTGACAATGAAATGAGAGTAATATAAGACCGGAAAGAGTATGAATTAGTGCTGAGATTAATCGATTAGTCATTCGATAGACAATTTTGATGATTAGATAATGTTTTTTAAGCCAAAAATGACAAAAATGTCCCGGTTTCAGCTTCTAAAATATGAGGATTCGCTATTTTTATTTGTGTTATATGTAAATTGAATATCTCTGGATTTGAAAACAGACTAATCAAAATTAAAAATGTTCATGCGCTGCAGCCCTCAAACAAACCCAGCTTTATGCCAAAACATACTAAATGGGGCTAAAACTAAATCAATGCTGTTTAACTCAAACAGGGAATAAACTTATTCGATTGATAAAAAATAACCACATGAATGTATTTGTATGAAGTACAAGTTGCTCTGTATAATATAGTAATGACAAAAATTCCCCTAAGTGGTGTCAAAATCCAGTCCAGAGTGTTTCATGTGGCAGACAGATGGACGAGCCCGTAAAGACGGTCCGTACCTGCCGGTGATGAGCTGGCTGCGTGACGGCGTGCAGATGGGCTGAACATAGTAGTTCTCCAGCGTCACGCCCTCCGCCGCCAGCTTGTCCAGAGTGGGAGTCTTGATGGTCGGGTTGTGGTAGCCGATGTCGTTGAAGCCCTGCGTTAGAGTCATGACAGAGTTCTGTTGAATGTTTCAGATTATAGATGATTTTAACATTTGGCCAATCCATCATAGTGAAGTTAAACATAGAGGGTTTAAATACCACTTTTTTTATGTGATACTCGTCTCCCAGATGGTTACAGACACTCTTTACATCTTCCTGTATGTCGGAGCCATTTTCAGCTCTATTTATACTCTATGTGTTTGTGTTTACACCTCCGACCACCACGCAGACCATCCTTCTGTTGAGATAACTGATAGAGACGTACTCTAATCAGGTTCAGGTGTGCTGCTGTGTGAGAGAGACAGGTTTTGGTCACGCAGCGCAAGGCCAGAGCAGGAAAAAGCCGACAGACGATTAATCGGACGATATTTTCTTTTCTTCTGCAGCAGCCTAGTCGGCTACTTTTGCACAAGGCTTTTTTAATAAATCAGTTTTTGTCTAAATTCTCCGAATTTAATCATTAGTAAGAGAACACCCTGAATTGGTAGATTACTGTACATTGTTGGAATATGTTCTGTTTATTTATAATGGGCGCTGCGCTGTTCTGCTGTCCCTAGTTTGTACCTTTTTGTGGAACATTTTGGTTTATTCCATGTGAAGGAAACAAAGCAATAAACTGGTCACTTTATTGGAAGCATGTATCATTACTAAACCTCACAGGAGCAGCCCTTCGATGGTATTGTATTGTATGTTATCTTACAAAAAATGATTCCTTATCTTTCGTTCGTTTTCCTACGAATGTCCAGCAACACGTGTCAATTTTCTGCTCGTTACATGCATACAGTCTTTTCAAAATAAACTTCCATCTTCACAGGAAACAACTTGGTTAGGTTTAGGAAAAGATTGTGGTTTTGGGTTTAAATAACTGAAACGTAAATTAAGTACAGAAGTTACGTGACAAATCAATCAACTTTGAGCTCTGGTTTCACACGGGACACGAACACCGGTCTCCTGGGCGGATGTCTGTTTTATTTTTACTCACCCATCCACCCCGACCTCCTCCCTACGCGGAATTTGTCGCTCGTTCTATTTCCTCGTTCACTATTATGTGGATTACATACAAATTGATTTTGTAAGGTATATACGAATTACAGTGCATTAGTTTTCATAGGTAGAGCTACGAACGTTGTATGAGACCAGCCTGAAACATTATCATATATTTGAGGTCTTGGCGTTATTAATAATCTACTGCATTTTGAATACTTCTCAGGTGTTGTAGTCAGATCAGCGTCTTGCTGCTAGAAGCGTGATAATCCAAACGTGATTTAAGATTTAAGCCATTCACATACACACACACACACAAACACACACACACCTGGTCGTCTATGAGGATAAAGATGATGTGCGGCTGGTTCTTCTTCTTCGGTTCTGCCTCATCACTCTGGTTCTGTGTGGACCGGTGAGCAGACAGGCAGTCCAGGCTGAAGAAAACACTCAGCACAGTGAGAGCCATGGCAGCAGCAGCAGCCTGCATCTTTACTGCAGGGAACAAAAAAAAAAAAAAAACATAACAATAGAACGAGAACCTCCACGAACACAACAGCAGGGAAGTAAAAAACGTTTGAGTCACACGCGCATGCCATCACGGGCGGACTAACTGTAGATCATAAAACCACATTTGAGATGGACTGGCCAACTTGGCTGTAACTGTGATCTGAAACGCATCCATCTGGTGGAGAGAGAGCTAAAACTCTGAGGAGGTCTTTTTGTTTTTTAACCATTTACAGTCTTTGGAACTGAATAATACCAATAAAAAATGATGAAATATGAGTGGTGCCTGAGAGAGCAGGAACAGACCAGTTTGAATGGGGCTTTTCTCTCTATTCTTTTCTTATTCATTTCCTGCTGTATAAGGATGCACCGACTTTTTTAGTCCCCATAGCGATACCTGGGCTTTGGGTATCGTCCGATACAAAGTACCGATCCGATACCAGTGTTTAATTTATTAATCGTATGCCTCGCTTTGTGGAAGTGACTGGGATCACTCTTGTATATGGAAGGCAACATCAGGCTACACTTAAACATTGTTTTCCTAACTTTAAAAGACAAAATGTAACAAATAAAAACAAAGATCAAATTTACTGCATTGTTATTTATTTATCATTCAAATAATAAATTGTACACCAACTTGGTAAAAAATCTTTAAAATTAAAAGGAATTACAATTAAAGTGTAAACCTGTTTAATGCAGCAACAAATTGGTCAAAATTTAAACAGGAATTAAAACTCCAGTATATAATGTATATAGTATATAAACATAGAACTGAATAGAATAGATCGGCCCCATTCTCACCGATACCCGATTCAGCTATTTGAGTCAGGATCGTTCCGATATCCGATCCGGTATCGGTGCGTCCCTCGCTGTATTTTATGGAGCCTCTTACATTATATAGTGTAGGAGTGTGAAACATGGATAACATCTTCTATTACTGTATATAAAATCTTATAAGGTAATATCATATATATACTCTGATGAAGTAATTTTTCTGGAAAAACAAGCAACATTTGTATAAATTAACCAGACAGGGATGTCTCGTTTAGTCTAATCCAGTTAACAATTAAGTGACATATTAAGGTGCTTAAAGGGGACCTATTATGTGTTTTTCCATTTCCTTTAGTGTGTTATATAGTTTTTTTGTGCATGTAAAAGGTATGCAAAGTTACAAAGCCCAAAGTCCACGTCATAGGGAGTTACTCTCCCCCACAGAAACTCTGCTCCTGAACTGTCTGAAACACCTCGCTTGAAGTCCCGCCTTTTCTTCTGTAACGTGGTGATGTCACCAAGTAACACATTTGCCTGGCGGCTAGTTTGGCACACCCTCAAACAAAGTTAATCTGACTAATCACAACAGTGGGCCAGCTGACCAATCAGAGTAGACTTTGCTTTTCGGGGGTCGGGGAGGAGCTTAAGGTCCTGACACACAAAGCCGACAGTTTGGGGCCGTCAGTGAGAGTCCGTCGGCCTAGTTTTATCAGTGTGTCCCCACTGTCGGCTCTAGTCTGCCCATGTCTGAGTTTTTTCGGCCGATTCAGTATGTTTAATCAGTGGCGGCGCCCGTCGGTGAGAGAAATCACTCTGATTGGCTGCTCATCTTAAACGAATCAGTGCACGAGAAGAGAAACGGAGGTGAGGAAAGCTCCAAATCCAAATTTTTGTAAGGACGCTCTGCCCTGGGACACTCTGCCCTCTATTTTATAAAGAGCCTCCCCGCCAGACAGACGTTGCATCCCGCTCCAAGTTCCCAGCAAACAAAGGGGTGACAGAGGTGGTGTGTGATTTATTAAGGCCTGATTCACTGGCAGTGAGCAACACATGAAGGAATGCTGCCAGACGTGGTCGGAAAAGAAACGGTTGTTCATCCGTACTTAAGACACACTAGCCCTCTCAGTGGAGGTCAACTGCTTTACATTTTACAGGTATTTTTATGGTCTTAACCCTTTATTCTCTCAGTAAAAGCTGCAGTTCAACATTAGTATTCTTCTGTAAAAGGAAGGGAAAAAGCAGGTTGTATACGTCTGTATCATCTATCTACAAACTAAAAAGCCAAAGAGCAGCATGCAGTGTTGACTTTACATGAGACTTAAAGCAGCTGTCTCTGTCACAAAGCTGGTGACCATTATACTACTGTACTGGTGTCTGAACTGGTTCCTCATTACTGGTGTTCAGCACACACACACACACACACCTTTCCCCTCTACTGTGTGTGTGTGTGTGTGTGTGTGTGTGTGTGTGTGTGTGTGCGTGTGTGTGTGTGTGTGTCTGTTCTGGACATGAACTGTGACAGCTTTGAGTGTGTTAGTTCAGACTATGCAAGCACAGACTGGTCCTGCATTAAATGTGTGTGATGAAGTCTGCTGCCAGTATCAGGTTACAACAATAACTGATCTGCATTAGAAATGCTGTATATTTGTCATTATCAACATTATCAGCTTTAATTTAGAATTAAATTGTGACATCACAGTTTCACTATAAGGGTTTTTAATTGTAATAATCCAAACAGCTCCATGTGATGTTATAAAAGCCAGCACATTTCTAATTGAATGCACACATCCATTCCTCATATAATAACAGTTGTGTTATTTTGAAAAGCCAGGCCTTTAAATCAATACCTCGATATTGGATCAATGGGAGTGAACGGCTCTTCTCCTCCTCCTCCTCCTCCTCCTCCTCCTCCTCCTCCTCTTCCTCCTCTTCCTCTCCTCCTCCTCTTCCTCTCCGCTCTTCTTCACTTCATTCTTCACTCTTCGGCTCTTTCTTCAGCTCGCACAAAGTTGGGTTTGAGTAAAGTTTGCAGAAGACGCCGCATGTCCTCAAGTTTCCCAAAAAGAGCCTTCCTCCCTTCAGTGTGAGCGTCCTCACTCCTCCAATGAGACACGACCAGAGTGAAGACAGCGCACAGTAGCGCGCACACACGTCCGGTCTGACCTGTCACAATAAAACACGCAGCAGACTAAACTAAACGTGTTGCAGCGGGTGTTTTAACGCAGAGAGAAACCAAACCGGATTATTTATTTTGAATAAACTGGTTTTAGCAGCAAGGAGACGAAACTCCGGTGTTTTTTTAACAACAGCTGCTGCCGCCATTTTGGACTGAAACATGTATTATGTTTATAATATTTTATTGTTCAACACATGGCCATTTCGGTAGGACATGACAATAGAATATAATTAATTTTGTTTTACTTTTGTATGGCACTTTTTAGGCGTTTTTTTTTTCTTTTGGTTTATTTGTTTTGTTTTATTCACAAGATGAATGAATTAAATTAATAAAGAAACAAACAAACAAAGTTTTAAAAAAGGGATTAAGCAATCATTAGTTATAGACATGGAGATGGGTGCGATATTTAAGAATTTTGCCTTATGAATAAAGAATATGGTTTAAAATTAGTAAAACATTAATCATAGGTCAATTTTTTTTGTCTTCAAATAAAACATGTTTTCAAAATTGAACTTCATTTTGGTAGATGATTGATGAATTTACATATTTAATTTGAATAATCTGTTAGCAAAATATGATATCCATAAAACGATATGGCTTAAAAGACTACCCTCCTTTTACACTTTTAAAGATACTGATTTTAAAACATATTTGACTACAGTTGAAAACTTAAAACTCAAAAATGCTAAATTCACAAATACTATTAGATTATTTAGACATTTCAGATTTATTCCAATTGTTTAACAGACCCCGATTGTTTTTTCTTTTTATTCAACTTCCTTTCCTTTCCTTCCCTTACATTTCATTTGTTGTATAATTCTTTTATTTTTATATAATTTTTGTACTGTGAAATATATAAAATGTTTTTTTTGTAATGAAAAAATCTGAATATGTAGCCTACTTTATGTAACTACTGTATTGAACTTTCTAAATAAAGTATTGACATGAAAAAAACTGCACTTCATTTTCTTTTTCCTATCGTGATATCATTTTATTTTGAAGGGTAAAATGCTTAACATCAGTTACTTTTGAATTTCTCATGTAGCTTGACGCAGGACAAAGCGGTAACAAGCATTTAACAGCATTCCTTCAACGGCTGGACGCTACTTTAATATGGTTCTTGTATTTGATGATTGTTGTCACCGTTAACAGACGTCATTGCTCGTGGTTGTGTGATGCCGGACAGAACATCAGCCCAGCGGTGTGACTGCAGAGAGAGGAGCCAGCAGAGGAGCCAGCAGAGAGAGGAGCCAGCTGGCACTCCGGAGGAAACCAGAGGAATTTCTCTCTTTACGCAACGAACTGTACAGACCGGACCGATACAGATGCAAAACTGCATCAAGTCCACTGGAGACAAACCGGGTGGGAGACCGGAAATAGGTCTGATTAATCAAAAGAATAATCAATTATTTATAATACAAACAGTTAATTAATAAACAACCTCTAAACATTCAGAACATGTTAACTAGAAATGTTTAAATAAATAAATAAAAATAATGTTTTATGAGGAGTTTTAGTCAAAGAAATCAATGAGCCACAATAAAAGACCCACAATAGACCTGTTTTAGTCTTTTTTAGGGGGGTACAGGGGGTCTTTAGGGGGAGATAGCAGGTCGACAGTAGATGTCACATAGAAGTGGTGTACATCATCTGAAAGCTGGGAAATTAATTTGAGATGCAGCTCAGTGCTGTGTGTCAGGTTGTTCTAGTCATGAATCAGAAATTGAAATAAATAGTGAAAGTGTATAACGATATGATAGAAGAATATGATGGTCATCCCCATGCTCACTTTGGGTTGATACCATTTGTTACACTGATTTGGTGCAAAATTTAACCATTTTTTTACCACTCGAGAATTGATCAAAATGATCAATAATCCCTCCAAAATACCACATTAAGACACCAAGACATGCTGTAATTTGGTTTAAGAAACTTTTGACATTTGGAGATTTCTGCAAGAGTTGCATTTTTCAGCAATTGGATGGCGAGCACTTCTGTTGTGTAAACTGCTTAGAAACCCCTTTATTGTTAATCTAGCTAGGAAAGCCATCCATCCTCTGAATGCTCTAGGTCTCTAGTTTGATCCATCCATCCTCTGAATGCTCTAGGTCTCTAGTTTGATCCATCCATCCTCTGAATGCTCTAGGTCTCTAGTTTGTGGCATTAATCTGTCCACAGAAAGTCAAGAATTAGGTCAGGAAGTGTCTGTTTATAATGTCTCTTGACTTTTGCACTGTGTTTACAGTTATGCACTAAAACATCAAGACAAATTCCTTGTATTTGCAAACATACTTGTCAATAAAAGTGTTCCAGGGCTATAAACATCAATTAACCCAATCAAGTATCTTATATTTATAAATGTACATGGAAAACACACCGTTAAGGGTCCACAGTTATATATTCACATCTCTTTTCTCCGCTTGGTTTGAGTGCCACAAAGGTGTTTGTAAAAATTCAAGACATGTCACAGCTTGTTCCTCAGTCTATGCTTTTATCTTGAAAATTATGAACACAAATCCTGTTTGTGAAATCCTGAGTGGGACTGTTATGGATGGCTGGATGAGTTAATGGGATGGATGATTGACAGCCTTTATTCAAAACATGTTAATGTAAATTAGGCAGAAAGACTAAAAGTATGAAGGAAAACTTGTTTTTTTCCCCTTGTGAACTTCTTTTATTACCTTTTAAAGTCTTACTATGTCTTCTGAATTGTGTTATTTTTTTTTAAACAATTTGACTGTTATTCAGACCGTCTGGACTGATTTATTAAAACGCACCATTTTAGTCGTTAAATATCCTTAATTTCTCTATATCAAACCAATATTAATTGTTCATCCAAATGCTAAGGATAAAGAATTCATGGTTATTATCATTGTAATTTAAGGAATTCATTCATGGAGGTTATGGAAGCACATTTCTGCCAATGAAAGAAAAAAAACAAAACAAGGATGAAAAGTTAAGAATGATTAAAAAAAGACGAGTCAAAATCACAAAGCACAAATTCAAAATATAAAATCTCTGAGTCAAAATTAGGAGCTACTAATACCCGTTTCACACCGAGGACTCAGCCAGGGTTGAAGCATTGATTGAGTGTCTGAAAAGGTTAACCCACGATGACCGACTCGGCTTCGCGACCCAGGTTGAGACGTGGGTCGGACCAGGGTCCATTTCAATGTGAACGGCATGCACCAGGGTCCCTAACAACCTGGGTGGGACAAATCTTTTTGGTTGCAAATGGGGACACACGGTCGTGGCGCAATCTTAACAGGTCGCCTTAACTCATAAACAAACGGGGCGACGGCAGCATGAATGATTTCAGACACACTGGAGGTGAACGACATACGAGAGAACAACATGGATATGTGGCAAGACTTTAGGGTGCGGCAACCTGGCTGTCTGCGGTGAGGAAGAAATTAATTTAGTGGCCGGGACGGTGAGAGACAAAGTGGTGTTACGTTATACAAACATAACAAGGCTGCTGAATGAGAGAGGCATCCGCCGTACACAGAAACAGAAACACGCCGTGCCGACCACCTCACGGTACTGCCAGCTCTAAGTGCATCTGTTTTTAAAGCATGTTTGCACTTAAAACTTTTTTAATTTTCCAAATAAACCTGCAAAAAGATACATCCGTCGCCTGTTCTAAAGCACCAAATCCTGTCCTAGTCCCAATTAACAGACTTCATGAAATAGGTATAAACTCATTTTTATCACATTTGGACAAGCTCTTACATTATCCAACAACTTCCACATGCCCAGCTGAAAAACTTTAGTAGCCCTACTATATGTAGCAGATCTTTGCTGAGATGGTGGAGTGAGTGAAATATACATTTCAGTCTTCATAAGTTTCTGTAATGATTTTGTAAATGTAGCCTATATTATCATATTAGATAGCACGATGTAGTCTAATATATGATACATGAGTATCCTACTGTAGATAGAGAAAAAAAAGGTTCATGTTGATTGATAGATACTGATAGATACTGTAAATCTGTATGTTGTCTGCATGTTTTTGCATACATTAGGTACAGCTCCACGTTACACAGTATGACATAGTTTTACATTTTACATAGGAAAAGAAGACGTATGTACCATATTTACAGCGTATTATAATATAAACATGCATCATTCTTTGACTTTAACGTTTTTACACACACATTGATGATGCCACTATTATCCCCTCTGTAATCCTCTCACCCATTTCTAGCACCTGAGGTCAATGGTATGCATTGCTCCCGGGTTTGACCCAGGTCGTATCTGAATTGTCATGACCAATTGTCATGTTTTGGTTTGAATTGACAAAAGAAGGGGTTGAACATGGGTCAGATAATGCTGGTCCGACCCTAGTCATTGGTGTGAAAGGGGTATAAGTTAAAGTATGAGTTAGTATGCCAAAAATGTTCCGTCAGAATTATAGAAGTCAAGATTTTGCCTTTATATAGAACAAGGCAGCATTAAAGCACAAACTCATAATTTTGACTCACCATGAGTATTTTTATTTTTTCCATTCCTAGCATCTCAGCAGATTTTCTTCTCTTGGCCAAAGTGTGCTTCCATATAGGGGTACTTCTAGTAATTTTTATTTTTTTTATTTTTTATGCTTGGTGGGTGTAAGGATTGGCTCAGTGTTGTTAGGAGAACAAACAGAGACCTAACAGAGAAATATTGCAATATCAGTTGTTTAGGGTGCCTGAAAACGACTGTTCCCTGAAACAATGAAAACCGCCACCCCTGCACTCTACTCAACATGGTACAGTCTAAGTTCCTCTACTATATAGCCCATTGGAAACTCTCAAGTTCTGTTTAACAGTTTGGACCCCTAACCAGCAGGTAACACTACCGGAGCTCATTAACAAGTATGTAGTCCGTTAAAGTCAAACATAACCAGTACATTCATTTGAATGTAATGTATGAATTAATTAATAGAGTGGTTATTTCATTAACAACATGCATGATGACAGTATGCATACTGAGATGACCAGGTTAGCATGCTACACCCACATGTACTAACTAGGCTAATACTACTCAGCCACAGAGGCCTGACCTACTCAACCAGGACTACAGATCCATTGTGCAGGCAGGATGGAATAAATAATAGAACTACACAAACTAAAATGTGTTTGACCAGTGTGCATCCAGCTCTTATAGGCACGGGTTAGCACTGTGACAGGGTTAGCAGCCTATCAATGACAGAAATCCTATTACATGTTTGAAATGGATGCTTTTTCAAATTTAAAATTTATTTTTGCTTCATTAGCAAAGGTCACGAGCCTTCTATCAAACCAATAAACTGAAAAATAAGATCACTAACAAACTAAAGTCATTTTAAGGGGTTTTACCCTTAATTAAGGAAAAATTAATTTCAGTGTTTTTTTTAGAAACATCTGCCTTGCAATATTAAAAATATAGTAAACATATATTCTTTTCATGCTGTGACGAAGTTATAATATATATATATAGGCGTAACATTATTCTGAGATGTGTTAGTTGTCCATTTCAGTTCATTTAAATAAAAAAAAAAGCTTTTGTGGTATTTCTCTATGCTGCCCTTAAAAAACAAACTCCACTTCCCATGGTGCACTTCGAGGGGGGCGTCGTCAGAGGCTCATGGCCGCACACTGAATAGCGAGCATGAACTGAACTGTTAATAACTTAATATTGCTGCTTTCCTCCCGTCTCCCGGTCGGTTCAGTTGGTCCAGACGGACAGACAGCAGCAGCAGCATGGCCACAGAGGAGGACTCCGCTCTGCTCTTCCTCATCTTCCAGCACCTGAAGGTGAACGGCTACGAGAAAGCTGCAAAGGTGCTGAAAAAACACGTCGCTCAGGTAACAAGTTTGGTCTGATTCTTCAATATTTACAGCCTCTATTCAGACCAGAGAAGACCTCACTTCATTCTGATGCTTGATTTCTGGTTGTGTTAGTGGTTTTATTGCTATTTCTTGAGCAAACATGCGCGTCTTGCATGTTATATAAGAATGTGAATTAAATATGAATGTGATTTCAGTGTTGCAGTCAGTAAAGTGCATGTCAGCTTCTCCCTGTGTGTGTGTGTGTGTGTGTGAGTGTGTGTAGAAGCACATGGCACCTTGTTCAGGCCTCCTGTAGGAAAAGAACATAATGTTACAGCAGCAGCATGGCTGTAAAAACCAGCCTGCTGCTGCACACTGACACCCCCATTCAAAACCTTTATACATTGTTGTAGTGTTTATTGATAAAAGCTGTTATCTTTTTATTTAAATATCCTAGACCTGCGATGATGAGTCGATTAATCAATTAGTTGATTGAGAATAAACTGAAATTCCCCAAATGTGCTTGTCATAGCTTCTCCAATGTGAATATTTGCTGCTTTCCACTGTTTCTGTAGCATTGCAAACTGAATATCTTTGGATTTTGGTCGTACAAATGGAATTTTTCATCTGTTTTTTTGATGTTATAGACCAAACAACTAAATGATGTTGATAAATTCACAATAATTAATTGCCCAAAGAGTGCATGTGCATAGTCATGATGCAACCAGTCTGTAACAAAAGCTACACACTGCTCAATTAATCTTATCTTTTTTCAGTATTTTCTATAAACTCAGCCAAATTTCAATCAAATCTTGATTTAAAGTCTGAACAGTTAAGTCTTTGTGTTGTTCTGCACATTTTTCAGTAATGCTCCCTACATATTGTCACTTTTATTGTATTGTTCTTGCACTTCCATGCACAAAGAAGTACACAAAGCAATGCACAAAGATTACAAATGTATTATTTCTTATGTGTGCCACGGGGAAACCTGAGCTTTGGTCTGTCACAAGTTTCAGGTTTCAGGCTCATAGGTTAAAAATATCGTTGAGTTTTAGGAATTTAGGTATTCTTTACCAAACATTCTCAACATTCAAACCTACCATCGCTCTCAGAGAAAGTATCTCCCACAGAGGCCATATTCTTTTAATATTGTGAGCATCATCATTCCCCACCCTCCCGTCCCCACATGGGTTGCATGGATTCATTTCCGGTTCCAGCTTGTGGCATCAAAGTGGAATTATTCCTGAACCACAGGAAATTTGCTATTTCCCTTTCAACTCTTTTTTTCATCACAGTTGGGTTACAGGAATATTGTCCAGCCGCTTGATTCTAAATGTAACGTTCAGGGAATCAGTCAAACATGGACAAATTTGGGGAACGTTAGTCTTAAATGCACAGTACTGTTCAGGCTACTGTACTTATTGTGTTTGTGTGTGTAGGTGGAGACACCAGAGGAGACCTCCAACCTACATGATATCTACACTAGCTGGATGAAGTAAGTCAAACATGTTGCTACACGCTGCAGGCAGAGTGAACCTTTTTCTTTTTTAGGATTTGATGGATTCACCAGTAATGAAAATAGTTGTTGCCTGTATTACCCTAGTATGTAAAGAGAACAGTAAAGTTCAAATTATTATTCTATTTATCAAATTTATCATAAGTACGACCCCCTTAAGGGACACCTCGAGAATTTTTTCGAGGACTAATTTTGTGCTCCCCCGCAATATGGTTTGCGTTTCTTCCCAATATTTTGTGTTCTCTCGCAATACTTTTTTTTCTTCCCTTCCTTCAATACAGCATAGTATCACAATAATCGTGACAATATTGTATTGCTACACAGACGTTAAGCATCGATCTTTTATTATATAAACTATTAACCTCTTCGGTGGGCCCGGTCGCTATTCTGTCTTTCAGAGGTTGTAGCTGGCTCGGTCTTAAAGCTAGAGTGAAGATACTGGCATCATAAAACTGGTAATTGCTATCAACCATGTCATGTTAGCTTGTCGGGAAGAACACTAAATAACGCTCTAAAGTTGCACTAAATGTTGAGCAAAAAGCTGGCATGGCCATTTTCAAGGCGTCCCTTGACCTCTGACCTCAAGACGTGAATGAAAACTCAGAGACGAACAGAGTGAAAACTGTATCATATTAGATAAAACAGATGCATAATTTGCAATTAAAAAAAGGTAATAAATAGCAATATATCGTAACGCAAAACTCAGCGTATCGCAAAATGTTTAAAATCGCAACGAGATCGTATTGTGACTTAAGTATCGTGATAATGTCGTACAGTGATAGAGTCCAATAATCAACTGTACATTTAGAGGTGCAAGTAGATGATGTTTACCATACAGTTGGGTGCTAGATTGAGCGTGCATAGGTTGATGGGAAGTTTGAGGGTTTAAACTGCAGAGTATAAAGTGTATTTGCTGTAAATGTTTCTCAGCTCTTCATGGTTTTTATTTCATGCACAATGATTAAATCAAATTTAACTGCTGTGTTTTCTTTCATTGTTGGATTTTTATGACCTTCCTTTTTGGACTCACAGTAGCTCAGCAGGTAGTCCAAAGACTGACGACTCAACTGTCTCTACGAACAGGATGTCACTGTTTGGGTGTTGCGTGCCTCCCTGTGAATGACTGCCTGGCCTTGTGCCCAGTGCATTCTGGGATTTAAATCCCTGCTGACCTGAAAAGGATTAAACAGGCAGCAGATGACATCAGCTCTCGTCTGTGATTTGGCACTGTGAATCTCACATCAAATAATACAAAACAAAAGCAATCACAGAAATCCTATCATATCGGTCTGAATATAAGACATACAAAGACATTCCCGCTGTCAGAACAATGTCTTCTGCTTGTTAACATCTTTCAGACTCGTTGAGTTCCTCATCATGACATCCACAAACATCTGTAGTTCGTGGCAGCTTGACACATGATAGAACTGGTCCTCAGCCAGTTTTCTGTAGTGAAGATGTTACTTTCAACTCGTCTTCACTCGTCAGGAATTATTTTTCTCCAAAACACGTTACCCAGGCTGTCAGAAACTCCATAACTCATTTAGGACGGATGAATGCTACAAGACTTGAGTTGCGTCCCAAATCTATACTACATACTAATTATACAGAGTGTAGGGACCTCACGAGACAAAGAGCGGCCTAGAGCAGAGCTTAGGAGTAAGCCTAAGATACCGGCCTACATGGGTGATTTAAAGCCTGATAACAGAACAAAGACTAAACCGCCAGCTCATGAAATCTCGCGTCTTCACGCGAGATCTCAGTTGAATCCAAACGGGAGCAGCCCTATTGGATGAGGCTAATAGGAAACGTGGGGTCTTTCCGGTGAAACGCCCACTTTTCTCACAGGAGATATAGGCACGCTCACCTGAATCTCACCCCTTTCCACTGCGACTCACGTTGCTACAGGAGGTACCCAACGCTGCGGCGTTCACCTTAAGACTCGAGCCACAATTTCCTGACCTCGCTGGACGAGTTTAAGAAATTGTTGTGTCCATCAGACTTTGATCCACATCCCTGCAGAAGGAAGACTACAGCCCGGCTTCACCAAGGAAGCCGAGGACAACCGTTCTTCATCAAAGGAAACGAGCGCACCGCCTTTTCCTTCATTTCTGGCTGCTTTCCCCTCCGCTGCCACACGGAAGTCCAGCCTGCCGGTCATCAGACGTCCAGACCACCATACCTATAGAAGGAAGACCCGGATCCGCGTCCTTCACCAAGGAAGAGACGATCGCCCCGCCATCTTCACATCAGCTGCTTCCATCCGCTGCCACACGGAGAGCCAGCCCTGCCGTTCTTCCCCCGCTGACGAGCATCATAACGGCCCGTTATTGTCCGAGCCAGCGCGACGCCGCCGGACCAACTAACGACGATATACTCCACTATCGCTCCGAAGAAGCGATTCAAGTAAGAGGCTTGTGTCTGGGCAGAGACTAGTGAGATTGTATATTCCAATAAGTTAATAACTATTGTTGATTTATACTGAACGTACGGACCGCCGAGTCCGTCTGTTTGTTAAGACCAGTGCACGGCTGACTAACGTGAGTTTGCCCGCCGAGCATCTGAGTAATAATAACCCAGCTAGTACATCTCTCGCGCGGCAGTTAGGATTCCTGCTGCTGCGGTGTTTACTGTTTTACTGTTTTGACTGTGATACTGTTTTCAGGCGCTCCCCGCCTTTCTTTTCTTCCACTTCTACCACACACAAACAAACACTTTGCCGACACGCGGGATCACATCCCGTTCGTGCGCAGTCGGTAATTTCCGTGGCGCTTCCGCCACCAGAGCAACTCCTCCCTTACGTGACGTAACCACTTACGTGGTGACGTCCACTGAGGGCGTCCTTTGCTCCTCCCACACCACACACACACACACACACACATAGACACGCCTCCTCACATAGGCTCACACCCATTACCTTACAGGACACGTGGGATTCACACCCCCGTTTGTGCGTGATCTGTAACGTTCGAGCAAAACCCCCCCCTTACGTGACGTAACCGCTTACGTGGTGACGTCCACTTAGGGCGTCCTTTGCTCCTCCCACACCACACACACACATAGACACTCTTCCTTCACACCTAAACACATACACATTTGCATTCACACACACATCTCTCTCTCTTACACACACATCTCTCTTTCTCCCGCACACACATTTTCTTTTGCTTTGTGTTTTGTTTAATTCTAGTTTAGTGCTTAGAGCTGCATTGTAGGACATCCATTTGTTTATTAAGTGTTGTTAATTAGTAATTACTGCTGTGATAAATATTGATTTAGATTAATGTTGTTAGAGTGTTTATTATTGATTAAGATTACTGTATTTAAATAAATGGTCTTATTTTAAATAGGAGTTGTCTGTGTTTATTGTGCATTCATATTGTAATAACAGCTGGTTATGAGAGTTAGTGCTCGGATTCACCCTTTGCTATTCACCTCCTAAGTGTAAAGTAGTGTTAAAATACTGGCCTTTGGAGGGAATATTTCCCTTTTGAGACTGGATTAACGTTTTGGTTATTGGTCCCTGATTCCAGGGTGGTGCACCGTTCATTATTAATGTTGATTAATAATTCTTATTAATAATAATAATTCTATGAATATTATTTATTAAATTAGCTAATAACCAAACCTGTTCCATTTGTAAATCCCTTACAAGAGTATGTACTGCACACTAATCGTCACTGTATTCTGTTTTATTTAGTTAAACATACAAAAAAACTGACTTTGGAAGTTGAACTTCAAAAAAAGCAAAATGTCTTTCTTAAGATTGATTACTTATTTTTGTTTTCCGAGATTTTTCTGGAACTGTTCAGCCTCCGTAGGGCTGATTTGTTATGAATTTTCAAAGTTGTAAACTTTATGTGTTGGCTGTAGCGCCACCATCAGGACTACTGGCACATAAAGCCAGTTGAGGAAGTATAGCATAGAACTGGACCTATGTGCAAAGTTTGGTTTATTTTTATGCATGGGAAGGGAGATTTTCTATGAAGACGAAGGTCCCTAATAACAAATAATATACAATGCAGGAAGAGGTAGAAAACCCACTGGGCCTATCTGAAGCCTCCACCTAAATAATGTTAAAATTCCAGTGTTATGGAGAACACAAGATTAATATACAATAACATGACCACATGATAGCGATGACGAACAGTTGGAACATGATATATCTCTAATAGTTACGAACAACAATAATAACATTCAACATATCATAAAAGACAGGAATGCAAATGAATTATTTTTTATCCCAGCTGTGAGCAGCTCCTCCATTTCCTTTGTGCATTGCATTGTGGGAGAAAAGTATCCATCAACTCAAAAAAACTGTATTCAATATTAGGGTTTGGGAATCGATTCACCTATGTATCGCGTTTTTTTTTTATGATTTTGAAATTGATTTTTTAATACTGGAATTGATATATTTGCTTAATTTGAGTCTATACGGAGGTAAAAGGAAGTTACCGCTTTTATTGTAAGGTGACGTCATATCTGTTCCGTGTCCGTCAACCAAAACAAACAATAGCCGGCCGGTCGTAGTGAGCTGAAATCGGCCGATACAAAGAGCAGAAAACGGCGGAGGGTCAGCGTGGATACGACCCTCACATTTTAAACGTGCGGTCAAACCAGCCGTCCCTCTCATCTCCGTGGTCAAATGGGCCGACACTACAACTGTAGAGCACCTATATACTGACATTTATGTTAAATGTATTCAAACGGCCCCGATGGAGCTGACCATGGATGGATATAGAGAACGGAGCTGACAGGAGAGCTAGAGACGGACTTAGAGAAGTTAGAGGAAGTATACATGTGTGACTATGTCCGGTTTTCAAAATAAGGGAACTGTATATACAAAATACATATATGGAAATAAGATTGATGGATTATATTCACAAGAAGTGTAAAACATTACATGTCCCTCATTAAGTTAAAAAGAAAATACCACTAATTTGTGAGGGAAATGTCTTTATTCTTTGGTTTTTTGTTACTGAAAAAAAACAAAAACATGACAACGACTGATATATTTGACTTCAGGACATAACTAACTACATACATGCTGAAAATCAAACATTATTACTGTATTCATTTAGATAATTTCCAAAGTAAAAGAGTGTGAATGTCTGTGTGTAGGTTGTGCTCTCTGGCTCAGCATGCCAAGCAGGAGACGGAAGACTCCTCGACTTTGAAGAAGAAGAGCATCAAACCAGAACCGGC
This sequence comes from Sebastes umbrosus, assembly GCF_015220745.1. Lineage (NCBI taxonomy): Eukaryota > Metazoa > Chordata > Actinopteri > Perciformes > Sebastidae > Sebastes > Sebastes umbrosus. The sequence goes on along the minus strand of NC_051280.1, from coordinate 2,410,841 downwards.
CACCAGCGAAGAAGAAGAAGGCGAAGTCACTAAACTCTCCAACATCACAGAGGAAAATAATGTGGACGCCAAACCTCCACCTGGTAAATGTTTGTTTTTTCCTTTACAGTATGAATATCATAATTAGTTATAATAAGTTTTAACCATAACCCCCTAATCTTTTACATGTATTTGTGCCCCTGCTTCAGGGTCCAAGACTGATGTTGTTGTTGAGTCGTCTGATGCAGAGCTCCCCTGTGAGGAGAGAGACGCTGAGACGGTCTCTGAGCAGCTGCTGCATCCTGCAGGTGAAACCAACACAACAAACTCAGACAGAGAAGAAGAAGAAAAAAAGAACGAGGAGGAGGAAACAAAAAACGAGCAAGAGGTGAGCAGAGAACATCACACTCGCCACATAAGATTTTATTGACAGATACAGATGGCGGCAGCAGCATAGAAGTGACAGAAGCAGGCTTCTGATTGGATGAATCCCTGAACCATCTACGGTATTAACCCCTCAGCTGCTGCCATTAAGCTGCAGCCACCAGATGGAAAAGTCCAATTTCCTTTTTTGTTTTCACAGTTTTATTTGAGTTTGTGCATCCCCCTCCTTCTAATCTGGTATACCTTCACACTCTAGTGTTGTTCTTATGATCCATGTGCTGCTTGTCCTTTTAGTCAACAACGTGCAGCTGTTCACCATCGTTGCCAGGAGATGAGATCGGCACCCTTATTGACATTTGCAAGAAAAATGGAGAACAATGAACGGGTAGTTGTGTGTGCAGAAGTAAAAAAAAAAAAAAAAAAAAAAGCACCCTTCATCTGGACTCTAAAAATATATGGCAATTTAACACATCAAAGAGTCATTTTTTTCTCTCGTTTTCTTGCTAACAATACAATATATACCCATAATTCTGTTTTAACGACGTGCATACATAAATTTGTCGGGCTGTCCTCAACCAAAGACATTCGACTAACACTCATTAAATTTTATTGACCTGATCCAACGCCAATTCTTTGTTTGCTGAGGAGTCCTCTCTAACAAAACAATCCAGCTGATCGTGTCATCTTCCAGAGTCTCATTCTCCCAGTTCAACTTTAATTCATATCGTATAAATAATGTAAGCTTATAAACTTTATAAGGAAAAATAATGTGTCAGATTTAGTAGCTACAGCTGTCCGATACATATTTAATCAATGTTTAGGCAACTATAAGTATTGGGTCAGATACCTAATATTAAGGGGTAACTATTCAACCTGGACCCTATTTTCCCATGTTTTTATGTCTAAGTGACTAATGGGGACAACAATTTCTGAAATTGGTCCAGTATTTAGGGAGAGCGCTGAATATTTAGATTTCGATGATGTGGATGTGACATGAAATTTCGGAACGAGACTTCTCCGAACGAGACACACAATGACAAACACAGTTGGGGCCTGTACTACGAAGCAGGATTTTGCGGTTTTAAGCATTCACACATCGGCATTTTATTCTTTTGCCAGCTGTCCTTCCTGCATTTGGCAGCTTCAACTGTGTTACTTTTAGTCTGGATTAAGTGTTTAACTTCTTAGTATTTGTTTTATATAGTTTCGCTCTTCCTTTATAAAATGTGCTGCTCTGCCTGTCTGTCCGTATACCTGTCCATGTCTGTGATTAGTCATATGTTTCAAACTGCGCCCCGTTCATGTGAACGCCCTCATGTCCAGATTGTGAAACCCTGGGTTGATTTACTGAGTTGATAACCAGCGTCGTAGGACCGCTTAGCAGGAACTCGTTTGTTAGGGTAAGTGAAGCCAGATAACGAGAGTACACCCTGGGTGTGTTGAACTCGCTTCGTAGTACAGGCCTCAGATCAAGCGAAAAGTAAGAAAAAGGTTTTATTTCTCTGTAGGTTCCTTTCCATAATGTTGTCAGACAGTTATACTAACAATCTGAGCCCGTCAGTGGACATACATTGATGGTGAGGATTTGCCCGGAAGGATTACATCGCACGGAAGGATTACATCGCAGCTCGTTTGGTGGCTGCCGGTCACAGCATTCTCTCTCAAACACTGGACCAATTTCAAAAACTGTTGTCCCCATTAGTCACTCAGACACAAAAACATGGGAAAATAGGGGAAACTATCCTTTTTAGGACTTGGATCGGAGCCAAAAAAAAATGTGATCTGGACACCCCCTGATTTAATCTGTAATCATTTTATCTTCATTAGCACTATTATACTACAGCCACATTTACATGAAAATCACAAATCCTCTGCACAGTATACAATAGTTGGTACTACTTTTAAGTGGAAGAGCGACCAACACATTCTGTGTCTGCTTCTCAAGATCACAGCTTTACAATAAAGTGGGAAAAACGGGAAAAGACTACAATCACACAGTGAAACATGACCGCAATATACCATATCATCTAATTAATGATACATGATCAAGTCTTGAATGTTTGTGCAGCAGCAGGAAACCACCAGGCTCACAATAACACACACACACACACACACATAGCTGTTGTCCAGTCAGTGTAATAATGTGCTAATAGATGGACAGTAGCGCCAGTGTTGTTATATCCTCTGAAAATACACACAGACTCACGAATGTCTACTTGTCTCGTCTGTATCTGTTAGTTTGTGTTCGTTTGTTATTTCAAGTGTGTGTCTGTCTGTCTGTCCAGGTCGTGTCTCTGTTCTTTTCTTTTGGCCCAGTGATGCAGTAGATAATGCTGTTTGGACAGAAACTGTGCGTGTGTGTGACTGAGACTAATTGTGTGTGTCGGTGTGTGTTCATGTTTCAATGTTTCATTGTGATTCTGTCTAAAAAAAAAAAAAAAACTAATTACTTTGCATTTATTATTATTTGTGTCTGACAGCAGACAGATTTTTCTCTCTGCTGAGACGAGTTCAGCACCACGACGCCGTATTTTACTTTTAACAGAACAAAATGTTTCTACTGAGCAGAATTAAATTAAAAGCAGACAGCTCCATCTGGTCGGATTAAATCTGGCCAGCATGAAGAAGTGAAGATTTAACCCTCTGAGACCCACAATAGATCCGTTTTTGTCTTTTTTTTTATTTTAGGGGGGTCCAGGGTGTCTTTAGGGGGAGATGGCAGGTCAACAGTAGATGTCATATAGAAGTGGTGTACATCATCTGAAAGCTGGGAACCTGAAGATTAATTGGAGATGCTGCTCAGCACTGTATGTCATAATTAATAATAATAATAAGGGTAGGGTAGTGTATAAGGTTTAGATTATTTATTTATTAGATTAAGTTTATGATGGTCATCCCCATGCTCTATTATGTCTCATAAGTTGTTGCAGCATTATTTAGGTTGATACCATTTGTTACACAGATTTGGTGCTAAATTTAACCATTTATTTTCACTTGAGAAATGATCAATAATCCCTCCAAAATACCACATTAAGACACCAAGACCTTGAGAAACACCGTAGAAAAAGCCATACAGTGATTTGGAATAAAAAACGTTTGACATTTTGAGATTTCTGTACAAATTGCATTTTTTGGCAATTGGATGGTGAGCACTTCTGTTGTGTAAACTGCTCAGAAACCCCCTTATTGTCAATCTAGCTAGGAAAGCCATCCATCCTCTGAATGCTCTAGGTCTGTAGTTTGTGGTTGTAAAGTTTCATGAGGCTGTGATTATCCTAGAGGTCACCACAGGTCTTTTTTTACAGTGAGGTCAAGTTTCACATGAATACAGTTGGGCTCATTGGATCCTCAAGAGTCTCAGCTTTACAGTGATACCCAATTTATGTAATTCAAGACTGTTTAGGGACCCCAGTATGCAGAAATATTCAAAAATAATTTGAGAATAGGCAAAAATAACACATTTATACTGTATTAAAAAAACTGCATGTGATTATCATAAAGTGGGCGTGTCTTTAAAGGGGAGACTATCTTGAGATCAGAGGTCAAGGGACCCCTTTGAAAATGGCCGTGCCAGTTTTTCCTCGCCACAATTTAGCGAAAGTTTGGAGCGTTATTTAACCTCCTTCATGACAAGCTAGTATGACATGGTTGGTACTAGGTTTTCTACTTTCATATGATGCCAGTATCTTAACTCTAGCTTTGAAACGGAACCCGCTACAACCTGAAAAATCACAAGTTGCCTTAATGTGTTTAAATAATTTGCGTTGACGAGTTATCGCGTTGACTTTGACGGCCCTAGTTTCTGTCTTTCGCTTCATCGTGTTATACACTTGCGATGATGTCATTACGTTACGTTATGTGCGGAACGTAATGAAACCATCAAAACACTTTTGCACTCGAGCTGCTCATAAAAATGAGCACATCTCAAAAACTAAACTAATACTACTTTTTTGTCTGTTGGGCTGCAGTTTGCCATGTTATAATTTTTAGCACATTTGTTATGATAAATGTAGTACCTGTGAGGGTTTCTGGACAATATTTGTAATCATTTATATATCTACTGTATCTACTATAACTAAAAAAAAAGTGCATAGTTCAAATAACTTATGGAGTGATACAATTTCAACACTTTTATCAATTATTATTATGGTTTATTGACTCACATAAGAATACATTACTTAAACAGCTGATCGATAGTCCAGTGTTGGTCATGTATGGTTTTCTTTGTTTTCTTTGTTCCTTTTCCCTGATGATGGGCCTTGAGGCTAAACAAAAATTGTGGAAGATTTGTGTATGAATTTGAAATTTGAAATTTATATATGTTTGAAAATATGAGTGTTATTGGTGTAACACAAATGTGATGTTGTATATAGTATGTATGTGATAAGTTAATGTACATGATTTCGGACCCCAGGAAGACTAGCTGGTGCCATTGGTATCAGCTAATGGGGATCCTTTTTAAATAAATAAATAAAAAATAACCTTTTACTTTAGGTTGTACAGATTTTAGGGATTTGAAGATACTCCAAGAAATGATATCACAATATAGAAAAAATAACCAATGTAGGCACTGGCGGACCATCTCTGTTGCAGAGTTTAAAGGGTTAAGGATTTACATCTTCAGTAGGAACCCCCAGACAAGGTGGGGAAGTCAAAGTATTGGGAGACTGAAGGTCTTTTCGTGGGATTTGTTGACAATAAGAAACACATAGAATATCGTCAGCCTTATCCTTTTAAATCCCGTCGCAGGGAGCTGTAAAAAGACGCTCCAATGTTTTGAATTTCAGCATAGATCCTTTATTCTGTGGGAAAGGTAGCAGGTACACATCTGTTAGCTCTGCCGTGTGTTCTAACTGCCTACCTGTACATGTGTTTGCAGTCAGCTCCCGTTGAAGTGTCTGCTAAGGCATCCAACGAGGCAGAAAGTTCCAGCTCCCACTCTGAGGAAGAGGCTGAACCCGGCCCGGTCGAGCCCAGACAAGCTGCCTCTGATCAGGCTGAGGATCAGCTCGCGGCCCCCAATCCAGCTGCGACCTCCGGCGATGAGCCTAAAGAGGACGACGATGAGCTGAAGGAGGTTAGTGACCCCGAGGCGGAATCCAAACTATGTGATTGTGTAAGATCCTTCCTCCTACACACATAAATAACGTTTACTTTTAATCTATTTTACTTTGAAGTGCTGCCAAGATTTTCACATCTATCAGTTTGTGAAGTTAATTCTTACCCTCCTGTCTAAGGAATTAAACTTTTGATCAGATTTTCCGCCCATCTTCTCTGCTCTCTATGCTGGCATTTTTCTTTTTTCCCAACCTCGTACAGGAGAGGATATCTCTCCATCTTTTCTTATCCATGTTTAAATCGATGTAGAATAAAAACCATAATAGCTAAAGCGTTCATTCTTTCTGCAGCAGAAAGCTCAGGTTCCCATTAGGGCTGTCAATCGATTGAAATATTTAATCGTGACTAATCACATGATTGTCTACAGTTACATCACACACTTTCTTATCTGTTCAAAATGTACCTTAGAGGATTTGTCAAGTATTTTATACTCTTATTAACATGGAAGTGGGCAAATATGCTGTTTTATGCAAATGTATGTATATATTTTAGGGCTGTCAAAGTTAACACGATAATAACGCTTTAACGCAAATTAGTTTTAGTGCCACTAATTTCTTTAACACATTAACGTAATTGAACTTTCAGAGCTTGTAGCGGGCTATTTCCAATAATAAATATATACATACATTTGCATAAAGCAAGCATATTTGTCCACTTCTATGTTGATAAGAGTATTAAATACTTTTTGAACAGATAAAAAAATGTGCGATTAATTTGCGATTAATTATTCTAATCTCCTCACAGGTACTGCATTCAGCATAAAAAACATGCTCAAATCATAACATGGTAAACTGCAGCCCAGCAGGCAACAACAGCCGTCAGTGTGTCAGTGTGCTAACTTGACTATGACTTCGTTTCAGTCACATATCCTGAGGTCAGAGGTCAAGTGACCCCTTTGAAAATCGGATTTTTAAGTGTCTAATGAAAGTTGTTTTAATGTGTTAAAGGCATTAAATCAAATTTGCGTTAACGCGTTATTACATTAACTTTGACAGCCCTACTTTGTAACCTCTCTGAATTTCTGGTGTCCACTCTTTTAATTTGTCCTACATTCGAGCCACCAAGCAGCTTCCTGTACCGTATATTTTCCGTCCTGCTCCACCAAACTGCTCCAGAAATGAGCAGAAATGTTTTAACCACAACTCATAAAAACTGGAGTATTTGTTGATTGCTGGCACTGCAGAGCCTCCGTTCCCCTCAGCTCTCCCCTCTGCACATCTGAAACTTATTTTGCAGAGGGATTGTGACTGGCTGAGGTGCATTGTTTGTGCTGTTTAGCTTCCAGTAGGAAACAGTGTGAGCAGTTTCTTCTTTGCTGAGTCATCAAGTTATTTTTTTAAGAATATTCTGGCATGTGGAGGTTTGGGATTAAGTGTCACCATACCTGTTGTTGGCAGGAAAGAAAAAGTTAAGATTGCTGTTGATTAGTGTGAACAATAAACCACTTGTTTTTTTTTACAAGATGGTGAACCCCGACAAGCTGCTGTGGATATGAGTGATCCATGACTTGCCTCAAACTGCATGTGATTATCATAAAGTGGGCATGTCTGTAAAGGGGAGACTCGTGGGTACCCATAGAACCCATTTACATTCACATATCTTGAGGTCAGAGGTCAAGGGACCCCCTTGAAAATGGCCATGACAGTTTTTCCTCGCCAAGATTTAGCGTAAGTTTGGAGCGTTATTTAGCCTCCTTCGTGACAAGCTAGTATGACATAGTTGGTAACAATGGATTCCTTAAGTGTTCCAGTTTAATATGATGCCAGTATCTTCACTCAAGCTTTAAAACTGAGTCGGCTACAATCTAAAAATCGCAAATTGCGTTAAAGAAATTAGTGGAGAAGGAATTTGCGTTCACACGTTATCGTATTAACTTTGACAGCCCCAGCCTAAACGCTGGCTTGTTTAAACCTGTCTCACCGTCCGACTTCTCAATATTGCCGTGTTTCCAAGACTTTGATAAGAAACATTATTATAACTAGGGATGCTAATTTTGAAAAAAATAATTAACCGATAACCGACCCTCGTTAACCGATTATTAACCGACAAGATTAGTGCGTCTCATGTAGAGGTGCGCCAGCTGCAGTGTAGGAGCACAACTGACAATTGAGTCCTCAGTTCACCCGTCCGGGTGCGTTAGCAGCCACGGTGCTGCACGTAGTGTTGCCGACATGCAGCCACTCTCCCAGTAGAAGTCCGCCACCACCACCGCATCGTTTAGTTTAGCAGGTTGTCAGCTGTGTGTCTGCCCGGCTTCACGACACTCTGTCGCCCAGCGTAACTTCAGCGAGTTTTCGACAGGCCGTGTGTGTGTGTGTGGTGGTGGTGAGTGTGGGGTTGTCGGTGGCGTTTTAGCTGTGAACGTAGGTGTAGCAGACAGTGTGTGTACAGTTCATTTGTCTGTGAGTAGATACTACGAGGCTACAACTCCTCTGCTCAAGACCCAAGCCAACTTCCTGTATCTGTAACTCCGACTCAGACTCTCTTAAGGTGGACCAGCTTTTCTCCTTAAACTGACGAGCCGCTCCTCTGAGCTTTTTAATTAATTATTAATATTTCTTTTAAACGATAGCATTAATCGTTAAAATTCTTAATGTCGGTTGACGGTTAAACGGTTAATTATTAACATCCCTAATTATAACTGATAGAAATAAAGAGCAAAACTATGAAAATATAAAATTATCCTTTAATCCCTACTGTTAAAAGGAAGAGATAAAAAAAAATGAGAATCTGTGTGGTTTCATATTTAATATTTTTTGTTTATCTGCTCTGTTTTCCTTCGTTAGGTGACAGAAGCAGCCACAGACGAAACCTCTGCATCTGAACAGAAAACCGAGGCCTCAGAAGAAGATGAGGAAGCCAGCGCTGCAAAGGTGCAGTACTGGTTGATATTTATATGTTTGTTCATATTTAGATAGATCCTGTGTATCCTTTTTGGTCCTCTGGTGAATTATATAAGATTTAGTACTGTCGAAGTTAATGCAGATTTGTTTTAACGCCACTAATTTCATTAACGCAACTTGTGATTTTTAGGTTGCAGCGGACTCTGCAATCTACGATACAACTTTATTGTCAGTTTGCACTGAAATTCATTTTACATTCATAGGCAGCTCAATGTGAGAAAAAGTACACATACAATAGACATACTGTTACCATGAACAAACAGACAAATAAGACACATCAGACAAAAACCAAAAACATCACAACTGACCATACATAACACATTAAAAAATGACCTTCTGTCTTCTTTACATCTACTTAGCTGCACATTAATTATTATTTAGCAACAAGATGGACTGATGAACAAAAGCGTTCTTCAGCCTAATGCGATTAAGTATAGGGACTCTAAATCGCCTCTTGGAGGGCACAAGTTGATTAAAACATGAAAGGGATCACAAGAGATGCTGTTAGCAAGTCTGAGCATGCTCTTGTTGTGAGCTGCTTGAAAGGAGGTTGTCTCAGGTTGGCCAATGATCTTCGCACAAATTTTGATTTGGCTATAAAGTTTAGTTTTAAGTTTCACAGATAGACTACTGAGCCAGGCTGTGCTGCAGTACAACGGGACGCTCTGAATCACTGAACTGAAAAATAGAAAAATAATCTGGCTACTGGCTCCAAAAGATCTGAGTCTGAGAAGAAATTAAATGCGCTGCTGTATCTTCTTACAAGTAAATTCAATGTGAGGGGTCCATGATAGAGTGGAATCTATCATAACTCCCAGGTATTTGTAAGAAGAGACCTGTTTAATTCCCACTTTGTGAATTGTGAAGATATTGGCATTAGATGAAACCAGAAAACCGAAAAAATCCATCAGTACCAACCATGTCATACTAGCTTGTTGTGAAGGAGGATAAATAACGCTCCAAACTTGCTGTCCACTTTATGATAATCACATGCAGTTTGGGGCAAGTCATAGTCAAGTCAGCACACTGACACACTGACAGCTGTTGTTGCCTGTTGGGCTGCAGTTTGCCATGTTATGATTTGAGAATATTGTTTTATGCTAAATGCAGTACCTGTGAGGGTTTCTGGACAATATCTGTCATTGTTTTGTGTTGTTAATTGATTTCCAATAATAAATACATTAGCGCTGTCAATCGATTAGAATAATTAATTGCGTGATTGTCCATAGTTAATCGTGATTAATTGCAAATTAATCACAATATTTGTCATTGTTTTGTGTTAATTGATTTTCAACAATAAATATATACATATATTTGCATGAAGCAGCATATTTGCTCCTTCCCATGTTGATAAGAGTATTAAAGGGCTCCAGATTAATTTTTTACATTGGTTGCACTGTTGTGCCAAACCTTTTCATTTAGGTGCACCCGAAACTTTTCACAGCGCCTTTTGGCGCTGCAATAATACATTTTCAGTGTTTTGTCAGTTCCCATAGGACAACACCAGGGACGTCACAATACTAGAAATTTAGTAGTCAATACCAATAACAGTAAAATTCCACGATTCTTCATACCAATTCGATACCACGGTAAAAAACAAAAGTAAAACAATAAATCCCGTGTACTTCAACATCCACTCCTTTATTACCGTTTGCAGGTCATAATTCCTGTTCTATTATCTATCGTCTTCAATCAACTGTATTTATTCAAGTTTCTCGCCAAAAACTAGATTTTATGCGATTACATGTGAACACATCATGATATCATTATTATTTACCTTAGTCCGATACTCATCTTTACTGAATAGAGCCTGGACGCATCATAGTGTGAATCAATGGCATCTCCCATTAAGCTCTCCTCCTGATGATTTCAGCATGCATGGATTTATTGTTCACTATGTAGCATTATCAATAGTGAGTTTACTGCGTACTGTCAGGTATCCATATGTTTACATATTACCTTGGTGTTAGAGAAGCGTAATGTAATGTGCACGATATTGAATGTGTGGCCGAGTGACAGAGAGAGATGCGCTCAGAGCAGATCAGCTGTTTGAGGATCATCGGAGCAGAGAAGTTGTCTCATGTTATAATGTACAGTCTCTCACAGTGACTCAAAAGCATCCAATGTGTGTCGTGAATAGAAAGCAAGAGAGAAAATGAAGCCTGTACTGAAGAAAGAAACTCTTCCTGTCTGGTGTTGGAGACTGTTTGTTGACCTGTTGATTCCTCTTTCAGAAGCCCAGCCCAGCCGAACCCACCACAGCAGACCTGACGGCTCAGGAGACCAATGACCAGCAGACGGAGAGCGAAGCCCCGTCCCCTGCAGGTACGAACAACCAATGAGCCGTTTGATAGCCAGGTTGTTCTTTACATGTTACGTATGGCATCCGTACTCGTTCTCACCGCACTGACAAGAGTCACAAGCTGTTGTGAAGAAACTGCTCAGAGGTCTTTTTCTTCTTACAGCCACTGCAGCGGATTTTAAAGCTGCCAAAGAAAAACCACACGATAGTTTTACATTTATTATGAAAATCTAAACAGGAAGGATGCTTGTCAATCACACAGTATCAGGTGTCCTGGTTTATTTCTAGAGTTATAATAACGTATTTTAAAATGCTGTTATACATACATAAAGCTCATTGTAAGGTTGTGGATTTAAGAAAAATAAATACGACTTTTAGTTTTTTTTAAAGTAAATGTTTTAGGGCTGCAACTAACAACTAGTTTCATAATCAAATTAATCAATAAATCCTTTGGTCTGTAAATGTGCTTTATGTCTGTAAATCAGTTCGTAAAACTTGTTTTGTCCAACCAAACCGTAAAATATTTATTTAAACATTATATGTGTCAGACCGGCACATACGGGTACTTTGCAAAAAGTACCCGTATCCTTTTGGGGGTAAGAAAATCCCGTAGACTTCGATGCAATTTGACGTATGTTTGGAATGTAATTCTGGCAAATCCGTATGCATTCATCTCTTGTTATACAAATGATTGTTTTATACACATGTTTAATAATTATTTAGCGATCTTATCTGAGCCTGAGCATTTGCGATTCCTTAATAAATGAAGGAAGGAACAACAGCAATTTTTGTGTTTTCGTGACAAAAGGTATTTTGGAGACCTCATCAGGGATTCCTCCTGGTGAAAGATCTTGTAGTGTGTGACCTCCTGTCGCCGGTCTGTCACGTAGTGTGAAAACCACAACGACTTAAAGACTCCTGATTACAAGACAGCAGGTTGTGTAGTGTGAACAGTACAGAGATCTGACGGCTTTGAAAGTTGTGTTGCGTGAACTTGTCTTAATCGTCCGTTTTGGTCTCCGTCAACTAAGATTTCTTTAGTCGGTTAGTCATTTTTTATGCATTTTTCTTGCTGAATGACTTAAGAAACGTAAGAGCACGTCTCTGGTAAACACAAGATTTAAAGGGGAGTTTAAATCTATATTTTCTTTGTGGAGAAACTCAGTTTTACAGATCTGTCGATTAAACCATCTAATCAATTAGCCAACAAAACTGTATGTGTTAGCCCTGGTGTGTATGATTATGGCCTGTATTTTAATTAATTTTTAGTTTATAGAGCAGCTGCTTTCAACCGTATGTCTTTGCTCTCTTTGTCATGAGATGGACTCTTAAAACTGAGAAGAAACCCTTTTTTTTCAAATTAAAGATTTTATTTTCATCTTAAAAGAACAGGACAAATAGTGGCATTGTTACAACTTTCTTTGACTGACCACATTGTGTCCCAAAGAAAACCTTAAACGGTCTGTTCACCAAAACCATAAAAACAAAATTTCAACAGCGACGTATTTTCACAGAAACCGTCTCCTTGTTAATCTGAATAATTCACAGAACTCACTGTGAACATGTTTTTATTGGACGTACTTTACACTGAAAGTGGTCTCAATGAAAACTGTTGACGGTGTGTACACAAGTGAGAATTTTGTTTTCTAATTTGGATGAACAGACCTTTTTAAAAGTTATCCATCAATCTTGAAATGCAGCTCTAAAAGTTTTAAACTCTACTACACTTTATTCAGGAGGAAAAAGAAACTTACTGTATTTCCTTTTTATTGGCAGCACTTTGTCTCTTGCTGTTTAAATGCAGAACTTCTGGATCATTTAATTTTATTTGGGGAGAAGAAAAAAAAGGGAACAGAGAAGAAATCTAAGACATAAAGTTGAAGATTTGATGCACTTGGTCTCAACGCCAACACTTGTAAAGAGTTTTCAAGGATTGCTGCCAAAGCTGAGAGAAACCGCTCCGTCAGCTCAGTTCAGATGAGTTTCCCACAACGTCCCTCACTTGTTTAACCACTCAAAAGGTTTCGTTCAGCTTGTCAGAGCTTGTTAAGCAAACTGGAGCGATGACTAGTCTGAGAAATTACAGTCGTCTGGAACACAGTCACCAAAGTGGTTGAAATTAATTCACGACTTAAGGGCAGAAACTAAAGTTGAATAGACGTTTTTCTTCTCAGCAGACATTTTGACTAATAACATTACTAATTGCTGGACCAGAGCCACCGTTAAATTAGTTCCACCTGTGCTGATGTTGGCATGACAAGTTCAAATGTCTGCTGTGGAAAAGGCTTCTGGATTTGAGAACAATAAGGAAATGAGTGCTCTGATGTTATCAAGACTGAGGTTAGCAAGATTTATTCAGAAAGAGACAAACTCGGGCAGTTTGGATGAAGTTTAAATAGCTTTTTATGAGCCATGCTCCACCACCATGACATTGACATCCGTGGTATTTAGTAGAGATGCACCGATCCGACTTTTTCAGTCCTGATACCGATGGCGTTACCTGGGCTTTGAGTACCGGCAGATACCAGTGTTTAATTAATACGCTTGTATGCCTCACTGTGGAGAAGTGACTGGGATAAGACTACATCAGGCTTGACTTAAACATTGCTTTCTTTATTTTGTAAAACAAAATGTTACAAATAAATAGATGGATATAAATTTAGTGAATTGTTGTTTATCATTGTATATAATAATTGTATATACTATTGTTAGAATCCCCGAGCGGTCCTGGAGGAAATGAGGCTCAGTCCACAACTGGATGGTATTTCAGCATAGAAGCATTTATTTTTCGTTTCATACCCGTCACACATGTTGCCTCCACCGTAGTATTCCCCCAAATGGACCCAAACTCATGGTTTTTTATACTCCCCTCAATTGGCCCATACCATTTTCCCACACACAACACCACACCAATATACAAAAACATCCACATTTATGTACATAAAGCCATCCCCCACATATAAATCCTTTTAACAAATACATACACCCCCAACTATCCTCAATAAACATCCATAAACACTACCCCTTCACAAATACACACAAAACAGTCCCACCAAACTCCCCTCCACCCATTTCCCACTGGTTTCGCCCTCCCGGAACTATTAATAGGGCGCGAGTCCCCGGGGATCTCTTTCACCCGCGCACCTAGGGAAACGGAAACTGGCAGAAGTAAGTTTGGCATGTTATTGACTGTTTTTAATTAATTAATACCTCCGTGTGTTCATTAAGTATATTCAATAATCCATATGTATAGTAATTATAGTTACACATACTATATTACTCCCGTAACGGCGAGCCGTCGTTACATTTCCTCCCCTCCTCTCCAAAGAGTACAATACCTCAATTTTCATGTACTCTGGAGAGACAGTCTGCTACCAGGTTGGCCTTTCCTGCCCGGTACTGGACTGTGAAGTCGTAGGGTTGCAGGGACAGGTACCACCCTGTGATACGTGTATTCGAGTCCTTCATCCGGTTCAGCCACTGCAGAGCCCGATGATCCGTCTCAAGGCAGAAGTGACGTCCCAGCAAGTAGTACCTCAGTGAATCAACGGCCCACTTCATGGCTAGACACTGCTTCTCCACTGTGGAGTACCTTGTCTCCCGGTCCAGGAGTTTGCGGCTCAGGAACAATACAGGACGCCTCTCCCCCTCAGCCTCCTGTAGCAGCACTGCTCCAAGGCCGACACCAGAAGCATCCGTCTGCAGTGTGAATGGCTGAGAGAAGTCAGGAGTGTGTAGAACAGACTCCCTTGTGATGGCACTCTTGAGATCCTTGAAGACCCTGTCACACTCTTCATTCCATCTCACTCTGTTTGGGGCTGAGGCCTTGGTGAGGTCAGTAAGGACAGCTGCCCTCTCAGAAAGGTGGGGGATGAACTTGCTGTACCAACCCACCAGCCCCATAAAGGCACGCACCTTCTTCTTGGTGGTGGGCACCGGATACGAGTGGATGGCATCCACCTTCCCCACTCGAGGCTTGACCACCCCTTGTCCAACGACATGGCCCAGGTACTCCACCTGTTCCTGTGCAAAAGCACATTTGTTTGGATTGATGGTTAGCCCGGCTGTCTTGATCAGGTGGAGGACCCGTTGCAGGTGAGCCATATGTTCCTCCCATGTCTGGCTGAAGATGACAACATCATCCAAGTAGGCGGCTGCAAACTGTGGCACCTCCCTCAACACTTGGTCCATGAGTCGTTGGAAAGTTGCTGGCGCCCCATGGAGACCAAACGGCATCACCCTGAACTGAAACATGCCATAGGGCGTCTTGAATGCTGTCAGCTCCCTGGACTCAGGTACCAGGGCCAGCTGCCAGTACCCCTTACTCAGGTCAAGCGTGGTGATGAACGTGGACCTCCCAACTCTTTCCAGCAACTCATCGATGCGGGGCATTGGGTAGGTTTCAAACTTTGAGACTGCATTGAGGTACCTGAAGTCAATACAGAACCTCAGTGAGCCATCTTTTTTAGGTACCAACACAACAGGACTGCACCACTCACTGGTTGATGTCTCAATTATTCCCAGCTGCAACATCAGTTCAATCTCCTTCTTGAACTCTGGTACCAAACGTTCAGGGATCCTATATCTCTTCCGGCGGGGAGCAGCCTCTCCCTTCAGATGGACCTTGTGCTGGACCAGAGTTGTGAAGCCAGGTTTTTCTTGGAAAAGCTCTGGATCCAGCAAGGCTTTTATCTCCCTCAAACTCTTCCCTGGCTGTAGCCAAAACCTTTTCCCTCCTTCTCTGAGCTCTGGACTTCAGCTGCTTGACTGGACCTGCCTCCAACTCAACCTGGTAAAATGGTAACTCCTCAAGTGTATTTCTTGCCTTCTGTGCTCTAGTTGTGACCACGTTACATGCTTTAACTGCCGGTTGGAGCTGTAACTGCTGCTCAACCTCCTGAACTGGTGCCTCAACAGTGCCCTCTACATGTCCCCTCACTGGTAACTTGCTTCTTACCTTTTGCCTGCTCAATCAAATCTAACAGTGTGGGGACATCCTGGCCAAGGATAACAGGATATGGTAGTCTGGGCACTAACGCTACTGGCAGGAGGTAAGTCTGGCCACCAACCGTAAGATAAACCTCAGCTGTGGGGTACTTTTTCTCATCACCATGTACACAACTAATATTGGCAGTGGTCTCACTCCACAGTTCTCTAGGAACTATGCTGGACAGCACAACAGACTGAAAACTGCCAGAGTCCAAGAGGGCCTTCTCACACTGACCATTCACTAACACCGGTGTTGTGAGCGCTTCTGCCTGCACAGAGACTGGGTTAGCGGGTCTGGGTACTGTACACAAAAGGGAAGGCTTACTCTGTCTGGTTGCGGGGCATGTATACTGAGTGTGACCTAAGGCATTACACTGATAGCAGCGGATGTCCTGCTTAGAGCTGGAAAAGGGCTTGTTACTGTTAGGTTTACTGGGAGGGAACTGCCTAGCATTGTTCTGAGGCCTAAACTGAGTTTGACCACCCCTTTCACCCCCATTGGACTTACTGCGCCCGGTGAAGTAGCTGTCCCGGCCGAAGGTGGTTCTTCTGCTCCCAGTTCTGGCTGACAGGAAAACCTCTGCAAACCGGGCGGCATCTTCTGCAGACTTTGGGTCCCGTTCACGGATCCAGACCTCCAACTCCGGGTCCACCATCCTCAAAAACTGCTCCAGAATCATCAGCTCGGCCATGTCTTTCACCGTAGAGCTCTGTGGTTTGATCCATTTGTTAAACATGTCCTTCAGTCGAACATATAGTTCACGTGGGGTCTCTCCTTGATCAATGTTCAGTGCACGAAACCGCCTTCTATAGGTGTCGGCTGTGATCTCATATTTAGCTAGAATAGCCTCTTTAACCTTTTCATACTCTTCAGAGTCTGTGATGTCCATGAGAACATAGGCACTACGTGCCTTACCTGTGAGCAGAGGAACAAGATGAATGGCCCACTCCTCTTTCGGCCAAGGGCAGACAGTGGCCATCCTTTCAAACGTTGTCAGAAAGTGTTCGATGTCATCCTCCGGAGTGAGTGGTATCAACTTGGGGTCTCTATGCATGTGTCGCACCCTCTGTGGTGGTGGCGACCACTCCCGCTGACTGGATTGGCCGGCCATCACCTCCGGTTCTTCCCCGTCTGCACCATCAACACTTTCATAGCGCTCCCCTCTGCTGTCATATTCTTCTCTCATCTCTGTCACCTGTGTTTGAATCTGTTGGAACTGGTGTTGCATGCTCCTCCATCTCTGCTCTTGGCGTATGGACTCTTTTTCCAACTGCTGATCTCTGGATGTTTGGGAGCGGACCAGAGACTTCATCATGCCAGTCAGCTCCTCCAGCTTATCAGGATTTCCACCAGCCGCTGCCCCCTGCTGGTCAGCTGAAGTACCTGCTTCCCCACTGCCTGGCTCCTCCTGAGGATCTTTCTTTGTGCCTCTAGTCATCATGCTCTCCTCAATATGTTGTCCGGCCTTTTCTTCTGACACCACTTGTTAGAATCCCCGAGCGGTCCTGGAGGAAATGAGGCTCAGTCCACAACTGGATGGTATTCAGCATAGAAGCATTTATTTTTCGTTTCATACCCGTCACACATGTTGCCTCCACCGTAGTATTCCCCCAAATGGACCCAAACTCATGGTTTTTATACTCCCCTCAATTGGCCCATACCATTTTCCCACACACAACACCACACCAATATACAAAAACATCCACATTTATGTACATAAAGCCATCCCCCACATATAAATCCTTTTAACAAATACATACACCCCCAACTATCCTTAATAAACATCCATAAACACTACCCCTTCACAATACACACAAAACAGTCCCACCAAACTCCCCTCCACCCACTTCCCACTGGTTTCGCCCTCCCGGAACTATTAATAGGGCGCGAGTCCCCGGGGATCTCTTTCACCCGCGCACCTAGGGAAACGGAAACTGGCAGAAGTAAGTTTGGCATGTTATTGACTGTTTTTAATTAATTAATACCTCCGTGTGTTCATTAAGTATATTCAATAATCCATATGTATAGTAATTATAGTTACACATACTATATTACTCCCGTAACGGCGAGCCGTCGTTACAACTATATATATATATATATATATATATATAGTGATGGCTAGATGACTAGGTCAGAGCATCTCCAGAACTGCAGCTCTTGTGGGATATTCCCGGTCTGCAGTGGTCAGGACCTACCAAAAGTGGTCCAAGGAAGGAAAACCGGTAGTCAGACCCGAGGCTCATTGATGCACGTGGGGAGCAAAGGCTGGCCCGTGTTGTCCGATCCAATAGAAGAGCTACTGGAGCTCAAACTGCTGGAAAAGTTAATGCTGGTTCCGATAGAAAGGTGTCAGAACACACAGTGAGGAGCAGTTTGTTGCGTTTGGGGCTGCGTAGCCGCAGACCGGTCAGGGTGCCAGTGCTGACCCGTGTCCACCGTCAAAAGCGCCTACAATGGACTCTTCAGAATGTCTCTGAATGTCATGTTTGGTAAATAAATTGGGATACTCCTGAAGCACTAATAAAATACATTATATTTAGATTATATAATGACGTAATGGTGTTTTCATCTTTTTTTCCAGACCCTGATTCTGAAAATCCAAATGAGGAAGAGGAGGAAAAGGAGGAGGAGAAATCCAAGGTTCTGGTGGTAATGCCTACCAGAAATATCCAGTCTTTGTTGGGAGAGAATACAAATCTAAACATAAGAATATATACAAAACAATTAGTAATTATAGTAATGTAATAATGAATTGATGTGTGTGCGTTCACTCAGAGGACAGAGGGCAGTGATGTCACATCCCCACTGAAGCCTGAAGACCAGACGGAGACGTCAACAACCCCAGACAAGCCCATCGCTGACACTGGTAACACGTCACACAACTCAACCCCAGTACACCATGCTTTAATCGTACCCAAAACATACAGTATGACAACTTTTTAATACATTTATATTTTTACTAGGGATGCACCAATATCGGGTCCGAAACTGTGCTCATGTACTTGACTTGCAAAACGGCTCCGATACAACGGCACCGATACCACTTTACGGTGGTGCGCCCGACCCCGCTTGGCCGGGATCCCACCCCACGGCGCGCGCCGGCCCTCACTTTCATTGCGCCACAGGGTTTTGCTTGCACCCTCTGACTCGCCGAGTGTTAGACTCCTTGGTCCGTGTTTCAAGACGGGTCGGGTGGGTTGCAGACATCGCCTCAGACCCCTGGCGCCTTTTACGTGGGCCGAGCCCCAATCTGACGGCACGACGCGGTTGGGGCACACTGAGGACAGTCCACCCCGGTCGACAGTCGCACCGGGAGCAGGGGGCCGTCCCCGGCGGGGAGAGAGGGCGCAGCGAGTCCTTTGTCCACGGTGCGGCGAGGTCTGGGCGGGGAGCGCTGTAAAGCTGTGGCCACGAGCCACCTTCGCCCCGAGCCTTTCCAAGCCCACCTAGAGCCGGTCGCGGCGCACCGCCTTGAATGCGGGACTCCCCAGCCTGCCGTGTGTCACTCACCACCCTCCATCCTGCTGTTAACGAGGGTCCTTTGGTCTTTTATCAAATAAAACCTTTTATATCTTAAACCTTCAATGGTTAAACACAGTATTCAAAAATCTCTTAATAATTATGAATAACTCTGAATAATTTTATCTGTAGTTGATCTTGCAGATTTATTACTTATTGGTATAATTTTGTATTTATAGTCATTTATATTTCAAGATAGCTGAAAATGTTTGGTGAACTGGTAAAGAGAGACGTGCATGTGTTTAATTTGAATTTGCACCTGGCTGTGTGTTCTGAAATTTATAAACCCAAGGAGTGTGCCATTTTATTTTTTTTCTTAACTTTGTCTCTAGTGTTCCTGCTTTGATTTGATTTTTATTAAGAATTTAAAAGCACAACAGCTCAAGTATTGTGACACAATATCCCAGAGGATTGCACTTAACACATTACTAAAAACTTGGGCTGTCAAAGTAACTTCATAACAACGCGTTAACGCAGATTTGTTTTAACGCCACTAAATTCTTTAAAGCATTAACGCAACTTGCGATTTTTAGGTTGTAGTGGGCAGAGGAAGAAGGCGTGAAGGAGGTTCAATAACACTACAAACCTGCGCTAAATTTTGGCGCGTAAAAACTGTCATGGCCATTTTCAAAGGGGTCCCTTGACCTCTGACCTCCAGATATGTGACTGTAAATGGGTTCTATGGGTACCCACGAGTCTCCCCTTTACAGACATGTCCACTTTATGATAATCACATGCAGTTTGGGGCAAGTCATAGTCAAGTCAGCACACTGACACACTGACAGCTGTTGTTGCCTGTTGGGCTGCAGTTTGCCATGTGATGATTTGAGCATATTGTTCTATGCTAAATGCAGTACCTGTGAGGGTTTCTGGACAATATCTGTCATTGTTTTGTGTTGTTAATTGATTTCCAATAATAAATATAAACATACATTTGCATAAAGCAGCATTGTTGGAAAGGCTATTGACTGTTGCAACAGCGCCCTCGTGTGGCAGAATGTGAAGCTGCGCTATTGAAGCACATGGAGCTGCGCACTCAGTAATTAAGAAAGAGAGAGTGAGGCAGAGCGAGAAGCACGTTGAACAGAGAGTGTAAAAAGTGGACTTTACTGCATCTGTGGTGTGATTTGTGTGCGTCTCTGATGAAAAGTGAGTAAACGCCGCTATTCCCCACTGAACAGGACTTTGTTTTAGACTTTGGATTTATGTGTTTGGGGCTGTTTTACAGATGCTGAGCTAATCTGTCCATGCTAATGCTGTTAGCTGCTCTTTTCTGGTATACTGTTAGATGTAGATAATGTTGGCATTCTGCTATATATATGTTTAAATGACTTGGAAGTATGTTTGTACTGCAACTTAAAGCAGCAGTCAGTATAATTTCTTCCTTTATATATCTCTACCTGATTTAATGTAGTAATAATAGTAATAAGCCATTTAAGTTGAATATAACTGGTTAATTTAATAATTATAATATGGCATTTTCTTATGTTCTTGTTATAGACCACACACTCAAGATCACACATTGTTCAAATGGAAACCTGTAAGCCTGTGTGAGGAATACTGTGCTGTTATGTTAAAGACTATCCAGTAAAAGGAGGAATCAACCCTATAAAGAGCGTCCTGAGTGTTCTTACAGACACACTAAGGCTACATCGCTACCTGCAACCAACACCTATACAGTCCTCAATGAATACCTATTCAATAAGCCATATTTGCCCACTCCATGTTGATAAGAGTATTAAATACTTGACAAATCTTCCTTTTAAGGTACATTTTGAACAGATAAAAAAATGTGATTAATCGCAATTAATTATGGACAATCATGGGATTAATCGCGATTAAATATTTCAATCGATTGACAGTCCTAGTTTCTGTGCCAACTTTTAATCTGAAAAGTAACTAGAAACTCCAGCTGTCAGATAAATGCAGCGGAGTAAAAAAAGCACAATATTTCCCTCAAATCTTTTGGAAGTATAAAGTAGCGTGCGATGGAAATACTTCAGTAAAGTACATCAAATTTGTACTTAAGTATAGTACTTCACTAATACTCAGCATTGAGATCTCATGTATTCAAGAGAAGTGAAGTATATAGTCTGACTCTACCTGTGGCCTCCACCTCCTTTTCTGTGTCGATCTCTGCTGGTCTTTCATCAGACTGCACCTCCTCTTTCTCTTGTCCGCCCCCCTTTTTCCACTTTTTCTTCTTCTATTTCTCGATTAATCGAGATTAATCGCGATTAACTATGGACAAAAACTAAAGTTTTTTTTTTTTTACAATTTAAGATAAGTGTAGCTGCAATTTCCTCCCCACAGACAGATTCATATTATTATTCCAGGTATTTTACATTAGTTTTAGATTCAATATTATTTCCTGCACACTGTACCTTAATTGTTTCACTTTTCTTAAGCTTGTGTTTAGAGCCAAATAAATGGACTCTCTTTCCCAGATGTAAAGACAGTTTGTTGTCAATCAACCAGTCTCATCTTACCAGAGACGGTTCTCTACTACGAGAGTTTCCTGTGTTACTCCTGGTGTCTGCTGTCCCAAGTCTCTTTCTTGGCATTGATACATGCTGCATGTTTTCAAAAACACAGAAAAACAAAATTCTTTTGTAACCTTCTGTTGTAGGAAAGATGACGGTGGTTGCGGCGGCAGAAGACCCAGAAGTCTCCATCATCCTCAACATCGAAGCCGAAGACAGCAAAGCAACCGAGCAAGGACCAGCCAACCGCTTCCTGAAGAGGCTGCAGAGTCCTGCGAAGATGCCGAAACTCCCAAGAAGAAGAAGAAAAAGAAGAGCAATACATCAAGCACAGATTCATCCACCTTAGATACATCCAGCGATACTTCTCTTTCCACCAAGTCTGGCAAAAAGAAAAAGAGAGACAAAAAGAGAGGCGGAGGAGGTGCCAGAGGAAGAGGAGGAACAGAAGGAAGAGGAGGAGAAGCAGGAAGAGGAGAAGCAGGAAGGACATGTCTCAGGCCACTTCATCAGAGAAGAAGAAGAAGAAGAAGGCTAAGAAAAGGAAAAGGGAGCAAGATGAAGTGGAAGAGAAAGATGAAGACACTCCCGTCGCTCCTTCAGAAAATAAGATTAAAAAGAAAAAGTTAAAAGGTGTGGAAGAGGAGCAAAGCCAGGCAGTGGGAGAGGAGGAGGAGAAAGTGGAGAATCTCGTGAGTCCAGCTGAGACAACAGAGGAGAAAAAAGAAAAAGAAGAAAAAGAGGAAAAAGGCGGGCGGACAAGAGAAAGAGGAGGTGCAGTCTGATGAAAGACCAGCAGGGAGCGACAAAGACACAGAAAAAGGAGGCGGAGGCCACAGGTAGAGTCAGACTAGATACTTCACTTCTCTTAAATACATGAGATCTCAATGCTGATGGGCTTTCACCCTTTAATCATCAGTATTAGTTGAAGTACTATACTTAAGTACAAATTTGACTTACTTTACTTCAGTATTTCCATCTCAAGCTACTTTATACTTCCAAAACATTTGAGGGAAATTTTGTGTTTTTTTATTCCGCCGCATTTATCTGACAGCTGTAGTTCTAGTTACTTTCAAATTAAAAGTTGGCACGGAAACATATATATATATATAGACAGACAGATCAATCAAATTCCCCGCAAATCTTTCTTGCTATTTTGCTAGTGATGAAAAAAAATGGTAAATCATTTTGAAATCATTTAATTTAAAAATGTTTTGTATAAACCAAACAAAGGAGGGCTTACTATTTCTCCACCTGCTACAATGACTGATATATACCCATAAGAATGATCATATTAATCATGTCAGAAATATGAGTTTAAATTATCCATATATAACAAATTGTGAGAAATGTCAAAAGTCAGAATGTCATTTACCTACCCAAATTTCTTATGACGGGAATGTTTCTAATGTTAGTCACATTAGAAAATCAAAATCTGAACCTTTTTTTTTTTTTTTAAAAGAAAAACTTATGAATTATTTTGAATTGTTTTCTTTGACCATTGGAGGAAATAGGCCATTTAATCAGTTCATAATGTGCTTTATCCGTACAGAAGAAAATTTCCATATCATAATCTTGTGACGTATCATAATAATGAAACACTTTAGATTTCAGAACGGCACTAATAAATTCATTACATTAGTTATCATGTAAATTACATTACAATTTGGCAATGCTGACGTGTGTTGTTATAATTGAGTTCAGTGATTTGTACATTTTCCCTTCCTAACTCCTTTAGACGGAAACACCTCTCAGCTCTCCTCGGCCAAAAAGAAACGTCTCAGGAAGAAGTTCAGCCTGAAGAAGAGATTGAGGATGAAGAGAGAGGAGGTGAAGAAGAGAGCGGCAGCATCACTTCAGAACCGACTGCAGAGGAGGGCAAGAAGAAGCTCAACGGCAGAAAGAAGTCAGTACGGTTTTTCTTTGGCATCTTTATGTTTAAAACTTTACAATATGTACGCTGTTACTACTACTGTGTCAGCTGTCGTAAGTGTACATAGTTAGCATTAAGACTTATTGAAATTTGGGATTTGAAAGTTATTTCAGTACTTAAAGAGCGGGTCCATCTACGCAGGGCTCCAGACTAACTTTTTTACAGTGGTTGCACTGGTGCGGCTAACCTTTTCATTTAGGTGCACCCAAAATTTTCCACTGTGCCTTTTGGTGCTGCAATAATACATTTCTTTCAAAGGTCTTTTCTATTGATTGTCAACAATCAATAGAACAGTCACTATACAGGGAAAGTTATCACCCGTTTACAACACATCATCAACCTGACAACAACATACACACAGACAGCCACAAAATACATAACTGATTCTCAATCATGGATACATAAAATTCAAATTGGTAGAAAATACAGGGAGAGTATCCACAAATAAGTCATAAAATAAGAAGAGAAAAAAAAAATAATTAAAAATACTAAAAAAATATATAATAATAATGATGATAATGAATAAATAAATAAACAAATAAAGTAAAAAAAGTAAAAGAAGATACTACTACTGGCTACTCAGAGATTACTGTAGTAAAAATGACAAAAAAAAATGACAATACATTTTAAAGCGTTTTGTCAGTTCCCATAGGCCTACACTAGGATGTCACGATACCAGACATTTAATAGTTGATACCAATACCAATAAAATTCCAAGATTCTCGATACCAATTTGATACCACGGTAAACATCCACTCCTCGTTTGCATACTGGTTTTTGTTAGGAAGTTAAACGGGTCATAATTCCCGCTCTGTTATCTATTTTATATTGCCTGTGAAAACATCTCCGTTAAACAACTGGATTTACTCAAGTTTCTCACCAAAAACTACATTTTACGAGATTACATGTGAACACATCAATGATGACGTTATAATTTACCTTAGCCCAATACTCATTATTACTGAACAGGGCATGAACACACAATAATGGCAACCTCCCGTTAACTAAATTAATCCGGTGCCTCAGGATTAGGTATCTTACCAGGGACCGGGGGAGACATGTGACGGAGCAGTTACCTCCGCCGGGCGCACCGGTCCTGCATCTGCGTTCTTTTCCGTTATTTTTCAAATGGAAACGACCCACTCAGCCGTTATCAAAAAGTAGCGACGTAGGTTACCAACGTAAGCTAATCAATAAAGTTGTGAATAATGTGAACGCTAGCACTAGCGGAGTCAAAGTTAGCTGTGCTAAGTTTGGAAATAGCCGAAAGGGGTTCGTTCAGAATTTTTGAAGTGGGGTTGTATGAATACTCCATGTATTACGCGAGGTAAAATGACTGTTTTTGTGAATGTAGTCTGGTGGCTTTGAAGAGAGCGATTATAAAGGCTTCAGTTCCCCGTCAGAAAGGGCTGTCTGACGGAGAGGTAAAGTGGTTGTAAATGGGAGCAGCAGAAAAATGTATTTTAGCCACTTAAAAAAAGAAATCAATATGAGTTTTTGTACACTATATTTAGACTATTTTCAACCGCTGCCATCCGACAGCCCTTTCCAACGGGAAACTGAAGCCGTTATATCGTCTTCAAAGCCACCAGACCAGAGTCCATTCACAAAAACAGTCATTTTTAACCCTGCAGAACGCAGGATTTGATGGTCTATCGCTGCATTGATCGTTAGGAAACCCAAAATAGTGGACCCGCCAGTTTAAATAATTTCACAAAAATAAGGTAAAAAAACATCCAATAAAACAAAAAAAATCCAGCAAAACAAAAAGCGCAAAAAGTCACAGTAAAGGGTATAATATCTCTCTCATAGTAATGCTCAAATGCTTTTTTCGGTCATGACATTGAAAAAGTAGGAGAAATAATTCAAAATATTTGCAATATGAATAGAAATACTGTGTAATTAGCAAAAGTTAAAGGGGAAATTCAAATTCATAAATATATTTAGGCAATGTATAACAATAATGGAATAATAGTAAACATGCGTAATGCGCATCTTACAAGGATAATATGACATTTATATAACATTTAACATTTTCCAGACAAAACCAGATCGAGGAGGCAGCAGAGGAGACGCCTCGATCAAAACCAGCCAAAAGACCTCACCTGATTCTGCCCAGGAGGGGGACGACGACGACACACCAAAGAAGAAAGAAAAAGATGAGAATGAACACAGAACAAGAAGAAAACTCCTCAAAGGAAAACCAACCGCCAAAGACGAAGAAGGAGAAAAAGAAAAGAAGAGTTGGCGAAGGAGGAGGATGAAAGCGGTGCGGGTGAGCGCCGAGCCTCCTGAAGTCGACTCGTCTCCACTTTCAAAGGAAAGCAAGAAGAAGAAAAAGAACAAGATGAAGACTGGAGGAGGCGAGGAGACGACGCAGAGCTCAACTCCCATCACTGAGAGCCAAGATGGACCTGCAAAGAAAAAGAGTAAGAGACTTTTTCATTGTTTAATACTTATAAAATTAAGTATACTTATAAAATTAAGTATACTTTCATAAGGCTGCAGCTAACTATTACTGTCATTATTATAGCCCCGCGACAACGAAGTCAGGGGTATAAATATAGACGTATAATGTATGCGTTTCCGTCCTTTCGTTCGTTCACTAGTGTCACACTTATCGTTTCTGGAGTAGAACTCAAAAACGATTTAACTTAGTGAAACTTCAAATTTGGTCTTGATGGTTGACAGTGTTGTTTATAGTTGTGCCTTCTGAGGGGGGTTAAGAAGTCCAGGGTGCCCAACATTTTTTATTTTCTCAAAAGGGCAAAACCTTTGGCCCTACTTTAGTAGAGGTCAAGCAGTGAGTGGGGGGTATGTGAGCCATGCTCACTTTTGGCCTTGTTGATCGATTGTTTAGTCAGTAAAAGAAAGAAAAATAGTGAAATCACAATTTCCCAGATTCAAACGTGATCTTCACATTTTTGTTTGTTACAACTAAGAAAGACAGCACTGAACAAGTATATTTTTCTATTTTTATAAATTAAAAGTGACTTGACCTTCTTGGAGATAATTTAACACATAATAACTTGACGATGTGCTGATATGATATTCATGACTGATGTTTGCAGAGAAGAACCGATTAAAGGCGAAACTGGAACCGGCTGCAGACGAACAAACTCCTACAGCTTCTTCTACGGTAAGAACGCACAAACAAACATGACTTTTAATAACAATACTTGCATAAGAGGTTCAGTGTTTCCACAGGATTTTGTGAGACTGTTGAGGGGTAAACTTCAGATCCTCTAAGGACAATTTTTTTTAAGTTTAATGCATCAGTCTGGAGCACTTTGAGAGCAAAATTAAGACGGTAGATCTATGAAGTGTTGGATTATAAATAAGTACATTTAGTAGGGCTGAGACGATACACCTACTATCTCCTAATTAGATATGGATTGCGATTCGATATTGCGATTTGTTAACTTTTTTAACACTAGACTATGGGAAAATGTTAAATCATGCACATCTCTAAATTGACACAGTAAAAATGTTTGATTTTCAGCATGTTTGTAGTCAGAGATGTCCTGAAGTCAAATATATCAGTCATTGTCAGGCAGTATTTATACATTTTTTTAGGCAATCCAAAAATCAAAGAATAAAGACATTTCCCTCACAAAGTAGTTGTTTTCTTTTTAATTTATAAGGGAAATGTAATGTTTTATACTTCTGGTGAATATAATCCAATCAATCTTATTTCCATATATGTATTTTGTATATACAGTTCCCTTTGTTAACACCTTATTTTGAAAACCGGACGTAGTCACACGTATCTACTTCCTCTAACTTCTCCAAGGTGGTCTCTAGCTCTCCCGTCAGCTCCGTTCTCTTTATCCATCCATGGTCAGCTCCATCGGGGCCGTTTCAATGCAGGGAGCATAAATGTCAGTATATGGGTGCTCTACAGTTGTAGCGTCGGCCCTTTTGACCACGGAGATGAGAGCGACCGCCGGCTCGACCGCAACGTTACCGCGATGCGATAACGTTTCCTGTCCGTGACAGAGTTAGCATGCAGCTTTAGCCGTGATGTCTAGCTCTGCTTTTCCTGTCAGTGTGTGAAACCCAAAGTGTTTCCATCCTTTACTGGATGTGTAGTATTTACCACGCTGGATTTAACATGGGAGGGTTCAGGTCGTATCCACGCAGACCTTTCGCCGTTTTATACTTCCTCGTTGCGGCCGGCTGTGGTTTGTTTTGGTTGACGGATACGGAACGGATATGACGTCATGTTACTCTGACTACTACAGTAAAATAGGTAACTTCCTTCTACCTCCGCATAGACTCAAATAAAGCAAATATATTGATTCCGGCATTAAAACAATCAATTTCAAAATCGTAAAAAAAAAATTTCAAAAAATATTGCGATACATAGGTGAATCGATTTTTTCCCCCCACCCATAACATTTAGGCTATTCAAATGCTGTAATTAGGTACAATTTTGAGGTACTTGTACTTAACAGTTCTCCCAGAGGGAAGTAATTTTTTTTTACTTCAATACATTATTTGAAAATATTAGTTACTAGCGACTTTGCGGATTCTAAATACAAACTATAAATAAACTGTGATGTATTTTTAAGTAGTACATAATCATTAAGTATATAAAATAGTTAAAATTAGCTCCAACTTTACCAGCTGCAATATTAAAGTGATGAATGCATTAAAAATTATAATGTGATAACATATTTCTGCATATTGAGTCCTTTTACTTTTGTTACTTTAAATATCTTTTGATGCTGATACTGTAAACTTTAAATTGGGTAATAAGCTGCGAATGACTGGGAGCAATTGTTTATGTGGCCAAACTGGCCGTGCACTTCAGCCGCTCCACTACAAGTCAATAACTTTGCATTTCTACATAATTTTAAAACCTTTTTTTTTTTCCTTCTAATATTTCCAGAAAAAGAAATCCCTCAAAAAGATGATCATCTCTAAATAAAATGTGGGTAAGTTGAATGTTTTCACCTCACGTTTATGAGATATTAATGTAGAAATGCTTGTTTCTTCAAGGGTTTCGTGTTATGATATTTTAGATCCATTAAAAATATGCTGTGTGCATCTTGTCAAGCACAATTGAGTATTTCTATGTTGAGAGCTGCTATCCACGGATCATCTCACCTATGACTAAAAAAACATTTGCTGTGATGGACATTTTTTTTTTACAATAAAAACTAAATAATAAAATTCACAGTAAAACACATTGGAAAAAAACATTACCGACAAACCCAGAAGTGAAAAACAAAGTTCCTCATTTCAATGTAAGCATAGAGATGTATTTTGCTTTAACGATGACTAATGAGGATTTTCTTTTTTCCCCCCAGTGTATTCTCTGATCTGTTAGTGGAGAGCGATTGTATCTCGGACCTGAAAGCCCCCAAAACAACAAGACAATCTGCATAATGTTCGTGCCTTTACCCCTGATTTTTCTGTGTGAGATGAAAGAACATCTGCTCTCATATTTCTCCGTGTTTTCAGTCACGTTTCACTGTCTTGTGCTCTAAAGCTGTGAATACCATACCACTGACATATACCATCAGCTGGTTGGTGTTTTATATTAAAAGGCAGAGCTGAGATTTCATAATATGAACTTCCTACTGTGGCCCCTACTGATAAAAATGATCTTAAAAATAATCAAATGACAATATATCGGCCAATTGTCATTTTTAAATACTATACCACAATCTTGATCTCTTACATTTTTTCAAGATTTTTGACAAAGACTTTTACAATCATATTTGCTGAAAGTTACCGTCTTCAGGTTTAAGAAATTACTTTTCTTTCGATTGATTAATCGCTTCAGCTTTCATTATGAATCTAACCACACATCCAATACCAACTTCGGGGGCTTGACAGTTTTGGTCTGTATCAAATAAGGTTATTAAGGTTCGATATTCTGCCCTAGTTATTACTCCTACTCTGAGAAAATGTTTGTATTAACAAAGATGCAATCTGCATCCCATCGAAAGTGATAATGAAAATGATGAAGGGGGAACTTTCACAATCAGACCCATTTGTCTTCTTTGTTTCAACGAGTACGACAGATGAGCTTTAAGGGAACAAGCTGTGAAACGGAAACATTTTGAATAGTTTTCAGTTGGTTAATGAACTGATATTGATGTTTAAACATTTTTCTATGTTGTTTGAGCTTTGAAGTAAACGTAGTTACTCAGTTTTGTCTTTAGGTACAAAGTCATGTTACATTAGATTTGTTTTTACTTTTCTGTCAGTCATAAAGCTGTGAAAAATGGTCTTATTTACAGAGTTTTGTCGTTTACATACTGTTTTTTTTCCTTATTAATCCCATAAACTATTAACTATGCATCTGATTAAATCTCTGGGAGCAAATACTTGTTTTTTTTGCTGTTCTGAGGACCAACGTGAAAGAAAATAAAACTTCTAACAGCTGTAATTTGGCAGTAGCAGTGAGTTTTGTAATTTCACCTTCATCATGCCGCATTCATGTGATATGGGAGTTGCCAGTTTCTGACTTGTAGATATTGTTCACGTCAATATCAAAATAATATGGACACCTCATGTCGGGTGACGTTCACTGTTAACAGTAATTAACCAGAAATGTGGAGTTCTATTGTAAATGCATAACATTTTTAACCCCTATACGGCCAATCAACGATCATACAGTTATCTTGAGTTGTCATCACAAGCTGTAAACATGGTGACCCATCCCATAACATCTGAACGCAGAGCACATTTTTCCACACAACACAAACTCTTGAACTTCACAATAAAGACTATGCATGTCAACAAAAATGCATCATTAAACTAGTTAGAAATTTCCTGCTCCAATCTAAACCATGTTTAAGTATGAAATATTATAGAGCATTAAACCTGCTGCAAATTTCACAGTAGTAAAACTTTTGAAACAATAATCAGATTAGTTAATTATTATATATATTGTTATTTTTAACACAGCTGTAATACAGATTTTGTTCCCTATGCTTTTGACTTAATGATTTGTTTCTAACTTGAACAAAACAATAATCCTTTTTAAGGAACTAACATTTTGAAACTTGGGCTGCACAATTAATGGAATATTAAATCGTGATCACAATTTTGGCTATCCACAATTAAATGAACATGATGGTCTGCGATATTGATGTTAAATATGCATGCTCCGCTCATAGAAAACTCTGCTATATAAATCAAGCCCTTCCTGAACTAACAGCTAGAGATGAACTGTCACTCAGCAGCCAGCCGGTTTTCAGCAGTCTCATATTCATATATCCAAGTTTTTTTGCCGGTCAACAATTAATTTGTTTTGACATATTATACTATTACTTTTAAAAAAAAACTTTTTGACATACTATACCATGACTTTTTTTGACATACTATGACTTTTTTTTTGACATACTGTACTATGACTTTTTTTTTACATACTATACTATGACTTATTACGCCATACTATAATATGACTTTTTAATTCAAATCTTTCTTTGACATACTATACTGGCTTTTTTCGACATACTATACTATGATGTAATTTCGACTTACTAGTATGACTTTTTTTTCAACGTACTATACTTGAGAATGCATGCAAGACTCTCATGGCTCAGAGTAGAGGAGAGGTTGAGATGAAATTGAATGTGTTTCTTTAGGAATATCTGTTATAGTAAACAACCAAATTGTCTGTACTCACAAATAAATTATGCGAGAGATCAACACAGTCACACTACCAGGCAGGCCACTAGGGGTGATCTAGTCAAGCCAAAACCCAGAACGGATGCAGTGTGCAGATCTGTTATGTATAGGGCTATCACAATGTGGAACAAGTTACCAACTATGATCACTGAGAGCACCTACGTTTTAAAAAATTACTAAAAAATCACATTAAAAATAACCCTGGTGGCTGACCTGAACAACCATGAGGGATTGCAGTTTGATGCGGTGTATTTAGTTTTTTTATTTTAAGCAGTTTTTGTTTGTTTGTTTTTCTTCTTTTAATGTTTTTTCTCTTCTTTTAATTTTTTATTTTATTTATCTTGAACATGTTTTTATTGTTTTTTTTTTTAAATGTGTTATATGTTATGTTTTTGTTATGTGTGGACCCCAGGAAGAGTAGCTTCTACCCTGGGGTCCGAATAAAGAATAAAGAATAACAGGTTGTAATGGCCGAGCTGTTGATCTGTACAGTTATGATTGGATGTTGCTAGTCAGCTGGTAGCCAAACAGCTGGTTGTGAAGCATGAATGAAACAGCTGCCAATAAAAAGATGCACGTGTGACATCAGTGCTCTAACAGAGCCAACAATGCTCCATGGACAATTAGATTGGACTGTTACATACTTTCACCTGTGACTTCACTTAAAACTTAAATGTTAACTTGGGTTTAACACCCTTTGATGCCCTGTGGACATTACAATGTACAAATAAGAATTGAAAATGCATTATTTGTTTCGCATGACCCAGGTGCTTCAGGGTCGCTGCCGCACCAGATTCAGTTTCAGACGTCTCTGCCCAAAGCACCATATGACGATGATCAGGAGTATTTTGGGAACTGTCTCTGCATCACACCGGGGCGAGGATTAGGATTAAAGAGTAGCTGCACAGTGATTGAAGTGTGTCTGCCGATGTCTCACCAGGCTACGGCTATGCTAAATAACACAGCTCTAGTCCCAGAATAGCTCAGACCTCTAGCATTTATGGAGTTGAGGCGTGGGACCTTTTCGTTGCCTGCCAGTGACACTCTGTGATCCCTTCAGCACAGACATTTTTTTTCTCCTTCTCCTCAAAATATGTAAATCGTTTTTTGTTTTATATCTTTAAATTGTAAAGAGTTCTTGCAGAGCTACACAGCCCGACTTCATCCTTTCAATTAAAGAGAACAGAAGTGGAAGTGACACGTTCATTTGTTCTGCTCTGAATGTAGTACAGTATATCCACAAATGGAGTCATGTAACTAAGATGCCAGGCTTTCCAAAAACAGTTAATTTGCTTTGAAATAAATGTAATATATTGGCATGTTTCCGTTGGAGAACTTAAGGACATTGGTGCTCTAACATAGGTTAAACTGTTTTTACGACTCAGAGGAAGTGTACTTTCCTTGAGGGGAGGCCACAGCAAATTGTAGTCTACCTGAGAATAAAGTTCCAGCTCTTTGTTCATTAAAAAGTTTCAAGGGAAAGGACAAGGTATTTTCTTCTCAGAGGGGACAGCGAAGAGCCTCCAGATCTGTGTGACACTACAGCTCATTAAAAACGCTGACAGTCCCACTGCCGTTTTATTACCGGCCACTTTCTGTCACCGATTGCACCAGCCTGACATGTTAAAGAAGAACAAGAATGTGTGAACATGTGAGTGTGTGAGAGTAATGAGGGATGGGGGGGAGAGGGAGAATGAGTAACAGCGAAAGAGAGATACAGAGATGGTTTAACAGAACCTCTGTGAGCTCTGATTAATTCAAACTTAGCGTCATTTGTTTCCTGTTCTGCAACCAATCAGAACTCGACTGCCCTTAGAAAAAGTGAGCCCAGGGGCAATGAGCCCATCCAAGTGGGATTAATTTGAACAGGAAAGGTAACCTTTTCCTGAAATTACATCATATTTTTCAAGTTTGCATTTTTTAAAAGGACAATTTATTTTCAGTGATTAATGTTTCAGTGGTTCGAGCATCATCACTGAACTAATCCTGCTAAAGAAAGGTCTGGCTATCATTGTGGTATAGGGAAATAACGCCCTGGTTTGTCTTTAAAAAAAAATTCTTTAGACCAATCGCTATCGTCTTGGGCGAGGCTAAGCACAGGATGCAGCAACAGTGCCCTTGCAAAATAGATAGTTAGATAGCAGAAGGGGAGGAGAAAATTGCAGGCTTACAGACGTAGGCAAAGTTGTTGGTAACGTTCCGTTAAAGAGAGAAAAACCCACAATGGTCACTGAAATAACTTGAAACTGACAAAAGTAATAATAAATAAAAAATTACTGAAAATGAACAAATGAAAATCAGATATTGTTTTTGAATTGTGGTTCAACAGAATCATTTTAAAAAACAAACTAATGAAACTGGCCAGGACAAAAATGATGGTACCCCTAGAAAAGATGTAAAATAATGTGACCATAGGGACATGTTAAACTAAGGTGTGTCCTGTAATTAGCATCACAGGTATCTTCAAACTTGTAATCAGTCAGTCTGCCTATTTAAAGGGTGAAAAGTAGTCACTGTGCTGTTTGGCATCATGGTGTGTACCACACTGAACATGGACCACAGAAAGCTAAGGAGAGAGTTGTCTCAGGAGATCAGAAAGAACATTATAGACCTTCATGTTAAAGGTAAAGGCTATAAGACCATCTCCAAGCAGCTTGACGTTCCTGTGACTACAGCTGCACATATTATTCAGAAGTTTAAGGTCCATGGGACTGTAGCCAACCTCCCTGGACGTGGCCGCAAGGGGAAAATTGATGACATATTGAAGAGACGGATAATATGAATGGTAACCAAAGAGCCCAGAACAACTTCCAAAGAGATTAGAGGTGAACTCCAAGGTCAAGGTACATCAGTGTCAGATCGCACCATCCGTCACTGTTTGAGCCAAAGTGGACTTAATGGAAGACGACCCAGGAGGACACCAAATCATAAAAAAGCGAGACTGGAATTTTCCAAAATGCATATTGACAAGCCACAAAGTTTCTGGGAGAATGTCCTTTGGACAGATGAGACAAAACTGTAACTTTTTGGCAAGTCACATCAGCTCTATGTTCACAGACGCAAAAATGAAGCATCCAAAGAAAAGAACACTGTACCTAATGTGAAACATGGAGGAGGCTCGGTTATGTTATGGGGCTGCTTTGTTGCATCTGGCACAGGGTGTCTTGAATCTGTGCAGGGTGCAATGAAATCTCAAGACTATCAAGGCATTCTGGAGCGAAATGTGCTGCCCAGTGTCAGAAAGCTTGGTCTCAGTTGCAGGTCATGGGTCCTCAAACAGGATAATGACCCAAAACACAGCTAAAAACACCCAAGAATGGCTAAGAACAAAACATTGGACTATTCTGAAGTGGCCTTCTATGAGCCCTGATCTAAATCCTATTGAATATCTGTGGAAGGAGCTGAAACATGCAGTCTGGAGAAGGCACCCTTCAAACCTGAGACAGCTGGAGCAGTTTGCTCACGAGGAGTGGGCCAACATACCTGTCAACAGGTGCAGAAGTCTCATTGAGAGTTACAGAAATCACTTGATTGCAGTGATTGCCTCAAAAGGTTGTGCAACAAAATATTAAGTTAATGTTACCATCATTTTTGTCTAGGCCAGTTTCATTAGTTTGTTTTTTTAAATGATTCTGCTGAACCATAATTCAAAACAATATCTGATTTTCATTAGTTAATTTTCAGTGAATTTTTATTTATTATTACTTTTGTCAGTTTCAAGTTATTTCAGTGACCATTGTGGGTTTTTCTCTCTTTAATGGAACGTTACCAACAACTTTGCCTACGTCTGTATATCCACAGTCTACATCTATTGAGACATTACTGAACTGTTTTTAGTCAAGTAGTAAGTCGTACTACTTACAAGGCTTTTGGCCTTCTAAGACCAGAAGCCTTGTCATAAACAGATCATTATTCAGTGTACATTTTTCATATGGAACTTTAAAGAAACTAATTATACAGTGTGGAATTCAAGGTCACACCCCAGTGTGGAGGTTTAAGAACAAATTTGGAACTACTTTAGCTGCTCAATTCTTGTATGCTGAAAGAACTGTTCAACCAATACAATCTTACAGATACATGTCAGACTCACAATTGTTTTTGTACTGTTAACAACTGTCACTACATCACCAATGTTTTTTTTTTTTTAATAAAACATTTTACAACAATTTAGATTTTGATTCATTTAAATTATGCCTACTTCAAAAAGGACCCGCTAGCAAAGGAAAGATAGCTCTGTTCACAGATAAGCTCCTAAAAAAGCCTCCAAGGTCATTTTTTGGAAAGAACAGCCTTACTCAGCAGCCTCTTTGGTAATTTACCAGTGGTTCTGATGTATCTGAGGCATATTAAATGCAACATATATTCCTTTTTTTTTTAACATAAACTTTGGCTAATGTTTGGCCGATCATATTAGATTTGGTTTTATTGTGTAGCGCTTTCTGCACCTTTTCCTATAGGTAGCGCCCTGTGTTCGTAAACTTAATTCCCTAGTTTGATTTAGTTAAACCCTTATTCCTGTTGTTGTTGTTTTATTTCAATCATCCATAAATATTTCCTCCCTATTTCTTAAATGTGACTTCACTGTGGTTATGTTTATACCTAACAAAAATCACAGAACAACTATATCCCCAACAATTAACTCAAAATGTATTAACCAAAATTGAATGATAATATCAAAAATATGTAAAGTAAAAAGGTTCACAATACACTAAATAATAGTAAACCAAGAAAATAGCACTCTGACCTTTCACAGAAATAAACAAGTCCGTATTCACACAAATCAATCCTCTATGTTCCTTTAACCTTCTGGAGTCACTAGCATATATATTACCCTTTGATGTACTTGGTCTAGCCAAAAATACCATAAAGCAATGCCAAAGAATAAGAAATGAACTCTTATGGTTCCCTTTACTTGACCAATAATAACAAGGTGGGCACACACACACTCACACAAGCCGGCAAACAGAAAAGGACAATTAATGAAAGCAAACAACATTGCAGGTCTGGTCGATGCTGGGGAACGATGCTGGGGAACGATGCTGGGGAACGTGGTGGCCAGAAACAGTTGAGGCCGTGCTGAGTTTTCACAGTAGCAGAGTTTGTGTCACAGATTCCTAAAGCTGGCTGGATGATAGCTGACCGTGGCAGTCCGTCGCATGAACTCGTGCTGTGCCGAGGCTTCGGAGCATGTGTCGAGCAATCCAGGAAGTTTTCCGCGATGCGCGTATCGAGGCTTGTATCGTTTTAGACCAATGACGTCATTGATGACGTCCGAAGCCTCGCTGCCCGGCCATACCGCGTGACTGGTTCAGGAAGTGGTTCAGATCTTCACTGGTTGAACCAACGCCACTAACCAGAAGTGACACAGAACACTAATATTACCCCTCCTGCCATTATTATATTATATTACACTACACTAAAATACAATTACTGACCAAAGGATTGGTTTACACACATAAGATGCATTACTCATAAAACAATTACAGTTTATTATACATGTATGTTATATACTCATAATATACTTACTAGAAAATAGTCATTATATTATTATATAGATATAAATGGATTACATGGTAATATATATTTTTTTCATTGTTTATAATCATTCCCAACAGCCTTTACAGATCACATGGTTAAGATCATATCTGCCTGTTTTACACTCTTTGGCCACCAGGTGGTTTCGTGTGCACATGAAGCCTCGAGAAATGAACCCTTTTCCAGATCAATTTGCGGGAAAGCTTCAATGCTTCATGAAGCTTCAGCTCGCCATCACTACTAAAAAAGGCTAATGGCACAATATCTGCTACGGCGTCACTCGCAATGCATACATTCGGCTTTTCACTGGCTTGCAGTCTTAGGCTCTAGTTTCTATAGCGCTATAACTTGCAAACACACTCTACACCGTAAATCTCTAATTGCTACGTCTCTCAGTCTTCTTTTTGTTCCACTCGCTTCCCTCCAACTTCTCCGTTGCTGCCGCTCTCTCACTCCTCTTGCTCGACCACTCGCTCCTCACTAGCCCCGCCCCACAGCCAATCACAACCAGGTTAAGTCACATGACACATAAACAACCAATTTTACATGTAATACAATTAAACACCTGTATCACCAAGTACACTGCAACCAATCTATTTAAATGACACAATATACTGTATAGTTTATATTGAACTGAACATGTAAATATTAACCAAAACATATTTATTCTGAGCAGAACAACCAGGAAACTGGTAGTAGACAAGGAAACCAGCCACAATGGCACTCAGGGGCAGAACTAATTGCCCTGGGGCTACAATTGTAATACATTACAATAAGGATAACAGAAATACAGTTGGGTTGAAGTGTAAATGAGCCCATGGTGTTGATATTGATGTTATCCCAGTAGCAAACTGAGCATAACTCAGGTCTTGCAAGTTTGGACTTGAACATTCCAAGTTCGAATTGAAGCAACTTCAACACAATCTCTGCTGTTTCTAACTGAGAGAGACCAGAAATGTGCATATGCATTCTTTTCGTCAGATTTATGAAACCACACATAGGCCTAGTTCTGTTTTATAAATCTTGATGGAACTGGGCGCATGTGCACGAGCCCCATTTCCAATCCCACACATTTGTCTATAAACGAAAAGCCCTTAAACATCCCCATGTTGATTCTTCTGCTCGCTCCACTACTCATTAGACCTGTCATTTAAAAGAACGGAAAAGAAGAACTGCAATTTTTCGTGTTGCATCAACGAGGTTCTCCAACTATGCCAGAACAGCTGTCATTACGCACAGCTGTCATGCATTGCTGTGGCTATTTATAGAAACCATAATTCAACAATCCTAATAATGAAATGTCAAAAAGATGATCAAAGATTTATTTATAGTGTGGTTATGAAAGAATGACAAAATCCATCACTCATAAATAATTATTTAAGATTAAGTTTATAGATTCACCTTTGATTGACATTTTACAGAATGCTGTGTAGACTACAAAAACAATAGATAGTAACTTTATTGATCCCGAGGGAAATTCAAGAATAATAAAGTAAAATAAAATAAAATAAAATATAAAATAAAATAAAAGTAAAATAAAATAATATAATAATAGTTTAATAATAATAAAATAAATAATAATAAAATAATATAAAAAATAAAATTCAATAACACAATCAGTGAAATTGGCAAACAATGTTTTACTACAAGGTTACATCTCTCACCTTATATTTCATCTCCTCCTTATCATATTACCTGTTATGAAGTATGCATGAGGTGCGCACATTCTCATATGGGATCAGATGGGTGTTGATATTAATGAATGTGCACAAAAAGATTCATAAATGTATTTCGTGATTTTTATATAAATGACTCTCTCAACAAAAATATTTCAGTGCGCATAATATTCATTGTTGAAAATAAATGTAAAAAAAAAATCCACATATAAAAAAGAATGTTCACAACTGTATTTCTGTTACACACAAATATATTTCTTGTTTTAAACTTTCTTGTTTATACTTCATTCGTGTGTGGGTTTTTTGAGACTTCCCTGCCACAGCCAAGGCTTAATAATAATGGGGCACCAAATTATGTTGGTAAAGGTATCAAAAAGGTATTAAAATGGCTATCAAAAGTAATTAGTAATTATCAAAATAATTATTAATGTATTGAATATTATGATTTAACTTATATTAAATCATCCTCGGGGCACCACTCTTTGAATAAAGAGAAAATGACAACCAATTAATGTAGTCTCAAAGAAATAAGTCTCATCAAGTATTCTAAACTATCAATTTGGAACTCTAATTAATAATTAAATTAATAACTATGAACACTGTCATCAACCGTAGCAAATGTCTTATTTCTCTAAAGTTGTCATTTTCATCTGTCATTCAAAACTTACAGTGCTTCCACCTCTGTTGGACCATCCAGGAACCTCTGCGGAGAAAAAGCAAAAGAAAACGATAGGCATGTTTTTCACCAGCTAGTGAAACATTGGAATATGGAATTCATATTTCCAACAGTGCTAAAATGTGGTTTTATGCTGCTTTGATTAGTTGCCATTGTGCTATTGGTTAAGGAGAGGGAGATTGTCAAAGTATTTCATTATGAGGCCTTAATTTGTTTCAGAAGACCCCACAGACAGCTACAGACAGCTCTGCAGGAGGCCAGGCACTTAAAGAAGGTAAAGATGATTTTAGGTGATTACAAGTTCATAAATTTACATATATGTTGATGGTGATGAAACAGTTGCTCTTATTATGAAATAATTACTTTGTTATTTTTTAGTTCTGTGCAGCTCTTGAACTCAAAAATGACAAAAGTGTCGAGGTAGCAGTAAAGATCCCAGCTGTAGGTAGAACATCTAGACAGAGGAAAGAGGACTCAGATGAAACTGACCTTTCCAGTGTGAAGCAGGTACAGAATCCTCTGAGGACAAGAAGCCCAAAAAGAGGTTTAAAGCTGCAGTGGGTAAAAGTGGAGCAAATATGATTAAAAAAAGTTATTCTTATGAAACAGTCACTGTATTCTGACAGTTGTGCAAAAATCATGTGCCTTTGGTGTCCTCCGGTGCTCCTAATGGCATCTGCAGGATTTCACAGACTGGAGGAAAACAACCAATCAGAGCCGAGCTGGAGCCTTGCCGTCTCTGAGCAGCTGTTAATCACTCGCTAACCCCGATCAAATGGTCAAAGTAGGCAGCGCTGATCAAATATGAATCAATATTCTGTTACTGTAATGCCTATTTCTCTTCATAAATGTTCTCAGAATCATCTTGTAGTGTACTGTTTAGCTGTGAAATGAGAAAGTCTGTGACCCGGCAGCCATGTTGAGATCTGCTGAGGAAATACCAAGCACCGCCCACCAGCTGGAGCACAGCCAATAGGAACGCTCTCTCTCTCTGAAGTCTCCCGTCATGGGCTAAATTTTCTAAAGCCTGAAAACAGAACCATGAGGAGGAGCAGAAGTCTAGTTTTCACTCAGAACACTTGAATTACAATATGCTGAAAGGTTATTATGGAATTTTTGCCCAATGATACCAAAAATATACTGCCTACTGGAGCTTTAAGTCATGCATGAATTCATGATAATTCATGTTACCTTACCATAAAATCTTACCAGAATCTTAATGTTGTAGTTCATCAATGTGGAGCCAATTTAAGATACTTTGTATAGGGTAGCTGATTATATTTTAAAGGCCTACTCCTACTGCATCATATCATATAAGTATATCATGTTGTAAACAGTAAAGTTGCAGGCTAACAATGAGCTGAAAGATTCTCAAAGGCTTCATAGAGCTGAGGGGAACTGTAGAGTTGGTGATAATTATCTGTGGGTTTGTAACTATGAACGACACCTTTCACATTACACAAAGTTGTTGTTAATGATAAAGTATTGATTGGTGCATAATGCACTTCTTGGGCCTAGTCTGATAGTCTGTAGATATGTAGCCTATAAACAAGATATATTTAAAAAAAATA
Source organism: Sebastes umbrosus (assembly GCF_015220745.1). Lineage (NCBI taxonomy): Eukaryota > Metazoa > Chordata > Actinopteri > Perciformes > Sebastidae > Sebastes > Sebastes umbrosus. The sequence goes on along the minus strand of NC_051280.1, from coordinate 2,370,122 downwards.
CAGTTGTTACCGACAGGATACAGTAGAGCACAGAGGAGACGTTTCCATGCTGACAGGCGCCCGTGTCTGCCTGTTTATTCACATGAGGGGGACACGGTGATTCCGCATATCCCAGCTGGACGTCAGTAGAGTAGGCCCAGGACGCATTCACTACACACTGCTAAAAAGAATGTGGTCATATGTGGCCCAGACCACCTCTGAATGCGGTCTGAAAGATCCATCTCAAATGCGTCCTTGATTGTGTTCACACCTGTACTTAGAGCTGTCCCTTTTGATCGGATCACTAAGGAAGCATGTTAATACAAGTCTGAACAGGGCCATAAATGTCCTGAATCTTCTTTTTCCACTGTTAAAGTCTACAGATTGCTGTCCTGTGTGAGGCACTGTTGGGATTTGAACCCAAGATCTCCTGTTTACGAGACAGGCGCTTTAAACACTAGTCCACAGCGCCTCTGTTTTTGGTTGTCTGCTCTCTCATATCAAAAAGTTGCATACGGAGCACGCCAACGAGTAGAGTCAAGAGGAAAAACCAGGGGGCTCTTCTCATTTTCATCTTGATCTCATCTGATCATTCCATACACGGATATTTTCACAAACGACATGGCATCTGGAATGAAGCTATGGGTCGGCAAACGTCTTTATTTTATGGTAGGGAGAGTTATTTCATCTCAGGCAAGCACAGAAACGTACGTCCTAACTGGCCGTCGGCTGTAGTCTTCGCGGTTGTGTTTCAAGTGCAGCCTGTCGGTCAAACAAAGGTGACTTGAGGCGAAGCAAAAGGCGGCCTTCGTTGCCGCTAGTTCTGTGATGTTGGCTGAAGTTGTGATAATTATCTGTGGGTTTGTAACTATGAGCAACACCTTTCACATACACAAAGTTGTTTTTAATAATAAAAGTATTGATTGGTGCATCTTTAAGTCTGGTTTTATCCATTACCTTAAGTACTTCCATGTGCCCGTCTGACAGCCATCACAGCCACACTCTCAAACTGGAAGTACTTCTCTTCACATGAATAAATAAACCACATGGATATAAAAACACAGACCGATGGTGTGGAGTCACCTACAGCATACGTCGTGCAGAAACCATTTCCCCTTTATCCTTGGGAGGTGAGAAGCGGTGCTTTGGCAGTGCTCTGTGATAGTGCTTAGAGAGGTGACCTTGACACGGATCCCCAGCTTTTTCTTTTTTTTATCGAGATCCACCTCGCAAACTCTCATCAAACAAGAGTAAAATTGATGCTGAGGACGGAGGGAGAAGGTCAGGGAGGAAAGAGCGGGAAAGTTTGAGTGCTTAACACAGGGGAGGGAGGAGGGAGGCAAACGAGACAGCAGGAAGAGAGAGGGAACCAAGTGGAGAGCAATCTTAAGAATGAGGATAAAATTGGAACGCACAGGGAAAGAGCGGGAGAACATTCTAAGACGGAGAGATGGAGAGAAGTGCAGCTCTCTATTAAGCCCTGTCCTTGAGCGCTGCTGAGAACAGCGTGCGACAGCTCATTAACTTCCATCATGCCTCGCTGTTTCTGCTTATGAGCGGAGACCATGAACCCGTACTGCTTCCAAAGGCACTGCACTTCCTTTGGTTCTTCCTGTTACTTTGTGATGTGAGTGCTGTGGCTTGAGAGAATTTGACTGATGTAATAACACAGACAAAGAAGACAAAGATGAAGAGAGAGATGCAGTCATTATCTGAGCTCCAAACTAAGGACAATGTAATGGTCCAGATGGGATATCCTCTTGTGGGTGCAAGTAGGAGCTGGTCTAGTTATATAAAAATATTAAAGATAATTATTAAAGGTCCCATATCATGCTCATTTTCAGGTTCATACTTGTATTTTATGTTTCTACTAGAACATGTTTACATGCTTTAATGTTAAAAAAACACATTATTTTCCTCATCTGTATGTCTGAATATACCTGTATTCACCCTGCTGTCTGAAACGCTCCGTTTTAGTGCATTTCAACGGAATTGCGTTGCTAGGCAACAGTTTGGGTCCATGTTTACCTCCTGTCAGCTGATGCTATTTACACACACTGTAACAGGAAAATAACTGGGACACATTTAGAATGTTTATGTTTAAAACCGTGTGATGATCTACCAGTATATATTGTATATTTGGTGACATCACAAAATGACAAAAATTCTAACGGCATGTTTTCAAACGCATAATTTCTGAATACGGGCTGTGTGTATTTCTCCGTATATTGAGTGTTTTGATAGTTTAGGCAGTTATTTATATAGCACTTAAACCTGCTTTAGAATATAAAAGAGACATGAAAAATATCACTTTTTACAATATAGGACCTTTAATATCATACAATTTATATTTATACCAATAAATTAATATTAAGAATGTTCTTATTGCTATAATAATTTGTCGTTAACAGCTGTTGCACTTGTAAATATCATGTTGAATTGGGTGTAGCTTACATCCAATAATAAACACAAGGTAAAATGTCATTAATGAATCCTCTTATGCGTTGCGGGTGCCGAAAACACTTCCGCAAAGGATACACCAATGTATCCTCGCTTATAGCTCCTTCGGGCAAGCCTCCTCGCTCCTTGAGATGCATTTTAGGAATTAGGGATGTCCTTCAAGATGGAGCACTGAGATCGATTTCTGGTCACAAGACAGAGGTTCGAGGAGCGAGGAGATTGAGGAGGCACAAAATAGGTAAAAAGGTGTGATGGAGGGGAGAGGCAGAGCTGCACACAGTTTGGATCACGGAGTTAGAAGCTCGAGGACAGGGCGACAGGGAGGAAATACGGCCCGAGACGGAGACAGAAAGCTTGGTTCAACGCCCACTATAAGCTAAGTTAAAGGAAAGTGACCAAGCTGAACCAAACTTGTGTGTGTGTGAGGCTCTCCGGTCGTTGTGTACCCACAACTGAAGGGTGCTTTTCTATTCTCCCCCATAGCAGTTGCAGCATTCCGAGGGAGGAGGGGTAGCGGGACCGCGTGGCGAGGACAGGTCACAGAGGACACACAATCAGAGACGACTACAGGGAAGAAACAGCCACACAGAACCACCCTACGCTACTCCCTGGAACATTAAGTAGGATACTGTTAGTCCCCCCCCCCCTCCCATGCCCATTTTCAAAGGGGTCCCTTGACCTCCGACCTCAATATATGTGGATGAAAATGGGTTTCTATTAGTACCCATGAGTCTCTCCCCTTTACAGACATGTCCACTTTATGATAATCACAATGCAGTTTGGGGGCAAAACGCATGCAGTTGTTTACATGCCTTACAAATTGTGTTATTTTCTCCTATTCTAAAATGATGTATTTGAATATTTCTGCATACTGGGGTCCATAAATAGTCTTGAGTTACATAAATTGGGTATCACTGTAAAGCTGAGACTCTTGTGGATCCAATGAGCCCAACTGTATTCATGGTGTGATGATGTTAGTCCCCATAGTATTCATTCATTGTATTGAGACCATTTTTGAAACTTGACCTCCCTGTATAAAATGACCTGTGGTGACCTCTAGGATAATCACAGCCTCATGAAACTTTACAGTCACAAACATAGAGACCTAGACCATTCAGAGGATGGATGGATCAAACTATAGACCCGAGCATTCAGAGGATGGATGGATCAAACTAGAGACTAGAGCATTCAGAGGATGGATGGATCAGACTAGAGACCTAGAGCATTCAGAGGATAGATGGATCAGACTAGGAGACCATAGAGCATTCAGAGGATGGATGGATCAACTAGAAGACCTAGAAGCATTCGAGAGGATGGATGGATCAAACTAGAGACCTAGAGCATTCAGAGGATGGATGGATCAACTAGAGACCTAAAGCAATTCCAGAGGATGGATGGATCAAACTAGAGACCTAGAGCATTCAGAGGATGGATGGATCAAACTAGAGACCTAGAGCATTCAGAGGATGGATTGGCTTCCTAGCTAGATTGACAATAAGGGGGTTTCTGAGGATTTTACACAACAGAAGTAGTAGGAGTAGGAGTAGTAGTAGTAGGAACACCGTAGGACACAGAGGCACATGGATTTTTTTCAGGTTACCTGTTAACCCCTTTCATGTCTACTGTCAGGATATAGCGACCGTTTTATAAAAATTACTTTTTAAATCAATATTGCCTCCATCTCGCCTACTTCAGCTTTAACATCAGCTTGTTTTATGAGGATGAAATAACTTGTGTTCTTGTGTCTGATGGAGAGCGTTTTATCATGTAGAAACTGAGAGCAGAGAGTAATTACTGAGCAATGGTCAAAAGGTTATATACACAAAAATATGTACAGGTGGACACCCCTATCAACTTTAGTGTACTTTCGGTCTGGATGTGTTTTCATGGTTTGATCTACAGTCATTCTAATCAAGGGAAATCTCAATGCTACAGCACAAAATTACATGTAAGACACGGTGTCCTTCTAACTTTCTAACAGTGTTTGTCCCTTTCCTGTTTCAAGTATGACAAATGCATATGGCTGTGATGTTCCAGTTGAATGTTAGACGGCCAGTGTTATATTATTTATTGTGTGACAATTGTTTTTTTTCTTATCTCTGTTATGATAAATAAAGACTCCCCTGGCCTAAAACGTGTTGCACACGCTTGTGTTTTTATTTCTGTCTCTTGACAGTGATTGCAGTCTTTTTGTAGGAATACTGACGTGCCGTTTTCTGGAGTGCTGATTGGGTCAGTAGGTGGTCTGTTTGCACATTTTGATCCAGTCCAGTGAAATTTTACGTCAGCCATACATCATTGGTTTACCATGGTGATGTACTCCAGGTAAAAGTGAGGCAGCTTTGCGGATGAAGCCTAAGTATAAGAGGAACTTTGAACACAATTGAGAGTCATGAGGGCAAAAAACTTGGGTAACAATGGCCAGTTTGAAAAAGAGAAATGATCCTTTGAGTGAGTGAAATGAAATATCAATAGACTCTAGGCTCTTTAGAGGAAACCATTTACTAAAAGCTCCCCTATTATGTACATCACCTTACTGTGTCATTCTCTGCTCGCCATGTGAGGACAGTGTTGAGCTGAAGGCTCTCTTAGTGAAGTCATTTCATCGCCTCTCCGTCTCCCTCCATTCTGACCTGCACACACCCAACACCCACACACAGGCTGCTGGTGCCAACGTGTCCGATCTTTGGTCATCAGAGAAGTGCCTGCTGATGTGTGTGTGTGTTATCATAAAATCCTCATCCTTTGCCACCCTCCCCTCCCGTCCCCCCACCATTCATCTCTGTGCTAGAAAACAGGCTGGTCTCATCCTTTCACAAAAACCTCTTTGTGTCCATAAAAAACAGGGTTGTGTCTATCCATTGGCTTAATGGCCTTTTTGTTCTACATCTTCTACAAGTTCAGCACCCCAACACACTCACAGAGTGATCAAGTGAGATAGCGGGGATGGGCAGGGAAAGACAAAAATGTCGCAAGACTTTGGGTTCAGACATACACCGCCACCCATCCAGCCTTAAAGGTTGGAAAAACTAGTGTTTTCATTAGTGTATAATCACTTGGAACTAAGAATTGTTGTGTTTTCGTTAGCTTAGAATGAGTCCTTCATATATACATAGGGAGCGGGGTCCTCTTCACGGAGTCCGCCATGTTTGCATCGCCATGTTTCTACAGTAGCCCAGAACGGACAAACCAAACACTGGCTCTTAGAGAGAGCCTTTCCTGCGTTTTTATGTTACCTGAAGGCCACCGTAGTTCTCCGACACGCTTGTGAAACTGCGGTAAAGTGAGCCGAAGAGTTAAAAACCGTGGTCCCGTGGTCGGTGACATCACGTTACCAGCAGTCTTGGAAAGGGAGGAGTGAGCGGAGGAGTACTCAGTTGGTTTGCATCTGCAACACACCAATAGATGCCACCAAAATCCTACATACTGTCCCTTTAACTCACATAAGACAAAGAATTTGATTGTTAAAAACTGATTGATCACTTTAATTAACTACCAACATTTTAGAATAATAGTATGAAATATTTCAACTTTCATACAGAACACGAGGCGGCATAACGGTGCAACAATCCCGCCTTGAAACAGGCTGTGTGAAAGGGGCTTTAGATGAGGAGAACCATTAGCCAGCTAATTACATAGCACAAAGACTGGACACAGGGATACGGATAGTCTGGCTCTGTCCTAAGGTGGCAAAATCCTCCTACCAAACACCCTTAAAGCTCATTGATTAACATGTTATAGCTGGTTTGTTTAATCTGTACAACAAAAAGTGTAAAAACAACATATTGTGGCTCCAGGGAGTTTTCACTGTTTCCAGTCTTTGTGTTAAACAGAGCTAATCAACTTCTGTCTGAAGCTTCATATTTACAGACATGAGAGTGATGTAGATCTTCTCATCTAACTCTCGCAAAAAAAAGCAAATGTGTATTTACTTTGAAAGTAATCCTTACAAGTATTTACAAGTAATACTTACAAGTAATACTTTGTAATGCTAGTCTTTCGACTAGATACATTAAGATTTTTCTCTGACCGTTTTCTGCAGAGCTGCTGCTGACACCAACAGTGCTAAATGCAATAACTCTTTATTTCAATGCATTTAGATGCTTCTGTTTATCAGGATTTTAACTTCTTTCCAGCTCCTCCTACATTTTTTCGCTTATTTTTCATATAAAGTGAGTCAGTAATAGTCAACTGCCACAGAAACCGTTGCTGTGGATTAAGCTTCCCGGATAAATAAACGATGCAATAAAAATATATATATAACAAATAAAATGTTCTACATTTCCAGCAATCAAAATGAAGTCATGTTTTTGTCTCTTTTGTGTCATGCTTCCTGTTATATTTTCGAAACCTCTGGACTTTTTTCTGACTCAGGTCAGGAAACAGACAGCTTCCTGGGAGCCTCGGTGTCCAAATCGTCCTTGAAGCCGACGCAGGGATAGCCAGAACAGGAAGTGAAGAGAAAGTGATGTCACACGGGGGGGCAGACCAGCTTTTTGTTTCCAGGTTTGGCTTCATTTAAATCTATCATCACCACCAGCTGCCGATTGTGGGTTATGGAAGCTCTTCCTGTGGGAATGGCTGGGATCACATCACATCCTGTTTGTCAGATAGACAGGTGATGAAGGGAATCCAACCAGACAATAAAAATGAACTATTTACCTTTGACCATGGTAAAAAAAATAAAAGGAGGGCAATTTTTTCCATCTAGTTTTCAAACGGTCATTTGTGTTGGTGTGCAGTTTGAAAGGAAGGCTGCTTATCAAGCTCTGGAATTCTTCATAATCGCTTTCACTTTCAGACTGTTGTAATGAAAACCTTGACATTTCAGAGATCCATCTATCCATTTCTCTGAACTACTTATCATGTTTGGGTTGTGGAGTCGCTGGAGCCATCCCAGCATGCATTTGGTGAGAGCTGGACAGCAACCTGAAAAAAGGTCACTGGTTTACTACAGGGTTAACACATATAGACAAGCACATTAATGACACCTGTTTGTTCAAATACCTAAAACGGTTTCCTGATAGTAACATCAGAATGTTTGCACTAATACTTGCCCCCCTCCCCTCAGATACAGATTATTGTGGTTACACCTCTTGCTGCATGTGAGTTTATGAGTCTCCTCTACCAGGAACAAAAGTAGAAGTAGAGTGATGTTGCAGAACTACAAATCCTTAAAGAGAGGAGGTCTTGGATGGATCAAAGTGTGTTAGTTTCCCCTTTCCTACTGACAGTCAATGACGGTTTTCTTTGTAGTAGCATTTAACACATTGTTTTAGCTTGAATGCTCCCTTTTCACATGTCACAAACATGCATTCTAACCAAGACACAAGTAGTGAAGTAGTAGTGGTACTAACTCCTTCTTCCATTTTTTGGTCTTTGAGGAAGAACTTGGACTCAATGTAAAAATTTGATAAAACCTTCCTGGAACCGAATGTTAAAAGGTTTAGTAAAGTCAAATGAAGAGAAGTAAAGTTTCCGTTACAGAAATAGAGAATCTGTGAACCCTATGCTGGATTTGGCTGAACTTATATTGGCATTTTTTATTGCGATATCGCAGAGTCCATCGTTATATCCCTAATAAGTATACAAAGCTAGATAAACCAAATAACCAAAGATAAAATGTTAGATAAGCATTGAACAACTGGTTCTAGCAAGAACCTTTTGCGTTAGAAACCCTCATTTAGGGGGTTTAGGGAAAACATCATGGTTAATCATGGCTTAAAATAAGTAACATAATCTAGTGAAATACAACACAAAATGTCACTAGCGTAACTTCAAAATAACGTCAAAATAACTCAACAACCCTTCTGAACGTGAAACACCGGTCTCGAAAACTGGTCTCCTGGTTGAAAGTCCTGTGTTTGTTGGACCAATCCACCTCCATCCCGCCACCATAAGCAGTCTCCTCTCAATTTTTTGTTTTCGTCACTAGCTCTGAGCGTAGCATATTCACGTGGACAGCGTTTGCATTACAGTCAGTACAGACTACATGACACGCCATGTAGTCTGTCTGACTGCTTCAACGCCAGAAGCTCTGAGCAAGGTGAACGGCAATACCACGGTTTGCACTCGGCGGTATTCATTGTGGTTGCAATCTGCAACCACAACCGCTAGATGCCGCCAAATCCTACACACTGTCCCTTTAAAAATGTGTTTTTGAATTTGGAGAATAATTAAAGCTAATTTAAATTTATTGAAACTAATCATATGTCCAGTAGAGTTATTATTATGTAACATGTTTGGACACTGTATATGTCTGAACATTTAAAACAATTTAATTTGACTAGTTTACAAGTATTTACATTTAATATTTCATCATTATAGTTAACTAAGTTACGCACACTTTATCATTATTCACACATATTATTTTTCATTGTTCTGTTTAAACTGCAGAGCCAGCTGGTACAACAAACATGTGTTTTCTTTGTGAGAAATTTGGTGAGTGTGTTTGAGTGGTAAATGGCAGAGACTCCATGTGCACATCATTTAAAGGAAAAGGAAGGATCGGTGTTTAAAAAATTCAGTATGTTTGAGCAGGTGGTTTGCATCTGTGTCAGCCTCTCTTTGTTGACAGGGCTGCATGTGCATATGTTTTGTATATGTGTGTGTGTGTGTGTGTGTGTGTGTTTATTCGCTAAATGTGTGTGTGCATCTGGCTTGTCTCCCTCCTTATATTGTTTCTGTGGACGAAATCTCCCAGAGAAATTCGTCTGACATCAGGCGTTGCCATGCCTAATTTCTGTTAATCCACAGGGACACACACACACACATACACACAACGCACACACTGTCGCTCTCTTTCCTACACACACACACACACACAACACACACACTCACAGCACAAATAGCACCCAAATGGAGTTGTAATCAAAGAGCAGCATGCATTGCAGAGAGATGGAGCAGACAAGTTAATTTTGTACAGTGCCAATAAAACACTAATTCCTCGTAGCGTTTGTTAATTTCCATCATGGGAGCAGAGGCAGCTCCTCTGTGAATAACAGCTCCGAGCTCTGACAGGGCCGTCAGCCGTGCATGTGCCCGTGCATGTGCCTGTTTTATTTGTGAGCTTTTGCTGCTGCAGTGGGAATCAGCTTTGGAAGTTTTAAAGATAACGAAATAATGAATAAATACAATGAAAAATACTTAACTGCATCAGATAGACTTAGAAGTGTGTGTGTGTGTGTGTGATCCATAACAATAATACTGTCACTTTTCAGTTATGCATCTAATTAGGCAGAAACAATTAAGTTGCTCTTGCCAATTAAAAAAGCAGACCAAGGAGGAAAAGACAATAAGCAGAAACACTTTCATGGTTAAATCATACAAAGAGAAGCTTTGCTGGAATAAGATTTGAGCAATAAAAGCCATGTCTGTTTGTGGTTGTGTTATACTTGCTATTATTCTTAAAAACATGTTACAGAGTAGAGTAGAAAAACACCTACAGCACATAATGCATACGATGTAACAATTACTTTTTTACCGCAAAACTTTTCACTGGGAATTAAAAAAAAGGGAAAAACTAAAAGCCACAAACTGCATCTGAAAGCTGAAGTAAGCAGGCGAGATTGGAGCAAAATATGATTGAAAAAAAAGTTTTTTTATAAAACGGTCGCTACATCGTGACAGTAGTACATGAAACAGGTAACCTGAAAAAAAACCATGTGCCTCTGTCCTCCGGTGTCCTCCGTCCTCCTAACAGCATCTGCAAGATTTCACAGACCGGAGAAAACAAGCAGGTCAGAGCTGATCTGAGGTCTGTTGTCCAGCTGTTGTTTATCACTCACTCGTCATCACTCGCGAACTCCGACCAAACGATCAAACTAGGCAGCGCTGATCAAATATGAATCAATATTCTGTTATACTGTAATGCCTATTTCTCTCCTCAAATGTTCTCAGAATCATCTTGTAGTGCACGGTTTTAGCTGTAAAATGAGAAAGTTTGTGACATAGCAGCCATGAATACCAAGCAGCCGCTTACATGACCGGAGCAGTACCTGGGTGATAATCTGACGAGGGCTTTGATGACCAAGGGAAGCACTCGACTCACAGAAGACAGGCACACACCCAATCTGTCCTCCTATCTCCCTTTTGGAAAGTTCCTTTGGCCAGGAATACAATTGTGGTGGAGAACCACAATTGGAATAGGGTGTCAATCGGCATGTCCTTTCTGCGGAGTTCTGGCTCTAACAAGTTACATGTTTGTAGTAGCACCGCCCGTGTAATCTAAACCGTGACAACAACCATTCATGCTGTCTCTACCAATATATCAGCACGCTGTCGTAAAGACACGCTCTCTTCCAAAGGCCTGACGCGCTAATGCATCCAGAAGAGTAGGTTCAGTCATGACGCGCCTGATTTCACTTCCCGTTGACCTTATTATATACAGAGACAAATGAACCTTCAATGTACAGGATATGTCAACACAATTATGAAGTGTGATTTATATTTTATAACTCAAAATTGCTTCAAAAGTAATGAATTATACAATCCATTGAGTGTAAAAAGTAATTCTGGATAACAGCAGACTAAATGCACCATGAATGTTACGACAGGTCTGGATCACTCGTAAATGGCATTCGTGCCTAAGGAGAAAATTATAATACGAGAGAAAATTGGTGAGTGCGGCAAGTTCTCCTAAATCACTCGTACAAGCCACTTAAGAAAGAATTCTGTTCGTACGAGTGGTTCTTGCATCAGGCCCAATGCATGTAAAATCTAATCATCTTTCACACTTAAAAAAAAATGTTGTTCCTATTGATTCTGCCCACATTGCTAGCTAAATAATGTTCAGCATAACAGTCTTCTCTGTCTCCTTCAACCATGGATGAATGGTGGTAAGTGCACAGTTAATTATGCTGTTTGTGCTTTTTCCCCTTTCCTTTAGTGTGTTATATATTTTTTTGTGCGTGTAAAGGGTCTGCTGCAAAGTTACAAAGCCAAAGTCCATGCCAAAAGGGAGTTTACCCTTCCCCACAGAAACGATGCTCCTGAAACGCCTCGCTTGAAGTCCTGCTTTTTTTTCCGTAATGTGGTGATGTCACCAAATAACACATTTGTATGATGGCACGCGCCTCAACAAAGCTAGTTAGAGCGGAGCTGGAACGGAGTCCAAAGATTTTGGTTCGGTTGACCAATCAAAACAGCGAGACAGCTGATCAATCAGAGCAGACTGGGCTTTTGGGATGGCGGGGCGCAGGAGCTCAAACGGAGCGTTTCAGAAGTGGGTGCTGCAGCACAGCCGGTATGAGACAAGTAAGTGATTTTTTGAACAAGTAAAAGCATGTAAACATGTTTTAGTAGAAACCCAAAATACAAGTATGAACCTGAAAATAAGCATAGTATGGTCCTCTTTAAGTGAGTGCAATGCATGGCCATACCCACCATTGAGGTCACCGAGGTCCAGAGAGATGCACAGCAACCACAACAATGGCGACAAGCAATAGCAGTGATGTAATAAAGTGATTATAGAAAATATCAGTAATAATAGCTGATATAATAATAGAAATACAACTACAAGTGATAAAAAGGCTGATAATAATGATGTGGGTGTCAAGCAGGCAGTAGATGCAACCATGATCCAGGTGTAACCTGTGCTTGTAGAAAGTCACTCAGCTGACGGGCGACTGCTTACTCAAGGATTCTTAGAGAGAAAAGGAAGGTTAGATGTAACCTTGCTAGTCTCAGATCGGTGCGAGCCGCTCGGCTGTTGCTCGTTCACAGCAACAACAGACAGTCACAGACAATGAAAGGGATCTTTTGACTGTATATTGATATCATACCACCTACAATTACTACAAGTTTCATTGTCTCTAGCTATAGAATGTCCACAGACATGAAAAAAGTAAAATACTATTTTAAATCAATAGTTTCTGCTTTCATTTCAAAATAAAAGCCCTCAAGCATTTTTTTCTGTGAACAGAATTCCTTCATTTGTTAACACAAGGCTTTTATTCTGAAATATTTGCAGGACAGTGTTGTAGGACATACAGTGACTTGCACGCTTCAGTGAGTGAATAAAATACGGGGGTTTCAAGTGTGGATTATTACTATTATTTACAAATGAGCACACGTTTCTTAACATTTAACTGTCTAAAATAAATATAAATGACATTTATAATGAAATGAAAAAGCCATTATGAAAGGCAAACTCTATGTAGAAAGACAGGGCTGACAGCAGCAGCAGAAACGCTGCTAGTTGTGACACCTCACGCGTGGGACATTGAGCAGTTCAGCGAGGCAGCTGCCACGTGCTGCTGACGTCCCCTGCTTGGGCTCGGGTTGACCCATCTTTCCCAAAAGATAGATTTTCCATCTATTAATAGTTTTCTTGTACCATACAGAGTCTCTTGGTGTGCCATATGGGTTGGACCGTGTTATCTGATGTACCACCCTCGAAGTTTCTCGAGTGAAAGGCCACACAGGATTTTGGAATGGAGCTTGACTCTTGTTGAGTCAAGAAGGCCCTCCATGGAGGAGGTGTGTGGTCAATTCTTGTTCAACTTTAACCCAAAGATGGGACCTTGAGGAAGACTCATTTTAGCAAGCTGGGACAATGAAAAAAGCCCAATGATACCAGTCAATGCAGGATAGAGAGAGGCCACCCTCCCTCTTTTGCTGCGTACAATTTGTCTAGTTAAATAAAGGCATTTTCCCTGCTCACACAATGTTCTCTACTATTGCATTGAATCTTTTTAGTAATAATTGGAAGTTAATCCTTCACTAATAGAGATATTTGCATCTTGGCCCAATTTGTAACATGTCTTTATATTTTGAAAGGATGGATGAGATATTAGTTCCCATTGTTTTTTGTAGGCTTTGTGTTAGCCTGATCGCGAGAAATGTGATAACTTTTGGCATCCACCTGGACAGTGGCATAGTCTCTGATCTGACTTTGCACAGTTAATTGTATAACCAGACACTTTGGAGAAAGAGGAAAGTTAAAATAGAATAGATAGATCAGGTTTGCCATGGGTCCTGTTATAAAGTAACACACACTATCAGGGGGGGTAGGGGCCCTCTGTTAGTCATTGTGAAGGAGACAGACACAGATGCAGCAGACACAAATTTCCTCTTGTGCTCTGTCTATTCTCGTTTTAAACAATATGAAAATGAACTGTAACTTTCCTAACTTTATTCGTAAACATCAACAGATCATTGGTTTTATGTCCTGACAACTGTCATTTATACGTTCAAATTCTTCTTTAATAAGAGAACTGAACTCCCTTTTTATTTAGAAAGTGTATCAATAATTAGACTACAACGGTCTACAATATAAAAAGCAGCATCTTTTCAATATCAGTATCTGTGTGACCCACTTCAGTACATAATCATTACAAAAATAAAACATCAATCCTTCTGCGGTGCATTACAAGTGTGCTGTAATCTACAAAAATATAGTTTTGTTGTTGTTTAATGTCGCGCTTGTTTCTCTCCTCTCTTTCTCTCTCTCTCTCTCTATTTATATATATATATACACGCATATATACATATACACATACGTATGTTCACATACTGTATATACACGTATACACACACACACACACAAAATAAAAGACTACAGGACTATTTCAAGATTTTTACTTTATTTGCATCACTGTAGATGACAAAATTACATTCCATATGTTGTCAGAATGAAACCTGTTTAAGTCATGATTATGTATTGTGTAATCCTTTTAAGCTAGACAACTATTCCTCAGAGGATGGAGAATGCTCCTTTTTACTGTGTGGAGAGACATGAGAGGTGTGTAAAAAACATTATGAGTCAGAGGTTAGTGAGAATCTACATTTCTTCTACATCAGGGGGATTAAAGCAGGGACGAGCTGCCTCTAATGTGATTGAAACCTGATCTGCATTGGATGATGGTAATGAAGGGTCATCAGGTCGCGGGTAGTAATCATCTATGAGTGCAATTTGCATCTGCAATGACGAGACAGAACTACGCTGAAGTCTGATGCGCTGATGTGTTCTTGTTTTTTCCTGTCCGTCTGTGCTCTAATCATATCTCATCTCTTCTGGTTTGTAACACTCTGCTCTGCTCTTTCTGTGCCCTTTCTGTCTCACTGTGCTTTGATCTCTTTGGTTACCTGCCTCTCTCTGTAATTCTGCCCTGTTTCTGCAGTATTTTCCTTGGCAGGGTCTTTGTTCGGTTGTTGTATTGCTTAGATATTAACTGTAAACCCACACCTAAAATGCTATAAATATTCAACACAAAGGTCACGTGTTAAGAAAATCTTTATAAATTCTCCAATTCATCCTCTAATTCTTGAACTTCAAAGCTGCACCCTGCTAACTCCACAGTTTATAGAACTATATCAGCTGATATGGGATAAATGCATTCGGAGAAAACTCTGAGTGTGGCAGGCCTCCCTGTTTGGTGCACTTGCATTAATATAAATAATAAAAACATATAAAACTATAAATTGTTGGATGCATGCTCTCCTTCAAAAAATGGATACTTTTGGGGAAACTAGCAGCAAGATGAGGGGGAAAGCAAACATCGAATAACTCTTTTCAGCGCTGGAGAGATGATTTCATAAAACTAGGCTGTGTAAGCAGTAGAAAGGTGGAAATCTTTTTGAAATTGACCAGAGAAAACAGAGAAAAAGGGCTGTGGTATTCTCTTTAGTTCAAAGGTAGAAAAACCTACAACACCCAGAATGCACTGGGCTCACTGCCACCAGCGCTGCTCCCCTGGCCTGCTCCTATTGGATAGGCTTGACCAGAGCCTCCGGTGTGTCTATGAATATTGGCGGCAAGGCAGAGTTTACCGAATGCATCTAAAATATCGTGACTAGCCAACAGTTTATAGAGACAACTTTTCAAAGGTTTATATAATGATGCAAGAAGAGCAATATTAGGGTTCGAGTCCCGAAGGGGCAAAACCCTTGGTTGACTTATCGAGTTGATAACCACCGTCATAGGACAGCTTAGAGGGATCGCGTTTGTTAGTTAGTTAAGTCAGCTAACAAGAAGATACCCTGGGTATGTTGAAACTCGCTTCGTAGTACAGGGCTCTGGCGTGCGTTTTGGGGCGCTATGGAGCCTGTTTGTCCATGGCCCAGCCCAATCCCTGCAGAACTATGCAATATTTGCCATTTCTGAAGTGTGTGCCACTCTTCGTGAGTTTTTGTGGCATCTCAAGCCCCTCAAAAATGCGATTCCACAGCAGAAAAATAATAAAAATCTTGACAAAAACAATAGGTTTCCTTGCACTTTGTGCAGGGACTCCGTTGGGCCACTTTAGTGCTTGGGCCCTAATAAATACAGACAGCAAATAATTTAATAATAATATAAAGGCACTGTGCCAGTAGAAATGGTCCCAGTGCCTCTAAGCAGGACACAGTCCACAGTAAAAATACAGAATGCAGGGCTGTTATTCATGTGCAGAGGCCTGTACTACCAAGCAGGATTTGGGGTTAGCAAAATTAACCCTCAGGGTTAACTCTGGGTTTTCAGTCCTACGACGGTGGTTCACTTCTCACTGGGGTAGATCGCCATGGTAACTAATGCTGAACACTTAACCTGCTCCGGAGCAGGTTATGATCCAGATAAGAGATCAAACTCGTTTTAAAAAGCACCGCCTACTGACCAATCAGAGCTCGGTACGTGAAGGCATGATAATATCACACAACTACGCAGAAGTTTTAAATCACAATCAGGCTAAAAGCAACACATTTTAAAATGACAAATGCAGGAAGGACATCTGGCTGTATGCTGTGGGTGTTTACCGCTTTGAATTATGTTTTCATATTTATTTTTTTAATTGCTCTCAAGTCCGTTTCAGTCCGCCGGAGTCGAGGACGCAGCTGAAAGAAGGCTGAAATAGTCATACACACCACATAGGTGGTAAAGGGCATATGAAGTGTAATCTCTTTATCCATTCTATTATGAAAGCTATTTATATATCACTGCCCCATCTAGACGACTATATCTGACTTTTGAATGTTCCGTTCACACATCGGCAGTTTTTCTTTTTTCAGATAAGGACATATGAGCATATGTATCTTTATGCACAATGTTGTATCTGACGTGCAATTCAGACCGGCTGAATGCACGTCACACACACACACACACACACACACACACACACACACAGGCTCCTGTTAGTCCAGCAAATCAGGTCATCAGGCATTGCCAATATTTTAGCACACACTATTATCTATTATAAGCAAGTTTCCATTTAGATTTTAGTATAATTGCCTCTCAGGTGGAGGCAATAAAGCATAGTCCTGGTCAGGGCGAGGGCACGGCAGCTGCACCTGCCGAGGTAACATTCTCTGACACCCGGCGGCCCTGACATCAACACCAAGTCACTCACCAGCACTCATCATAAGCCGACTGCTATTGCCAATTTTGGCTTCTTCCCAAGGTGTTCCAGACAAACCTTGACGGGACAGGCCCCCCCTTTTAGACGTCTTAAGCCTTTGGGGGTTTCATAGATATCCTCCTCAGTAGAATGAAGAATGCCGACATAGATGCTCCCGCAAAAAAATTCTGAAAGTGGCGCCCTCGTTTCTTCTGATCGCGGTAACACCAGCGAGCTCGCAATCCATCATCCATGGAAGGTCGTGGGAAACTTAAATAAGATGCATTTTCTTGTTGTTGGAACAACAGTGAACATTTGCAACTTGTTTGTGCCATGGTTTAGCTAAATTTTTTTCAATGGGAGCAGTAGCGGTAGTAGGAGCGTAGAGAACCGGAAGTAAGTCTCCGCTGCCTTCTGCTCTCGGAACACACAGCGTGAAAAGGGCCTATAAAGGGAATGCTCAGTGTTTTACCATCTGGGTCTTGTTTTGTAGTTTTTGGCAATCACTGTAACTTTTTACATCCCAATTTTGCTGAGATCTGGGAATGCAGAACTCTCCTACACAGCACAGGGCGAACACATGAGGCATTACACCACCACGGCAACAAGTCTAGTAGGCCAAACTTTGGTAAGTCCCTCCACCACCACCTCCTAGGCCCTCAGGTCACGCTTCCTATACCAGTTCTGCTGGGGAATGGAACAGGCAATGTGCCCATAAGAAACCGTGTAATTCATAAAGCACCCACAAAAGGGGGTGAAAGGCACCCCTAACGTGCGCTGCCCCTTTCTATGTAAATGAGCCTCATTGGCAAAAACAGTCCAATTCACAAAAGATCAGCGCTAATAGCCACAGATCAGTGAAATTATTAGCATCTTCAGAGAGTTGGTGCCCACGTTTTTAGTGACAGACTGGAATATTAAATCCTAAATATAGTTTCTCTCTGTCACGTTTAAATTCCTCGCCCTAAGTTTTGAAGAATGCCTCTGTACTTCGGCGGTCTCTGCCATTGTTCTACCTACCGTGTTTCTTAGTACAAAGGCAACATATATATCTTGCCACATGAATAAGTGGAATCAGATGCAAAAAGGGCAAATTGCACTCTGTGCAAAACCTTTATGGCCATGTATGCGCTGTAAATATCATTAGCGCAATTTCTTTTTTGTGAAATTGTCGGACTTGCGACGGCCAGATAGCGGTTGCAAGTGATGCACAATTCATGGTGCTATCAGCCATTCTTTGTGAACTCGCCCATCAGTGTTCAAATTACTGCATTAAGGACATCCTGGAGACATCCTTTTGTACAATCCACATCTCAATTATCTCAGAGCTTAAAAAGCCTGTTTTCCTACCTTGAATGCTTCCTCATCTCTTCGTCACTGCCTTTGTGATGAATTTACATTTAGTAAAGGAAATCTTTTTAAAGCATAATGGCTCTTATCTGGATTCACCTCTCATTGTGTTTCACGAACAAGAGCATCACCAATATTTTCTTACAATTCAATGAATCAAAGTCAGGCTGTGGATATGCACCCCTGCAATGACCTTGTGACCCCAATTAAATGACATGGCTTCCTAAGGGTGGTCTCAGAATGGTATGTATCGTTAACTACACTAATCACACTAACGCCTGTGGAGAACACGTCTTTCATTTGTCACATAAATGGCAGGATGCTGGTTCTATCAATAAATGACATGTATTGACGAACAGACAGAATATATCCTTCACTGTCTTAGTCTTGCTTTTCTGGATCAGAGAGAACACTCAACAATTGGTCACTGACAGTGTGAGCTTTTAACTGGCAGAATGTCCGACAGATAGATCCAGACTTATCCAACATCAATTCAAAGATCTCAGTAATTCCCCAGCTGATTGAGGCTGAGAGATTGTTTTGTCTGTTTGTTTGTGTCCCAGCGTGAGCAGCGCCTGACGGCTGCCTCGCAGAAATGGTGCATGATTCACACGTCTGGTGTTCGCACTAGCTGTGTGTCTGCTGCGTTTCTGCTGCTGTCAGCCCTTTCTTTCTACATAGAGTTTTGCCTTTTCATAATGGCCATTTCATTTCATTATAAATGGTACTTATATTTATTTTAGACAGAGAAAGGTTAAGAAACGTTTGCTCATGTATAAATAGTAGTAATAAACCCATAATTAAAACCCTGTGCTTTTTCATTCATGGAGCTGTGCAGTCACTGCATGTTCTACAACACTGTCCTGCACATATTTCCAAATAAAAGCCTTGCGTTAAAACACATGAAGGAATTCTATCCACAGAAAAAACGCTTGAGGGCTTTATTTTGAAATGATTGTTGATTTGAAAAAAAACTTTACTTTTTTCATGTCCGTGACATATTCTACAGATGTCTAGACATGAAACTGTAGTAATGTTGCTGATACGATGTCAATATACTGTCAATAGATCACTTTCACTGTCTGTGTGTTGCTGTGGAACCGCGGGGCTCGCGGTAAAATAGGCGAGACCTCGAATCTCTGGAGGAGACGCAGCTGACACTCAGTGACATGGATGCTGAAATAAAAACAATGGGTAACGCAGCCAGCCTCACGCGAGCGGTCTGGACACGCCGTTAGGCTTCTCTGTGCTGGACCATCAGCCATCCTGGGACCTCTCTCTCTCTCTCTGGCTGTCGGTGCCTCATTCTAGATGTTTGGATCTGGATTTCATCTTCCATGACCTTCAGCCTCTCATCTTGTTTCTCTCTCCCCCTGTGTGTTTGTTATTTTTCTCCTATCTGTATGAATGGTTGTACCTGAGCTTTGCCTCTTGCGCGTTTGTGTAACCTGTTCCAGGGTCTCCATGGTGGAGAGGAGGTTGTGTGGATCAGGTCCAGATCTAACTTGCTCAGTGTCCTCCCGGATCCATCCTTCATATATGTGTTTATAATCTATTTATAATTTGTAATTCTAATTAATTATATAATCAATATTGTAATTTTACTATGTTGGCCTATTCTGTACACAAGACACCTAAAGCATGTCTGGCTGTCCTGGTAGAGCGATCCCTCTTATATTGCTCTTTCGGAGGTTTCTTCCATTTTTTTTTTCCTTGTTAAAGTTTTTTTGGGGAGTTCTCCTGACCTGAATCACGGGTCTAAGGACAGAGGGTGTAAAGCCCCTTGAGGCAAATTTATCAAATTGGGCTATATAAAAAAAATTGACTGGACATGACTGGCTACACAGTATGCTTGGTGTTAAAGGGGAACAACCCAGCAGCGCATGACACACATCAAAACACCTACATATATTGCTCTATATGTAAACCTGTACGCTGGTGGCATCTTGACCCACATCATTGCAGGTTGCCTTTTCTCCAATGCAGACACATGTCTTTCAGAAAAGCAGCAATTTTATCTGCTGCGTCGGTCCAAAGCAGCATATATTCTTTTGTCTGTATCGGTTGTCCAATGTGTATGACTATGATTATCATAAAGTGGGCATGTCTGTAAAGGGGAGACTCTACACATAGAACCCATTTCATTCACATATCTTGAGGTGAGAGGTCCAGGGACCTCCTTCGCGACAAGATAATATAGTTTGTACCAGTGGATTCCTTAGGTTTTCAAGTTTAATATATGATGCCAGTAATTGAGAATGCAGTTTAGTTGTATGGGAATGTTGTGGAGACAGGTTTGTGTGGAAACATGTAGAAAATGATACCGCTTAAAGTTACCATGTGGTAGGAACTGGCTGAAGAAAATGAAGGTATAACATTAACGTTAACCATATGGCATAACCTTGTGTGTCAAGCTACTTTAACTGAAGAAAATTTGGTATTTGATTACAACTACAACTAATGTTGTAGCCTACAGTGCAGTATCAACACAGGGTGCTCAGTGGGCAACTTCTTGCAGCTACAAGTTTCATTACTAAAAAACATAAGCTGTTATTCAATTGCATGATAAATCTCATAAACATGCAAATTGCACAATGTGTGTTACGTGAAATCTTTGCATCCACTATTTATACAGCCTTTGATTGAGATTTATGTGTTCTTGCAAACACTGCAGGCTACAAAGCTACCAGTTGGAGAGCATTGTGAACCTAGGTAAGGAGCAGATTAGCATATGAGCAAACTAGGATACATTGCTTCCAAAAAAGATTTTTACATAGCTGAAGTATGTGCAACTTTGGACAGTGTTATACATCCAAAACTGAAGGTTGGAATTGTAGCCAACTACCTGATAACAAATTTTTTTTTTTTTCACCAGTTGATCCAACCCCAGAGACCTCAAAGACAGGAGAAAGCTCAATATGTTTGCACCAATCACAAAGTCAGGAGGAATGAGCAAGGATTGCACATCAGTGCCCTACAGGTAGATAACAAGATAACCTATTGTATTGTGTAGTCTTGGCTCACACCCGTCATTTCCACACCAAAACATCTCTCTCAATTCAATTCAAAGTGGCTTAATTTGTTGTCCTCCTAGGAGTATTTTTAATTTTGAAGAGTCATTAAATTCTTTGAAATCTGGGGATTGCAGAGTTGAATTTCTCAAATAATTGTTCCTTAAATCATTGAATGTTTGAACATTTAGGAGGAAGTGCATCTCTGGCTCAACCTAACCTGTCAAACAGTGATCAAAATATTCTGTTTTCTTTTGGTTGCCAAGATTTATTGTGTCTTCGTGTTCCTATTTCCAGTTTATGGTCCACTGAGCCTTAGTTAGGATCTGTCTCTGCTTTCCTATCTCTGACATCCTCTAGATATTCAAATCTCTTTTTTTAGTGTCAGATAACAATTCTAATTTGCTTTTAGTTTCTTCTTTCCAGTGTTCTAAATAAGGGTCTGGTGTTTGGAGAGCAGTGTTGTTGTGAGGCTGGTCAGAGTGTTGTCTGAGAGGGGGCAGTTAGCCTCAGCATTGACTGACATAGGGACTCTTTTCTGTGCTCAGCTCTTGAGTCTGGAGGGCTTTGGAGTGGAGGGTGTCTCGGTTCTGTATTTAAGGTGGTTAAAAGGTTGAGTGCTCTCTTTGAATGTTAATTACCAGTGGGTAGCTGCCTAATTCTGCTCCACATGCATTTGTTGGTGTTTTTCTGTATACGGTAAAATGTAGAATTCTGCATGGTAAAGATCCTTTTTATCCCAACGGGTATAGCGTTGGGAGGAGCGTGAGTGCCGCCGCCAGGGGAACCTCTGCCTCTACTCAAGCTAGTCACTTTGGTTTACCGGTGTCCAGCAAAAGGCAGGGCTCACCAGTAGTCCGGGTATGTACTGGTACAGCGCCTACTAGAGAACTGTCTTTTCGTTTGCCAGAGATTCATCCGCGGCTACAGCACTGTGGCCGCACCACTCACAGCCCTTACATCCTCCAAGTGCTGTTCCGGTGGTCCTCCCCTGCTGAAAAGGCCTTTCAGCACCTCAAGGCTAGATTTACATCTGCTCCCATCCTCAAGTTCCTGACCCTGAGAGACAGTATGTTGTGGAGCTGGATGCCTCCGACGTTGGGGTTGGAGCCATCTCGTCCAGCGGGCTGCCGACAACCAGAAGCTCCACCCCTGCGCCTTCTTCTCTAGGGTGACTTTCCCCGGCGGAGATGAAACTATGACATCGGGAACTGCTCCACACGACGTTGGAGGAATGGCGTCACTGGCTCAAGGGGACCAAGCTGCCCTTCTTGTCTGGACTGATCACAAGAACCTCAAGTATATCCAGTCCGCCAAAAGACTGAACTCACGAACAAGCCAGATGGTCGCTTATCTTCACAAGGTTTAACTTCCCTCTCCTACCGGCCCGCGTTCCCGCAATGTCAACCTGACACCTTGTCCCGCCAGTTTGTGGGGAAGGAGGATTCCTCCCCTGGCCCTGACACCATCCTTCCTGCTCCACGTTGGTAGCTTCGCTCTCCTGGAAGGTGGAGGAAAGAGTTAAGGCCACCCTGGAAGACCTGCCTGGTCCCGGCTCTGCCCTCCTGATTGGCCCTGTTTCGGTCCGTCAGGACTTGAGGTCCGACGGTCGTCCAATGGACGCACAGCTCCAGGCTCACCTGTCACCCAGTTATCCAGCGCACCAGGGAGGTTCTGCAGCAACGGGTTCTGGTGGGCAACTCTGGAGGAGGACACCAAAGAGTTCGTCAACACCTGCCCTGTATGTAACCAGCCTAAGCCATCACACCAGGCCTCATCAACCTGGTCCCATGTCCTCCTTGGACTTTGTTACTGGTCTGCCACTGTCCAGCGGACACACCACCATTCTGATGGTGGTAGACTGGTTCAGCAAAGATGGCCCACTTCGTGCCCCTACCCAAACTCCCATTGGCCAAAGAGCACGTCTTTCGGCTTCATGGCCTCCCCATCGATGTGGTCTCCGACACAAACATTTAAACAACACTTCTAATGTTTCACATTACGTTTGACTGATTTAATATGAACTATATTAAGAGATTATTATCAGTTGTCTTTTTCACGGAGTTCTGCAGAATTATTTTCTGGACTAGCACACACTTGAAATTTAAATAATTGTGTTATGGTTATGCATAAGCTCAGTATATGAGTGCACACCACGGACCAGACAGTCCATGCATTTACATCAGTTTGCATTAGATGTGTGCTGACCCTCATCCCTGCTGGCTTCTCTGTCACAGTGGAACATTGGGTACGCATAAACACAATGTAGAACAGCACACTAGCTTTTCTACATCCTCATTGATGATTCAATTAATTCACCATTATGGAAGAAACACAATTCTGATTCAGAGCTTTGGCCACAGTTCAGGTGATAATTGTAATCAGTTTCGGATATCCTCTTATGATCTGTAACAAAACATTGTTTACAGTGGTTAATAGTATCTTATAACTTGAGAGAATAATGATTGTAAAACCTCGGGGCTTACTTTCTGCGTTCTGTGTCCACAGACAGCTGTGGACTTGTATCGTTCACAAGTGTTATTCATAGTACAATTGACGGTCCACGTCAGTCTGGCATTTCTCGATCCACACTCCATTCCAGTTGGTGGCGGTGTCATTAAATTGTTTGTCTGAAATTGGCATTTGCTGTCTTTGTATTCCTTTAAAGAGAAATTATATATAAACAGCAGATCTCCTCGCACAACCTCTCTTCAAAACATGCATCCATTTTGTTATCTTCTTCTTGGCAAACCAGCTAGAGGCGCGAACATCGGAGTGAAAATGGAGCATGCGCAGTTGGTGCACTTGCTATCCTCGCGACATTCTTATGCGGAAAGTATGAATTAGCCTTAAACCAACTACTGTACGAGCATTTAGGCGATCAAATGAACAAATATTTTGGGTGAACACACTGAACTGACTCACTTTCCGAAATGATCTGTTTCATTTCTCAGTTCAGTTGAGCTCTCACCTTCTGAGAGAACGTGCAGCCAGGGACTCACTGAGGGCTGCGGTCGAAAAGTCCTTTTGGTTTAAGGTTCCTAACGGAGTGGAAAATGACCCGGCAGTATCTAAGTAGCAGCCATGATGAAGAGCTGTTCGAATTCTCTAAATGCTGAGGAAAGGTGCTTCAATGCTTCCTTTATTATCTCCTATAGCAGAAGATACACTGGACCATCGTTTGCGAAAGGAAAGGAGAAAATAACATCCCACAACTCCTTGCAGCATTTAAAGCGACGCACCATTCCCACGTTCATGATAACAAACGATATGCTTATCATATTATTTTCATACAGTCATATACCAATTGTGATTCACATTTAATATGAGTGGACAGTGACAACCCTTTTGTTTGCACTTTATTTCTTTCTTTTTTTTTCTTTTAAAACTTATATTTTATTGATATAAAAAACAAAGAACTAACAAGATGTGTCAATGGGATATTGGGATACAAAACTTAATAATGCAGTGCATGATAGCTGTATTCATTCAGAAGGTCCAGTGATGTCCCGGTGATGGGTAAGATATGCTGTCCATTTGTCCCATTTCTCAGCAAACTCCGATTGCTGGATTCTCAGTACATGTGTGAATCTTTCCATGTCAAATATCTCCTCAACAATGTCCTTCCAGGATTCAGAGTAGGAGGGTCCTTTTGCACCATTTCCTGGTGATTGCTTTCTTGGCGCCTCACCAAGAACCTCCCATTGAACACTTTACCTTTTAAGGTTGCCTAGATACATCACCTCGCATGTCTTAGGTATTCCATAACCCAATGTTGCTTTTAATTCTACCCATACATCTTCCCATTATTTACTCATTTTCTTACATCCCAAAAAAACAGGGTGTGGCCTACTTTATCCTCCCCACACAGTCTCTAGCATGTCTGTTGAGGAGATGAAAATGTACTTTTTGTCTTGGAGTTATGAGGAATCTGATTATGTTCTTCCAGCAAAATTCTTTCCACACCCTGGAACTGGTGGTAGTTTGTTGAATGTTACATATATCATACCAATCTTCTTTGGTCAGTTGCATTTTCTTTTCTTTACCCATTTATCTCTAACATACAGTGTGCTGATTCCTCTACTCTTCACTAGCCATTGATACAGCATTGATCACTTTACCTGTGATGTTTTTGTATGCTTTAACACAGTGTCCCAATCACTCTGCTTGGCTCGTGGGGGAAATCTGGCTTTATTTCTTTCTCAAAGAAGTCTCTGACCTGCAGATATCTAAATAAATCTCGGTTCTCCCAAGTCAAATTCCCCCCTTCAATTCTTTTTTCAATTCTTGAAAACCCTTAATTTTGCCCCTTTCAATAATTGTGGCTTATTGCTGTAATGCCCTTGTTTGCTCACTTTATTTCTAATTAATTATTCATTTCGAACATGTAACAAATGAAATGAACAGTAAATATATAGCAAACTGTCAATGAACAAATAATCAACATAAATAAATATTACACGTCCCAAAAAGAAGTTGAAGTAATACAGCCTACACTTATATGGTCCTGCCTCTTCTCCATAACTCAAACAATTAAAGCTCTCCTGCCATTATAGAAATCACACTAAACATTGGCCTTCTATTAGCCATCATGACCCACTGCACTCAAAAAATCCATTTTCTGTCACACGCTGATATTACTAGACCACCTATTTGTTCCCAACAGTACAATACATTCACAATGCAGCCACTCCTGTGCAACAAAGCCTGGCTCTTACTTTTACTTAAGCACAACACTGTGCATTAAAAGGTAGTGCCTGTAATGAGTCCAAATAGGGGCCATTATAAAACAGCACTCCTGAGTGGACTCTCATTGGCTGAGCTGTATGCATTGTCTCTATTAAAAATCTCTGAAGTCATTCATTCAAGAGCACTGAAACAGAGTTTGGAGAGGCCGCTGTGGAAAACTCAGCCATTGGCTAATGAGCTCACTTGCATTACTTATGGGATACATAATTGGCAGAGCACATCCCTCTTAATTTCTCATTTCAACATGAGTAAATTGAGGTCCGTCTTTGTTCCTCTTCTCAATCACTCAGACTCTCTCATTGCATGTTTTTACCACCTTGTAACCTCTGTCAGTTGTCCTCCCTCTTCTTCCCCACTCCTCTCTCACATTCTCTCTGAAATGAATGATTGAAAAGCCTTGCTTTACCTCATACATCCTGAAGAGCCCACCACTCCCAGTCTGAAGTGTCAATGAAAGTGAACCATTACAGCGCCATCTGAACTGTTCAGGAGACATCTCTCTATGTTTCAATGTTCTGTTTTCCTCCTTTTTGATGTGTTCTACCCCTCTGTTCTTTTTTTCTCCTTTGCAAAATTCTGCAGTGCTCCGTCACATCTCTCACCCCGGTAATGAGTCTTACTTTTGTCTCATATACTTTGTTCTAACTGTTCAGGACTGACAGTCAGCTGTCAGTATCAGTAAGAGCTAGTCAAGATGGTGGCGCGCTTAGACGCAGTGGCTCAGCACCCTCCTTTTCAGTGTGTGCGTTTTCGTTCTTATATCTGTTCGCAAATGTTACATTTAGTCATGCGAATCCCATCTACAGCCGCCAAAATCTTCTGATCATGGGATTAACGCACAACCACGCTGTTACAAGGGAATTTATGCACTCGTGCAACCTACCGGAGGAGATAGGGACAGGACTCTGGGCTCTACGTGGATTGTTGTCGGCCCCCAGCAGGCGTCACAGGCAGAGGAGAGAAGCAGGAAGCAAAAGCGAGAATGCCGGTCCGGCCAACTTGCCAGGCTAAGGAAACAACCTCACAAACCACCTCCACCCAGCAGATCTATCACCAACAATGTTGTTTTTTTTTTTTACCATTGCAAAATTGGTAAAGGAGTACCCACACAAGAAGGATGAAATAAAAAAAGGTATGAAGTCCTAGATATAATGTCTTGGCTTGTTTTTTACACAAAAAGCATCTGCAACGCTTTATGTTTAGTCTTGTGTTTTTACGTTTAACTTTAAGCAAGTTGCACACACCTTTTGTGTTGGTGGGGGAGGGGTGCCAGAGGGATTGACAATACAATACATACAATTATTGTTGCCGGCGGGAAGGGGTGTTATGGGGTGTCTGTAGTCAAAGATTATTTTTTGATCCACAGTCCCACAGCTTTTCAATGCTGCATGCCATACCATCAGTGGTTTAAAGCAACTAACGTTAGCCTAAGTAGCCTACATTTACTAAAGTACTGTTTAAGTACAACTTTGAGGTACTACTTTATACTTCTATTCCATATTTGACACTTAACAACACAGATGTAGCAATTTCTTTTTTCTTTTGTGTTCACAGCTCAATTGATGACCAAACTCAAGGCCATTATGCATCAAATACAGGCCAGCAGTCGACTCGGGCATACAAAGTGGCCATGCATGAGTAGTCTTGCCCTACTTTGAGCTCTGTGAGCCCATTTGGGGAGGATCTCCTGCAACTCATGCCATATGTGAGGGTATAGAGGACCGGCGACGCGATGGTGGAGGCCGTGGAATTAATCGCCAGCTCGTCGACACTGGGTCATCATCTGTGCCGGATGGGGACGGAGTTGCGAAGGATCCCTTGTCTGCAGAGATGGTGGCAAATCAACGCCAGAGGCCCTGTTCAGACCTGGCATTAACATGCGTCCTGAGTGGGCAGCTTTAAGTGTGTCTGTTTACAC
The DNA here is from genome assembly GCF_015220745.1 of Sebastes umbrosus. Lineage (NCBI taxonomy): Eukaryota > Metazoa > Chordata > Actinopteri > Perciformes > Sebastidae > Sebastes > Sebastes umbrosus. The sequence continues at coordinate 2,342,346 of NC_051280.1, read as the reverse complement.
CTGGCATTAGAATGCGTCTCCACATGCATCTTGAGTGACCACTTGTGATCTGATCTCACTTCCCCTCACTCTATATGTAAACTAACACGTAGTTAACGCACGGCTAATAGAGCAGACGTTGTGACATTATATTACAGGAATGTCAGTAGTAATATCCTACATTTTTGTGAATTTGGGTACATTTCATCAACATCAAAATAAAAGGTTATTGTACCGGCGGTCCCTGGGGACTTCCGTTCTGTCGACACCGTTGCCTTTGCCAGGCAACAGCGGGGTACAGAGCTTCAGAGAGCCGGGGATGAGAGCGAGCGGGCGGGCGAGCAAGAGAGCGAGTGAGTGTCAGCTCCGTGCAAAGCACCGGAACAAAAACACAGACACATCTCCGACAGTATGATAATAATGCACTTCCCGTGCCTAGTCTGATAGTCTGTAGATACGTAGCCGATAGATAAGATACATTTTAATAAAATATACAGTTGTGCCGACAGAATACAGTAGAGCACAGAGGCCGTTTCCGTGCTGTGAGGCAGACGAGCACTCGCGTCTGCCTGTCTATCCACATGAAGAGAGAATGCAGAGATAGAGATCCGCGGATCCCACGGGGACATCAGTTGAGTAGGCGGTCCTTCAATGTGGCCCAGGACACATTTGCGTACACACTGCCAAAAGAATGTGTCCCAGAACACCTCTGAATGTGGTCTGAGCGATCGGATCTCAATGTATCCTCAATGCGTCTTGAGTGCGTTCACACCTGTACTTAGAGCTGTCCACTTGTCATCCGATCACTGAGGAAGCATGTTAATACCAGGTGTGAACAGAGCCAGAGACTCAACACTACTCTGAGGGGCTATAGGAGAGAGAAATTAAAGAGAAAACTCCATGTTGCACAGGAGGATCTGGACATCAAAACTAAATCAAAACTAAATTGAATTGATAGAGAGATAACCCCCCCAGTAGGAAGAACTGGTTTCTCACTACATCCCCAAAATAATAATAGAGCCATACCTGCCCTATTTCAAAGAGATGTTGAAATGTTTATGGCATATTGTAAATCGGTTTGTAAATGATATGAAGGTCTGAATGCTTCCTTTCATTAATATCTTATCATGAATAAGGTTAAGGAAGTGTCCTTCAAAAAAGAAAAAGAGACATAAACATGCTCTTTCTATGATAAATATTCATTCTCACACCAACAAATTCTGACCTTTGCAAAACTGCAAATATCTTTAAATACTACATTATTATCGGAAAATATGGTGTTATTTCAAAAACTCAAGAAAACAAAACAAATATTTGTTATAATAATTTGATATTGATGTATGGAGGACCACAAGAGTCACGGAAATAGTAATAAAGCATTTAATTGATTCATATCTAATTGTACAATAAAAATAGGCATTAATATATTTGTTTACAAATGTTTTTATTAATCTATGAATAAATGGACTAAATTACAAAGTAATTCATTATTTGACATTTTAATGGGCAGTAAAAGAAGAATTACAAAAGAATTTACAAATGAAAATTGTATCCATATTAATCCATATTAAGCAAATACATCATTTAAAAATCACACTCTAATGTAGAAATGAATAGAATCTTGTTGTGATTTAAGGATACAATCAATGAAAATGATTGATGAAACAAGAACAGAATGACAAATATATGTATTTCAACAAAGGAAAAAGAAGAAGAAACTTTCACGTTTTAAACAACCTTCGAGGCCATTCGAGTTTTCAGAGTTTATGTGGTGCACCTGAATGCACCATTAAGTCCCTGACGGTGTCCACACACTTTACTGTACAAAGCAAAGTGTGTTCCATAGAAAAATAATACAGGAGTTCCCATTCAAATCAATGTAGAAGGATGGTCATAGTGGTGGCCATTTTTATGTTGCTTGTTTAGGTTGTTTAGGTTGTCACAGCGACCATTGTAACGGGCTGACTTCCGCATAAACTAAACCGACTTGCAACAAATCGCGGACCACAGCGAACACTTCAATGACCACTCTACTCCTATTTTTATTTTTATTTCAGCCCATATTTTTAAATATATATTTAAATAGAGGCAATGAAATAACATTGGAATATTTTACCATATTTAAAAATACTATCACTATAAAAAGCATTTTGGGGATCACTTGTCAACCCCGTCAGTTTACACGTCAACTCCATCAGACATAAAACCTGACAGAGTTGACATCTAACGGAGTTGACAAAATGGAACATTTTCCCATCTTAACCATGTGTTGTATCCTGGAGGCGTTGTGTTTTTTTCTTCAGTTGCTAGCTACATCTGTAACCTCAATGATAATGTCAAATTTGATTTCAAACTTATTAAGTAAGATCATAATAATGTAAAGATGGTGTTGATGTGTAAAAGCTGTGACCGCTGCGATATCAACATTGTTTGTTTTAAAATATCCAAAAATGTAAAACTTACAAGGCCATGTGTCCCACTGCTTGATCCACCATGAACAGGAAGTGGAAAGGGGGTTTTCAGAGTAATAGCTGACCACAACACTTCCTGATTTATTCAGGATTTAAAATAAATCTGACGTAGTTGACGGAGAGTGAGGACACACCTTTGATAGGCTGTAGTTTATGGAAAATACAATTTAAAGTTCACTTTATGTGTTGTTTTATATGTCATTGATGCTCTCCTTTCATTTCATATATGTATGCATTAATAGCAGTTTTAAACACTTTTTTTGTGATATTGTGACTGCTTAATGAGGACAGGCTAAATACATTTTCTGGGTACCGAGCATGCATTTTAACAAATTTTGATGAATTGTTTTGTTTTTTTTAAGAAGAAGAAGAAAGACACTTTATTAATCCCCGAGGGGAAATAAATTTTTTTCACTCTGTTATATACAGGACAAACACAAACAGGACCTATTTACATGCGTTAATGAGAGAGATGTCAGAGCTGGCATCTGTTCAGCGACCAGTTCACATGCGGTACTTGGTCCATGCAGGGACTTGAAGCGCAACCCTCCGGGGTCCCTATGGACTGAGCTACTGCCGCCCCCAAAATGTTAATTAGTCAATTGCCCTGTTGGATGGAAGAGGGATGCAAACAAAAAATGCTGAAAAGTCAAATAATCAAAGTGTCTCCCTCTTATCTCCCTACCGTATCTACTTTCTAGAGAGCTGTACTTTGAACTCTGACCTCTGTGAGCAGGGAGACAAGGGCCGACAAATGAAAAGCGATATTAAAATCCACAATCACGCACGTGAAGAGGAGCACAGGGTATATGGACAGTCATTGGTTGGTTCAGTGTTTGTGTCGTAGCCTGCTGACTGGAGGATGTCACTACTGCAGGGCTGTCAGCTGTCACTCTGTCTTCTCTCTCCCTCTGTCTCTCTCACGCACACGTGCACGCGCGCGCGCGCACACACACACACACACACACACACACACACACACACACACAGAAACACGCACATATCTCAAGGTTGAATGTCGAAGCACATCAGTAGGTTATTGCAGACATGTGGACTAACTAGCGTGTGTTTGTCTGTACTGGGGCAACTGTATACACCAGGAGCTCTACAGACATCTGCCTGATTCCTATGCAGCTAAATACTGGACATTAATATATGGATGAAAATCATTGTACACACTAATAAAACAATTTTATTTTCCAATTGTTAAAGGTCCCATATCGTGCTCTTTTTCAGGTTCATACTTGTATTTTGTGTTTCTACAAGAACATGTTTACATGCTGTAATGTTAAAAAAAAACTTATTTTCCTCATGCTGTCTGCATGAATATACCTGTATTACCTCTATCTGAAACGCTCTGTTTTAGTGCATTTCAACGGAACTGCGTTGCTAGGCAACAGTTTGGGTCCGTGTTTACTTCCTGTCAGCTGATGTTATTTATATACGCTGCAACAGGAAATAAAGTGGGACACATTTAGAATGTTTGTGTTTTAAAACCGTGTAATGGTCTATATACGTATATTGTATATTTGTGACATCACAAATCCTGACAGCTTGTTTCAAACGCACAATTTCTGAATACGGGCTGTGTTTAATCTTCCGTATATTGAGCGTTTTGATCATTTGACAGTATTTATATAGCACTTAAACCTGCTTTATGATATACATAAAAGACATGAAAATCTCACTTTTTACAATATGGGACCTTTAAAGTGTAACAATTAACATCATGTAGCTTAGGAAACTAAATCCCATCTTTTTTACTTTAAAATGTCATCAGTTTTTTGTTAATCATGTGATTTGAAGTGGATGATAAATGGATTATTTTAATGGATTATCTGCACAGTTTGGAGGCGTTTTATTGAATTGAACGTTTGACGAATCCGTTATTTATGAATTAAAGTGTTGGTTTCTGTGAAGGGTTTGAAATAATTTTAGGTGAAAGTGAATAATATTTTAAGGAATTCTTAATCAGTATTCAGGTCTTTGATAGGATTACCCTATTGATTTGGGGTTATTAAGAATATCTATTATAAAACAGTCACTATAGCCTGACAGTAGTGCATGAGACAGGTAATCTGAAAAAAAGTCATGTGCCTCTTTGTCCTCCGGCGCTCCTAATGGCACCTGAACAGCTGTGGGCCTGGCCGCTGATAGGGAGCGCTCGGAAAGGTTAGAGCTGCCTCTGAAGTGATGCGCACTATCCAGATATCCAGGGCACTAGAGCCCCTTCTACTATAATGTTACGTGGGTAGATGGTCCGCTTTTCAGCACTGGTGTTTGGAGAGAGGCTCAGATCCCACATCATGTACCATGCCTCGCGTGTTAACCTACCTTCAGATGTTAGTGGATAACGATTTGGCCCCATCCTGCCATTTTATCCTGCCACAAAGGCTACAGAGAGAGATTGTTTTTTGCACGTCCTTTGGTGAAGCGCTTTTTAAGGGACAGATGACAGAAACCTGTTGTGCGTTCTCTAGCACCACAGTTGGATTTACCGCTGGTGCTGTGCTCTCTGGGGGTCCCCCTTTTGAGCCGATAGTCCAAATCTCTCTCAACATGCTATCCCTTAAGACAGCGCTCCTCCAAGCCCTGACATCAGCTAAGAGAGTGAGTGACCTATGCACGCCTTCGGTCTCGCCATCCTGCCTTTCGATTAGAGAGGACGGAAGCACAGCGACTTTACAGCCTTCATCTACACCTAAAGTCTCAACAAACTCCTCTTGGTCGAGAATCATCTCTCTAGAGGGGTTCTTTCCTTCTTCCTCATCAGAATGAGACAGAAAAAGTGTCTCACCGACTGCCCAGTGCGCACTCTGTCTCATTATTGTATTCCACGGCAAACACAAGACAGACGCAACAGCTGTTTGTTCATTACAGAGCGCACTCGCAAGGCGTGGCCCTGTCAAAACTGGCTGTGTGATGCCATCATACAAGCCTACTGTGCAGCGGGAGTGGAGCAGGGCCTCTGGACGCACTCCACAAGAGCTTTATCCTCATCCATGGCTCTTCTCAGAGGGATGACTGTGGCATCCTGGGCGTCGCCTTGCCCTTTCATAGGTTTGTCTCTGCGAGATGTATCTGAGTCCTCCCTGACTCATTCAGTTTTAAATGTGCTAGACCGCAGATGAAGCATTGACTGATCTGGCGCTTTTACGCACGTGTCTGACAGTACGCCTCTAATCCGATCATCACGGATTAGTGGGCTGCATGGGGACCATTATGGTACATAATCAAGGTCCTACTCTTCTGATGCGGCAGTGCTGTATGTGGAGACTCATTTCTACCCTTTCTTCTCCACACAAGGCTGACATAGTGTTATCCATGGCACAGCCAGTGCCTCCCTGCCTTATTACGCATGGCATTTATGATTTGTGATCTGGTGTATGTTATCTGCTTGTGGTCCTTGGTGTCACAGTGGGGCATAGACTACATCAACTTCTAACTCAACCCAATAGCAACAGCTCTTAGAGGGCAAAACCTTTATGATATAGAATAGATATAGGTTCTATGAGAATAGGCGTAGCTCTCTAAGCTGTGGTTCCCCTCTGGCTCCACCTACGCCAGCTGAAGAAATGCTAGTTTGAATTGGAAGCAGAACTATGGTCGCACAGCTATTATATGTCGCATGTGTGAACGTGTCCAAGGCACAAGGGCGCGAAAGAAGTCTTCATGACTGCACATCTGGCGGGTCAAATGGAACCTGATGGCGGGCCAACTTTAGCCCGTGGGCCCCACTCTGGGCATCCCTGTTACACACTCTCCCTGCTACAAACAGAAGCACATGTCTAATTATTATGCAGAATGATGTCAGTGAACCCTTCCAGAGAAGTTAGTCCAAGTTATAATCGAAACCATGATCTTTTCCTAAACCTAAGATTCTCAGGATTTCATTCCATACTCATTCCATATATAAATGTATATATACACATTATATATATATATATATATATATATATATATATATATATATGCTCGCCTCACTCCCACTCACAGCAAGAGGGTCGCAGGTTTGAATCCCTTCTGTGGAGATTGCATGTTCTCTCCATGTTAGCGTTAGTGTATAACCGTGTTCCCACAGTCCAAAGACATGCAGGTTAGGTTAACGATTGACTATAACTTGCCCGTAGGTGTGAATGTGAGCGTGAATGGTCTTCTGTCTCTATGTGTCAGCCCTGTGATAGTCTGGCAACCTGTCCAGGGTGCATATATATATATATATATATATATGTATATGTGTCCTACTTTTTTTTCATAGTAAAATAAATGCACCGTATAAGATAAACAAGATTTACAGTCCAATCAATTCCTAGGAACAGGTAAATTCATGTGTATGTTTTTGTGTCTGACTTTGTTTTTGTAATAACTATTGAACAGGAGTGGTTCTTCAAAGGAGTAAGCTTGTATTGAGCCCTTCTTGTACTCAGTCAATAAAAAGGCATAACAAAGTCAAATCCTTACATCGTCTTTTTCCACATCTCTGGCTGCCACAGTGGTAACTGAATTGGAAAAGCCATCTGTCCAGGCCTTGAGCAATGGGACATAGTTTTTTCTTTGGCAGATCCTCGATACGATATTGACCCCAGTGATGTTGCCAATTAGTTTGCTTTAAAAAGGAACGTCTCTCCAGGGAGTCAGGGTGGTTTCTTTCAGCCTCCAGGCAACAACTTCTCTCCACAAAGTGACTATTGTTGACCACAGGTTTTTTTTCAAACCACGCCTTTTCCCTTTTTTTTCTTTTCAAGAGCCAAACTGAATCACTCTCAAAATGAAAGAATAGTCTGAGCGGACCAATTATACAAGTGGCCACACACTGTGAGTGTGCGCGCGCACAACTTGAACAGCTTATCGCTCTCTCACATCATAAAGTCCTGGCAGCTGTGAAAGGGTTACATTCTTTACCACAAAGGCACATTGTTTAAGCTGTCTTAAAGCACCTTACATCTCGGATGTGCTGTTGTACTGCACACAGTTTGAAACATGCATATAGGATTCTACATATGAGCTTCTAGGCAATGTGATAGAGGAGAAATGTAAGCATGAATAACAGCATAAACACACACACACACACACACTCCTGCACCTTTTTCCACACATCTGCACTACATCCTAACATACACCAACATGATTCCATGTGTCATAAACTGCATTTGTTGTCAGAGCTAATATGGCTGAAGGCTTGAAAACAGGTTTTGCAGTTATGTCACAATTCTCAAAGCAACAACAGGGAGTTGTTGTTTCTAGAACATCTGTTAAGTATCCAGACCCCTTTAATTAGTCACATATAGCTAAAGAGATATATAGAATATTTATATTAAATTAAATTAAATTAAATTAAATTAAATTAAATTAAAACAATAATAAATAACAAAATTAAATTACAATATCTTGGACAATAAAGATGAATTATGCAAAGATTTGTGCAAATATATACTGTATGTGCAACCATAATGTCTCCAGATCCCTATTAAGGAAGTGTAGTGGCTTGTTAAGAGTCACAGGTCTACTGATGTAGAAAAAAGTAGCTATATATAAAGGCATATACAGTAGTTTTATAGATCTATACTGTAATAATGAATAACAAATACAATACACATAAAGATGCAGTGAATGAAAAAATAAACAAGACAAGTACAGCCATGTAGGCACAGGGGTGGTTTTAATCTAAATGCCTACATCAGCATGCTAAAATGCTAACAATAACAATGTTAACATGCTGATGTTTACCATTTACCCTATTCACTATCTTAGTTTAATGTGTTAGTATGCTAACATTTGCTAATTTTGCCTGACTTGAGTGCTTTGCTGTTGCCTTTGCGGATCCAGGGAGTAGCTGGTTGGTGTAGCTGGGAGGGTCGTCTGTTTGTACCTGCCCATCTGGGCTGGGCTGCCGAGAAGGCATAAAAGGACTGCCTTCTGAGAGTCTCACCCTCTTATGAGTTCAAAATGTCAACAAATAAGTCTTGTTATATGATATTTGCAAAAAAAGTGAAAGATTGGTACTGAGAAGTTAACATTATATGGCCAGCTGATGGAGAGGGTGAATGAATTCAAATATCTGGGTCTATGGCTAGACAGTAAATATACATGGAACGTTCATATTAAACGCCTGGAAACAAAATGCAGAAAAGTAATACATTTATTACAAGCTGTGGCTGGATGTGACTGGGGGGCAGATAAACAGTCATTGATTGACATCTATAGGGCGATTATGAGGTCAACAAAAGATTATGGTTGTATAGTATATGGAGCAGCAGCAAAGACATCACAACAAAAAGTGGATAGATTACAGTATAGAGCATTACGGTTCTGTATTGGAGCTATTAAGTCAACACCCATTAATGCAGTGTTAATTGAAGCGGGCGATACTACATTGGAGTTAAGAAGAGAGAAATTAGCTTTTGCATATTGGGTCAGATTAAAAGGAAGCGGGGAAGATAATCCTACTAAGGAACAATTCAAAACTGTTGGGAATATTCTAAGTTTCAAGGGGATTTGGATGGACATGGGAAGAAAGAGTGAGGACCTATGGATTGGAAGCCTTAGAGTTTACCAGGTCCACACCAGTTAGCAGCGTACCCCCCTGGCTGTTCCCAGAAGTTAAAGTAGATATGAGTATTCAGGAAAATAAAAGGGAGTGGCAACTAAATGAAGTGGGAGTTAAAACAAGTGTGTATCTGAGGAATAGCTACTATAATTATCTCAAATATATACACATGGTTCCAAGAATAAACAGGAGTGTGTGGGAGTTGGTGTTTATATTCCCGAGTTTAAAATATCTATCTCCAAAAGAATTTCAGACCAGGTATCAGTATATAGAGCAGAAATAGTGGCAACCATTATTGCATTACAGCGGGTTGAAGAGGTCAGACCTAACAGAGTGGTGCTGTGCACAGATTCAAAAGCTGTTTCGGAAAGCGTACAGTCAACAAAAGCTGGGAAGATCTACTCATTGAACTATACTATAGCTTGCTAAGACTGCATAGAAGTAGTTGGGTTCCAGCATATGAGGGGGTGAAAGGGAATGAGTTGGCCGAATAAACATTGCAAAAGGAACTAACAGTACCAGTTTTACTTGGGAAAGGAGAAGGAAAAGCGGTGATTAAGAGGAAAGGAGTGGAGATATGGCAGAACAGATGGGAAGGGGATCAGAAAGGAAAGGGATACTGTATTTCAGAATACAAAAGTCGGTCACAACAAAGAAATATAAAGAAAGGAACAGAAGGGAGGAAATCATCATAACAAGACCGATCACACAGGTCTTATTAGCACTTTGGCTTTGATGGGGAAAAGGAACAGTGACAAGTGTGGGAATTGTGGTGTTAAAGAAAATGTGCAGCGTATCCTAATTCATTGTAAAAAAGTATGAGGCTGAAAGACAAAGATTACAGGACCAAGTCAGAGAGGAGGGACGGGATTGGGATTTGATGGGGATACTGGGAACAGAGGGTGAGGGGGTTGAAGGCACCAGGAAGGCTCTATTAATGTTTTAAGAGACACAGGATTGGTGGGTAGAATTTAAGAGTAGCAATAATCTGTAAAATGACATGATGTTACACACTCTTGTGCAGTAGGTGGCGGTATGCACCTTAAAGTTGTTTGCGATCCGCCAGTAAACGGAGAGAAAAAGAAGAAGAAGTCTCACCCTTTTTGTTGCCAGCCTTGAGCCAGGTGGTAACAAATGGGGGCTCGTCCGGGATCAGGGCTGGGAAACATTTTCTTTAAGGGAGTGTTTCACACAGATTGTGGCTGACTCTGGCATTTTGACTGGTATTTTTAAGGGTTACTTGGTTGACTTTATGTTGCTGGATTATTTATAGTCTAGCAAGTGTATTGTGCCATAGATTTAGGCCTGGTATGGTTCATGTATGTTTTCCTGCACTGACAGTAAGAGGTAAGGGCTGCTAAATCATTTGGAACCCGTATTCCTGACAGGTATAAGCAATGTGGGCACCAGCTGTCCTCATTGACCCTTTTTTTGTTTTAGTTTGTTGTTTTTGTGCAGTAAGTGGTTAAAGCCCAGGCTCGGGGGCACTTCCATGACCACCTAGATGATTTTCAATGTGCTGAGGGTTAACCGGGTTACTGGACTTTGTGCTTAATTTATACTGCCGCTAACCTGCATGAAGACTAGGGTTGAGTGAGTCAGCTAGTATCGGGTAGGTAGTTAGCCAGAGGGATGGGATTCCATATTTAAAGCAGCCTGTCACCTTGTCAGATAGTGGAGGAACACTTTGGCTTAGTTGTGTTTCTGGCCTATCTGTGGTGTGCCCTAACGTGATAAAATTGTGAAATGGCTTCAATTGAAGACTTTGTTTGTGCTAGTCTCTTACAAAAAAGATCAGCTTTTGAAAGTGGCTGACCATTACAGTGTTGAGCTTCCTAAGAAGTTAAATAAAGATGAAATGTTGGCCACATTAAAGGCCCAATTGGTGGAGAAATCTTTTTTTGTCTGTCCAAGTGGAGACAGAAAGTGCACCTGTAGAAATGATTAGTGATTCTGATGTCTAATCTAGCTCCTGTTTTGATGGGATTTGGGACTGGATTAACCTTTGAGCAACAACAACAGTTTTTACTGCTGCATTGCAACAGGAACAAAAGAGTGCTCTGGAGCTGGAAAAGTTAAGACAAGATGCCCGTTTTCGGGAAGCTGAACTAGCCCATATTCAGGCTCGACAGCAGTTAGAGTTAGAGTTGGAGCGCTATAAGTTGGAGCTTATAAGTGAAGGACAGCTTCAGACTGAGCCACAAAAGGCTGAAGGGCCGGCATTGGTTGTTCCTCCCCCTCCGTCATTTGATGTTGCTGTAATTTACGGTTATTTCCAAAGTTTAATGAAAGAGACCCAAACATTTTCTTTGTATTGTTTGAACGTTTGGCAGATGCACGAGATTGCTCTGATGCTGAGCACACCTTACTGCTTCAGTGTGTGCTCACAGGCAAGGCCCAGGAGGCTTTCTCAGCCTTGAGTTTTGCTGATAGTGGTAACTATCAGTCGTTTAAAGCTGCTGTACTTAAAGCCTATGATCCTGTACTTGAAGCATACCGTCAGTGGTTCTGATCACTCAGAAAGAAGAAGCAATCTCACACTGAATTTGTTCACAATTTAGCCACTCACTTTAACCGCTGGTGTGCTGCTTCCCAGGTAAAAAGCCTGGATAATCTCCAGGAACTTCTCTTGCTTGAGCAGTTTAACAATATTTTGCCTGACCGTGTTGTTAGCTATATAAATGAACAGAAAGCAAGCAAGGTTTCAGATGCTGCTAAGTTAGCAGATGAGTCTGTCCTGACCCATAAAGGTTTTTTTGGTGATAACCGTGGTCGTGGAGAGGCAGACTGCAGAGGGTATTGTTGGGGCTCACTCCAGTAAGTGGTTGTCAGAAAGGACAGAAAAATTTTCAGGTAGAGCGGTCCGTGGGTCACGAGGAAAGCTGGACCCCAATCGTGTCTGTATCTATTGTTTTGGTAAGGGTCACTTGAGAAATGAATATCCGGTGTTGAGGAAAAAGTTGAAGTCTGGTTATTTACCAGCAAAATCATCTGGGGCTGCAGCATCTTTGCGTGCAGAGGAACGAGTCTGTGCAGGCCCACACAAAACCCTCTTTGTTAGAGTCTGTGATCGAGGTCCTATTGTGGAGCAAGAACCGTCAAATTTCTCAGCTAATGAGGAGATTGATCATGGTTATGCTGCATTTATGTTTGATGGTTATGTATCACTGGTCGGAAGTGAGACAAGGGTACCAGTAAAGATATAAAGAGATTCAGGGGCACTTGACTCTTTTATTGTGGACTCCATGTTACCCTTCTCTCCTGAGACATGTACTGGTTCCTATATGATTGGCGTGGAGAACGCCGTGAATTTAGTCCCCAGGGATCAAGTTTTTGCGCTTCTGCCTGTAGTTGGCTCTACGTTTCAGGCCAAGTTTTCGGGCCTGTATACAGTAGTCCGGAAAGTGTCAGACCTAAACTATGTAATCTCAACCCCGGACCGGAAGAAGTCTGTGCAGTTGTGTCACATTAACTTGTTAAAACCTTATTTTGCTCACTCTCCTGCACCAGGTCCTGCTTTGTTGTTTTCCTCCCCTGCTGTAGCAGTTCCAATGAGTCATCCCCCACCTCTTGATCTGGCAGGGGAATTTGAGGAAGAGTTGTGTACACTAGATGATGGGATTTTGAGAGTTACTTGCCAATTTGGAGGTAATGTTGAAACATTTACCTGAACCAAAGTTAACAGAGTTGGTGGATCTAATGAAAGGTTATCCCTGCCTGTTTGCAGGTACTCCATCTCGTACTACGTAGCCAGTCAGACAACGCTTTTATCGTATGTCTCCAGACAAGCGTGAGCATTTAGAAGCAGAGGTCAGATATATGTTGGAAAATAACATTGCTGAACCTTGTGTATCTAGTTGGTCGTCCCCATGCTTGCTTGTAAAGACGCCTGATGATACGTTTACACCATGTACTGACCTCCGAAAAGTGAACCAACTTACAAAGCCTGACTCCTTTCCACTCCCACGTATGGAGGACTGTGTGGATCAGGTTGGCTCTGCTAAGTTTGGCAGTAAGTTTGACTTACTTAAAGGCTACCGGCAGGTTCCTTTAACACCTAGACCCAGGGAGATCGCTGCCTTCATCACACCCAGTGGTTTGTATTCTTATACCGTTATGCCATTTGGGTTACGTAATGCCCCAGCCACCTTTCAGCACCTAATGAACAAGGTGGTGTTTAATCTGGAAGAATGTGAGTTTGTGCAGGCAACAGTCACCTACCTGGGTAAAGTGATTGGCCAAGGGCAGGTGCGGCCAGTAAGAGCAAAGGTGTTGGCAGTTTCCTGTTCCGACTACCAGGAAAGAGCTCTCTTGTTTCTTGGGTATGGTGGGGTACTACCGTGAGTTTTGTAAACATTTCTCCACAGTGGCTGCTCCACTCACTTCTCTTCTTAGCCCAAAGGTTAAGTTTGAATGGTCTCTTCCCTGTCAAGAAGCCTTTGAGTCTGTCAAGTCTTTGTTGTGTTCTGCCCTTGTTTTAGTAGCTCCACAGATGGATCAACCTTTCTCACTGTATGTGGATGCTAGCAAGGTAGGAGCTGATGCTGTACTCATGCAGGCTAACGAAAAAGGGGTTGACTGCCCGGTGAGTTACTTTTCTAAAAAGTTCAACTCACATCAACTGAATTATTCGATCATTGAAAAGGAAGAACTGGCTCTCATCTGGGCATTGCAACACTTTGAGGTTTGTGTGTGTGTGTGGGGGAGGGGAGGGGGGGGGGAGTAAGACCTTTAGTGGTGTACACAGACCAAAATCCTCTAACCTTTCTCCACTCACTCCAAAACCCAAATCAATGGCTTATGCGCTGGTGTCTTTTCTTGCAGCCATTTCATTTTGACATACGTCATGTAAAGGGAGCTGATAATACAGTGGCTGATGCCATGTCCCGAGCTGTTTAAGTCAACATGTGTTTCCTTACCTGCAGTTTCTTTATTTGTCCATTTTGGTTTTCTTGTCTCTTAAAATGCTTCCTAGGTACCAAGGTTGCTGAGGGGGTGACCGTGGTGCTTAAGAGATGAGACAGCTTGCAGGTTGCATGGACATTCACAAGTAACAATTAGTATGCCAGAGTGTATTGGATTAAGGTCCTTAATTATATTGATTGTTTTGTATTATTGGGGGGTACTTGGTAGCTGTGACTGACTTTTGGGCATCCTAGCGAGGATCCCCATCTTAAGGGAGGGGGTTTGGCGACCCCTCTCACTTTGCCTGACTGAGTGCTTTGCTGCCTTCTGAAAGTCTCACTCTCTCTCAGCTGGGCCTGCTGCATCCACCTCACCATTCTTCCTTTGTTTGGTTTGTCACACCAGCCAACATGCATTACATCATATTTTCACCAATGCACACACTTCTAACATGACTGATACTAAAAGTATTAGTAAAGTAAAGTAAAAGTATTGGACAAATAGAAATTTTGACCTGCTGGTGGTGCTAGAGGAAAAGCCAGGAGATCACTTTGCCAGTACAAATCATCCTCTGGGAACCATGGTTGTCTGTACAATATTTCATGTCAATACATCCAGTTGTTGAGATACATCAGCCTGGACAGACCCGCGGCAACCTCCGGGTCTGAAAAATTAAGCCAATGTGGGATTGCCTTAAACTTGCATTCTTTCTATTGGCCAGCAGGGGGTCATTATGAAATGGTTGCATAAAGAAGTCTGACTGTATAGAAGTCTATGAGAAAATGAGCCTACTTCTCACTTGATTTATTACCTCAGTAAACATTATAAACATGAGTTTATGGTCTCAATCACTAGTTTCAAGTCTTCTTCAATACAGCATGATGTTCATTTAGTAAATTATGGTCCCATTTAGAGTCAAATAGACCATAAAGCAGGGGATGCTTTAGGGCGTGGCTAACTTGTGATCGACAGGACACCACTATGGCGTTGTGTGGTCTGGGTGTTGTCTGTGTTTTCAGAACTTTTTAGAACTTTCATCCTTTCAGTGTGTTTTCAATTTATGGTAGTTAATGTGTTATGCAGCGTTCGGTTGTACTTTGCTCCACCCTCTCGTGTCACTTATGGTTCCAAAAACCAAGATGGCGACTGTCAAAATGCTGAACTCAATGCTTCAAAACCGTAGTCCACAAACCAATGGGTGACATCACGTGACTTCGTCCACTTCTCATATACAGTCTATGGTCTGGACCAAAGTGTTGGACCGATCAATAGGCTGCTCTGTATTAATGATTAGTCCTTTAGAGTTTTACCATGAATCTACACACAGAATCCTGAAATCACAGAATGGAACAATATTTCATATAAATATTTGCATATGGATCTTGGAATTTTACATATTACTGAAATATGTATCTATTCTTTAAAACTGAAATTCAGGGTTGTGGTATATTGTTCATGCTGGCTCATTCTCATAAAGATGACCATAATGTCCCCACAGTACACAGTGAATGTTTGATAGCAGTCTTGGACTCCAGTCCAGTTGGTGGTGTATGCATTCACTTCTAGCTGTGTTGCCAAGAGGAAGAGGAAGCAGAAGAAGAAGGTAATAACAAACCGTCAAAAAACACTATAGCTGCATCTCATTTCCCGATTTTGTTCTCCAGATTGATGCATTTATCTTTAAACAGTACAAAATTTTGCCCCCAGACTCCCGAGGTCCACTCATCACAGACTCACAAAATTCTGGTGTAGCTGTTGTAATTTGTAGCAGAGTAATGTCGTATTTCGTTTGTTTCTAGTGGGTTTTGATACATAAGTATATCATAGCCCTGAAGACCAGGGTTGAGTTAGGTAGACCGCGATAGGTAGTTAGAGGGGAATCTCATTCGTTTTAAACAAAAAGAAGAAGTTATATTGACTGGGGACTGGTTGTTGTTTGGGCATTAGTCATTTGTTGTTAGTCATGGCGAGGGTAGATGACTGTTCACATCAATAATGCAGACATGCTTGTTGACATCTCATTAATTGATAGGATCCACCTGGCTTGCTACCTTCAACCATCTTGGCATGGATAAATGGGTGAATGAAGTGCTCTGAGTTGAAGATGAGGCTACTTAACTGTACACACACACACACACACATGCATGCTCACACACAATTCTGTAATCTGTTACTGCTGATGAATTGTATTGCAGTGCTACTTTGGTTATGGCACAGATGTACCAAATGTATTAATCTTATTACGTTGGGTTGGCAGGTAGATCACTTTGCTGAATGATTTACTGCTCCATTGTTAAAGTGAAACATTTACTCTGGGTGGCCAGAGCACATACCAGTTAGACCAACCAATAAAATCACAGCTGATTATGACTGAAACAGTATAACATGCTTAAAGAAATAAGAGATAAATACGAATAATTCTCAAGAGATTGCTGATGATAGAAGTAAACAACAGTTTTTCAATTGATTAAGACAGGTACTTTGCATGACCAGAGTGCATAAAAAAACAGTTCACGCAGGAGGCTAATTTATTCCTAATAATAATAATATTACTTATTGTTGAATTTGTCAGCCACAGCCACGCTGTACAAAGGGGTAGCACTAGAGCTGGCACTTAAACTCTTCCATAAACCATAATAATAGTTTCCGTTTGGAGCCACGATTGCAGTGTTTTTGAACCCTTCATCATTTTAGCTACCTCCTACCGCTTACTATCTACCTCCTACCGCTTACTATCTTGTCATCACAGTTTAGCTTGTAACTTATCGTGGATGTTTGCACGCACTGCTACCCAACTACGTAGCTGCTACGTGGCGGGGTAGTAGTAGCGCGTGCATATATGTTTTTGTTTAAAAATAAAATTTTACAGCAAAGCCCAAAACTTATTTTAAATCCCATTTCAATGATCTCATGGTTAATGTATACTCATTTGTATTTTGATAGTATTATATGTTTTTAAATGAACTTTATTTCATTTTTAAAACATATTTCAGATATTCCTCCGCGTACCGCCAGTGGTACACGTACCATAGTTTGAGAACCACTGCTGTAGGCTATGTAACTTTTTTTTTTAAATAATTATGAGAGGGTTGCCCTTTTTTCTGCTTGAGCACCTGCCCCCCAAAATGTCTGTGCACGTCATTGCTCATATTAGCTTCAGATTAAATTTGGAATGTATTTTTACACAGACTGAGGACTGTGGATTTTGTCCCCCATCATTTGGTAACACATTAGGAAGGGCCTGTAGAATACCAAGCCATAACTGAAATGCTTTGAAAATGGCAGAGTTGTTTCAGCCACCTTTGATACTATTAGAAATCTGGCTGTATTAACTCTCAAGACGCCAAGGCATTGCACACACTCATCATTACATGTGTGATATGGGACTTATTAGCAGGCTTATGGTGTTGGGATCAGTCCAGAAGCCGACCAGGGAAGCAGGTGAACATAGAATAAGGTGACAGATGATTGTGTGAAATGAATGTTAAAATTCAACCTGTGACAAAATTGAAAAACATCTTGCCCTCTAGTGTGATAGTGGTAAATTGGTATAATTAGCCCATGATGCCATGGCCCTATGTTGTCACTCTAACTAATTTAACAAACTCCACTCTGCTCACATGCTCAACAACCTGGCACAAGCTTTTATTTTGACAAGCGTACCTAAAAATTCGTACAGAATCTTACTGTTATGCTCTGCCAAGGGGAAAGCATGACATGACACTAAAGTCGACTCTCATCTTTGTTCAGCTCCCAAAGATGTAATGAGGCAGGAGTACCGGTCTTTTTTATTCTTCACCTTTTAAGTCAATACGGGCACCAAAGCATGCACAGCTGCCAGAGTAAATCCCCCACAAAAATATTTTCCTTATCATCATAAAAGAAACAAATTACAAAAATCCTTATAGTACTACCTAATTCAAAACGAGAAAAAAAGACCTTTCCACTCCAACGTCCAGCCTGTTGGAACGTATCCATCCACACATTTTCTAAATCGCATATCATTTTCAATACTAAGCTTCTGCTCCTGTTAGTAGAGCGTTTATCAGCTCTACCACAGAATTCTACTGCCTCCATCCTAGCACACTAATAAGGATAAGAGCTCGGTCACACCAGCATTTACTGTAGAACATCCAGATTTCATGTCAGTGGAATCAGTGCAATCAGTGGATTTGCTGGCGGCGTAAACACAAGGTCTTTGTGAATGAAATTGTCCATGAGGATCTGCGCAGGCTGTCCTTGTACAGTTCAAAAATGTATGCAGACATACAGCGTTAAACAGAACCAACTGCACATCTGTTGTCTGCTTTTTGGATTATATATCCCCTTTATTACTGAATTATCTGGCAAGAAACAGAGCCTTGTGATACATATTATTTGACTTGCCTCAGGGGGCTTTACAATCTGTACAGGATACGGCACCATCTGTCCTTTACAGTGCGACCCTCTCATCGGATAAGAACAAACTTAACAAAAAAAACCTTTTAACACACTCTAAAAAAGGATTCATGGGGTCAGTAAATCACCCTTAAAATAAATAAGTTTTTCAGCAAAAATAAATTAAGTTTGTTACATGTACTTGTTTTAGTAAGTTGAAGACTTAATAAAATAAGTCGCTCAAACTGAAAAATGAGCAACACTGTCTTTACTTAAAAAATATATTAATTTAGAATAAATACTAAGTTAGTGTAACTTGTATCTAGTGAGTTAACGCACTCCAGGTCGGAAGTGGTTAGGGATAGGACAAAGAGGTCATGTGACGGTTCGAACTAGCCAATCAGAGCACAGTAGGGCGGAACTAGGCGGACGACTCTCGGAGACATGTTCGCGCTTGTTTTTTGCTACCAAACCGCATCTATCAGAGCAACAGGAGTTTTACCTGAATATCATCCAAGTTACTTGGTAAGTAATTCATTTTTCTTTGTTTCATTCACAACAGCTGCTTACTGCATCAGCACACACTGTAGGTAGTCGTTTTCATGCTGCACTAAAGGGAAGAACGAAGTCCTGCTAGCTAACGTTAGCGAATGTTAGCTAGCATTAGCTAGCAGTGTCTTCAAAGTCTTCTTTTATTCTCACATTTTAAACCATGTGAACTTGTACATTGTTAGTTGTAACCCTGCAAAGGTAAATGGATGTGTTTACTTTTGTTCTAATTTAAAGTTGACACTGGGTTGATAAAGGTTTGGTCAGCAGCTCCATGGGTGGGTTGTTTGTTTTACTCGGTATACTTCAGTTTAATATCTATTTTGGTTAATTGAGCTGCAGCTAAAAATGCAGTAATGGTGTCTGGGAAGCAGACACCACGTTGTGGAAACGCCATATAAGCAGGGCTTGACATTAGCACAATTCAGCAGTGGTCAAGAGAGTCACTCTTACTATTGAGTTACTATATTATCAAACCCTCGTACCAGGACACGCAAGTGTACCGCGCGTTCATGCACGCGCACGTTCACGGGCGCGCGCTAATGTGCACGCACCACAGGAGTTTTCATCAGGATGATTAACTTGGCGCACCTGTGATGATTAACTTGGCGCACCTGTGGCGCATTTGAGCAAGGAGTGGGATCAGAAAGAAGGCAGTAAGTAGTAAGTCTAACTAGCCACTTTGGCGGGCGGCATATTAAAGCTACAGTATATGCACGCAGCCTCATGCAGAGTACACGGTATGTAGATTGATTGTCACCAGTTAGCAGCATGTGCTAAGGTTAACACAACAAGCGGATTGGCGTGTGAGAGAACGGGACGTTGTGTCTGCGTTGCTTTGGGAAAGTGTTCAGTGTTCTACAGTGTACAGAAGTGTTTGAAATGTGAGTGTTGAAAGAGGAGATCCCGTTTTGTTCATAGTCTTAATGAGTGAAAGGAAAATGTAAAACCTCAGAAAGAAAGAGAATAAGCATAGGCCTATTTCTCAAAATGTTTAACTATTAAATGTATATACAGTGGCTTATTTAATTTTTATATGGATTGAATCACACTTTTAAACGTTATTTTTAGGTTTTGAAAAAATCAAATTATATTTATTACAAAATGTTGATTTGAACATAAAGGAAGTTATTCTTAAAAACATTGATATTCTGATTTGGTAAAATGTGTGAGAGACTAGTAGAGGAAGCAACTGAGTTAGTGTTAAACCCTGTAATCCTCATCTCTTTGATCCACCAGTTTACCCTGATGGAGTCACAGGTCATGAAAAGTTTAGTAATGGCTGTATGAAAGGAAATAACTGTTTTGTGTTTTCTCTAGATTCTGCAGGGCCTGGACTACCTTCACACTTGGTCAGTGTAAAATCATCCAAGCCTGAGAACATCCTGCTGCGTCTGGAGGAGCAGTCCCACAAAGTATCTGCAGGGGAGAGCAGCACCTCCTCTGCACTGAAGATTACATTTTTTCAAGAGCTTAGGTTTTGGGTAATTATCAGTGTTATTATTCTGTTCTACTTTTGAATGTTTAGGGGGTGGGAATGATGTAAATCTAACTGAGGTGATGTACTCTCTTATACAGATGCTCAAATGGGTCATCAGGCCAAACTTAGAATCGTACTCAAGGACCATGACATACGGAAACTGGATTTACCTCATGGAATCCCTGGGACAGTGGTTGAACTTGAGTCTATTGTGAGAGAGACATTTGGGCTTGATGGGAACTTTACTTTGCATTATCAGGATGCTGATTTTGGAGAGGAATATTTTTCTCTCACCTCAACAAATGACATCAAGGACAAGGACACAATCAAAGTGGTACACATTGTTGAACCTCCCACAGTAAATCTGACGTTTACTGATGTGGACAGCTCCTTCGAAAGTGCATCAGACGTCTCCGTCCATGCAGCTTCCTCCGTCCATGCTTCAGAGACCTCCGTCCATCCTTCTAACAGCAGTTGCTCATCTGGATCGCAGGATACCCTGATTCTTTCATCACCTGAACATGTGACTCAGCGTTCTCAGTGTTGGCCTATTGAATTTCCAGTACCTCGCTTTGCCTACGGCACAGAGCTTGTTCTTGCATCTGGAAATGAGGCTTTCAAGAAGGATGGAGTTCAACTCAACTTTACCACGATCCTTCCAGACATCCTTGAGAAATTGGCTGAAAGCATCTTTCAATATGTTGCCTACCCGACCAGTGCGCAGCTTGCTAATGTTACTGAGGCGCTGATTCAGAAGCATCCTTGCCTTAAAGAACCAGGATCATATAATGGATGCTACGGATGGCAACAAAGACTTAAATATAAAATGGGCAACTATAGATCTAAACTTAGAGGGCTCGGGTGCCCTGAGATTGATGTGAACTCTCTCTCAAAAAAAAGAGCACATGAGAAGGCATCCGCAAAGAATATAAAAAAGCCAAGAAAGGCAGAGGTAAACTATTTACCCCCTCACCCACAAGGAGAAACAGAAGGAAGCTTGGAACATCAAAGAGTGGAGCTCCTTAATGAAGTTAAGAAAAGGAACAACTGTCAGACCATCAGCGAAAAAATGGCAAAGACATTCTCCAGTCGCAGACAGGAAGTTGTCAATCTAGCACCACCAGTCAGTGACTTCAAAGATCGATGGCCTGCTCTTTCTGATGCAGCACAGGTGAGTATTTTTGCAGTATGACTTGTATGCAAGCGTCTACATCAACAAATTGTGCCTTTTATTTGTGCTTTATTTTAAACAGATAAACGAAGAATTCAGAAGGATCACCACTGCTAACCTGGAAACAACGTTCATGTCAAAACTGGACCAGTACTCCCCCAAAATAATGACCTTGGCCTCATCAACAGGGGGGGCTGCAAAAATGAAGATCCAGCGGATAAGGAACATGCTGCTAGAGGTATGTATGAATGTTGGTTGGTGACGAAAGCTGCCATCATATACTTCACCTGACGTATATGGTACGTATTAGAGCAACCAATAGCAAAATTCAATTGCAATAGCTGGGTTTCAACCAGTATAGGGCAGTAACTATGCATATTTATAACACAATATATAGAATTCAAATACTTTGCACTAAAATGTCAAGATTTGGACCTGAATCCATCAATGGCACTACTAAATACACACACACACATTTTTTTTCTCCTTCACAGGATGATTCGGTGGAAAAGAGGAGAGAGGTCGCTATCCGTTGCCTGGTGGTGTGTCTCCGAGAAAAGGAGGAGGATCTCTTCAAAGAACACTTGGTAGGTAAATCAGATGCTTAAGCTTTGACACACTGTACTTTGTGTTATACTCAAACACATTGCGGTGATGCTGGTTTTGAGTGGGTCCCCAATAAAATTTGTGTTTTGAGTGGGTCCCCAATATTTTTTTATTTTTTTTATTATGGTTATATTCATGTATGTTGAAAATGTATCTGAAAATTAAAAGAAAAAAATCCCAAACCTGAAAACGTAATTTACAACACCATAGACAGTATATGTATCTTTATATACAGTTTATAATACTGTTTTTAAATGTGATGACTTGTTGAATGTTTGATGAATGATTGTTTATTCTGATCTACTTATTCCAGGATGGTGAAGTGCAGGATACTGATGAAGTGATGAAGGTTGTCGTCACCAGGGGTGCCATTATGACTGATCCAGCCAGTGCAAGGATAGTGATCGAGGGAACAGAAGTCCTGGAAAACCTGGATGTGGCAAGAGCCTGTGCCTTGTTGATGGGGCTGATATACGCGCTCAACCTCAGCTACCCAAAACAACTGATGAAAACTTTTGAGGTATTTCAAAAGATACTTCTCGAACTAGATGGACAGAAAGCCAGCCCGAAGGTAATGTCGCTAAAAAATAAACTGCTGTCTTAAAAATGTCAAAAAGCAGACCGCTGTCCTCAAATTCAGCAGGAAATTGTAAGTTATGTATGTAAATTTTGTTAACATACAGCTTGCCTACATCAGCATATCACGTTCAAGGCTCAAACTGCCTCTGTAATTTGTAAGAATGTTTATTATATAAGGGATAATGTAAAGCCGGTCATTGCTGTGAAAGAATCCCCGACGCAATGCTGCACCCCGACGTGAAGCACCCTGAAGGGGATTCTTTCACAACAATGACCCGCTAGCTGTACATTATCCTGCTTATTACACGGCTACTTACTGAAGAAATCAATATTTTCACACAAACGGTCTGCTATACATAGCAACGGTCTGCTATAAAGAAATTACAGAGCACAGAACGCGTATTCAGAATCGAGTATTCAACACAGCCGTGTAATAAAGACATGTTAGGACCTCCAAAAAGTGTTTTCATAGTTGATTTTGTACTGGGATGAATGAGGAAATGTGTTTGTACTTATTTCCTGTGCAGTGATTACATAATCGTCATTGTCTACAGTGGCAGTTTGTTTGAAAGACATTATGTGGACACTGGATATTCACGCTGGATATTTGTTGACGCTAAGTTGCCAGTTTATTGGGTCTACCTAGCTAAAAGTAATGCAGTTTTAGTGTGGTGCTGATTACACTTTATGATCATTTTGGAGGATGTTTGTGATGTTGAACTAATATTGTGTTATACTGAGGTGTTTCTTATAATCAGTCTACCCTCACTGAGATAAATGGCATGGACACAACATTAGAATCAGGAGGATTTATTGGAGGACTGCTGTGTTAAACTGCATTAGTTTAAGCCAGGTGTATCCAATAAACTGGTAATTGAGTGTATGTTGTTTAAATTCAGTTCTGATGTTTGTATTATTTCTCTTTTTGAAGTACAAAGTTGTGAGTGAAGAGCTGCTGGACATTTCATGATATCTTTTGACAAATTGTTTCCTGGTGAAAGTTTTGGTTACTGTCCTGATCTCATTGGGAATGAGGAACATTGGACATGGTTTTGTGCACACACCATGGTATGATAAATGTTCATGGTTAAAAGAAGCTAGTGGACAAAGTGTTTAAAATGTCTAAAATAAACTGTTTGATCATAAAAACTGAAACTGAAATATGTTATTTATTTTGACTTAAGTGAAATGATTTACTAATACTCAAAAAAGTTAAGGTAACAAATTGCATGGATCTTTTCAAGTATTTCCAACTATGGCATTATTGATTTACTAATACTCAAAAAAATTAAGGTAACAAATTGCATGGATCTTTTTAAGTATTTCCAACTATGGCATTATTAAGTAAATCCTATGAGTCTTTTGTAGTCTGACTAACCCAATTGATTAAGTTCAACCAACTTGATTTGCTTTGACCTCTAAAGGCTTAATTAAGTTCAACCAACTTAATATCAACACAATGTTTGGATTAATATCAAGTTGGTTGAACTTAATCAATTGGGTTAGTCAGACTACAAAAGACTCATAGGATTTACTCAATAATGCCATAGTTGGAAATACTTAAAAAGATCCATGCAATTTGTTACCTTAATTTTTTTAAGTTGAGCCAGTGGATCTTTTTTTAGAGTGCAGGGAAAAAAATGGAAGAAACCTCAGGAAGAGCAACAGAGGAGGGATCCCCCTTCCAGGATGGACAGACGTGCAATAGATGTCGTGTGTACAGAATAACAACATTATTAAAATACAACATAGACAATCCATATGACAAAAAATAATACATGTAATGTGAATATATGTGAGAAGGTGGATCCAGGAGGATGTCAAGCAGCTTCCAGGCGTCGCCAAACAGATAGAGCCAGCACAACACGACCTCCTCTCCACGCCAACCAGATAGAGCCAGAGCAACACGACCTCCTGTCCACGCAAACCAGATAGAGCCAGAGCAACACAACCTCCTCTCCACACCAAACAGATAGAACCAGAGCAACACAACCTCCTCTCCACGCCAACCAGATAAAACCAGAGCAACACGACCTCCTCTCCACGCCAAACAGATAGAGCCCGAGCCGATACCGATACAGCCGATACAGTAGGCCTACCTATGGAGTGTGGTTTCCTTTCTGCATGTGCATTGCAAATGTGATGACCGCACCTCCTGTATGAAATAATAATAATAATAATTAAAAAAAACTTTAACCTTTTTTTTTTTAATCCGGACAATTTTCCTTCATCACCCTTTTGCTGATAATCCTTGCTAGGAGTTTTCAGACTGAAAGTATTCTCAGAATGTACGAGTGCAGCTCTAGATCTTCACTAATGTATGCTTATGTGATGGGGTGAGATCACCTTTTGGCACATTTATCCTGCTTTTAGGTCACATTAGCCTGGTCTTTAGGCTAATTCACACTGTGTTAGCTGGGGGCCAAGGAAGCAGCTGCCACTGTGTCAGATTGTGATTCCAGAAGATTCCACTCAAGTAGCTGTTTCATTGTGCCATCTGCTCAGTCTGCTCGAGTTTCTCTGTCTCTTATTCTAAATGTCAATCTGGCTCTCTAACACTGTTTTGTGTGTCTTTCTAAAATACATAATGTGCCAGTAAGGTAGCTTCCTACTACCTGCCTCTCTGTGTTTTCCCAGACTGTGTTTGCTTGCTGAGCTGTGGTGAAGGGATAGCAATACAAAGAGGGGGATTTTATAATAAAAAAGACAGTAACTTTGTGGAAAAACTCACTTGATTTCACTGACTGGGATGGCCGAAGCCTCATATTAGCTTCAGATTAATTTTGGAATATATTTTTGCACAGGGTGAGTTGAGTGGATTTTGTCCTCCATAATTTACACTGGAAATACATTAGGCAGGGGATCTTTTAATGGCCAGTATTAACAGCAAGCAAGAACTTCTTCAACACCCATATGGGCACCTGACTACTGTTTTAAGGCAGACAGAGAGCTTCTACATCTTGTAGCGACACATGGATTGAAAGCCTGAAACAAGAGTTACGAATATTTTGTTGTTTTTGTTTGTGGAGTTTTATCTGAATTAGGGGCCTAACGGGTGTTCTCTATCGTATCGAGACTATCTCTCCAGCCTACATATTCCATATGTATGAGGAATGAACCCCCCTGGGTCAGGTGTTGTGGATACTTATTTAAGACACACCGGCACTGCCAGCCACGCCTAGACGCGAGTCTATAAGTGCATGCGTTGGCGTGGGATTATTGATCTCCACTTTGGAGCAGGTGCAGTATGTGTGATCAGAGAAAAAAGAAAGAGAAAAAAGCTAAACCAAACCAGAATACTGGATCAGGGTTACAGCATCGAGTCCACTTACTTGGGGTAAGTAGCGGGCGTCTGTCTTTGGCAGCCTCCCCGGACTGCTGTTGTCCCTGTCTGGTAACCCTGTCTCCGGTGTGCTGCGTGGCTTCCAGGACGTATTGCGAGAGTGTCCAGAGGCAGCTTGTCTGCTGTGCCGTTAAGTCGAAGCAGCGAACGTTGACCGGTGTGTATGTGTGTGTGTTCCTGTCCTGCTTCCGCGGGTACGGAGGACGTAGGTCTGTGTCTACACACAGTCGCAGACAGCATTGTTAAGAGAGGTTTCGGACCCCGCTCCCGCCCGTTTGAGAGCGGAGCGAGCCCTTTCCCGAACGCAACCCAGAGAAAAGCAGCACACAGATCTGGGCGCCAGTGTCCCGAGAGGAAGGAGACGCTGCTGGCAGTGGCAGTTTTATGCTGTACAGTTCGCAAAGACTGTTGAGTCAAATTTATGTTTTTTGGGATATAAATCAAATTGACTTGAATCTACTCGATACTGCGCATCATGAGTGTGTGGGCTTGCATAAAAAACAATGGCTACAGGTGTTTTGACATTGCTTCACATGCTGTCCACTGCCCTTAAATGGCTTAATAATGGCTTGCCAGTTAGACATCAATGGTATCGCCTACAAGAAGGTGTATTATGTACTTTGAAAAATATTCTTGAGAGCTGAAATTCAACCAGAACATATTGATGATAAAAGGACACAGTAGACATTTCTAACAAATGATGGTAAGGCCACCACAACAATTAACACCTATTTCGATACAAGTCAAAATTTGACTTTGCTTTGCCTTTAAACATGCATTTGAAGAGTTATGAACCAATAGTCTTTTTATTCCTTTTTACAGACTTGCAAGGCCATGCATTGCAGGTGGACACCCATTGAAAGAAAGCTTTTAAATGTGTTTAAGCACTTAAGTGTTTAGAAGTACACTATTACATATTGCAGATGAACATTTAATCAGAAAAGTTTCATCACTGGAATATCTGATACATTTTGAAACTGGGTCTTGCTTTTTTTTATATTTGGATGTATTTTCCATTTTTTTTTTATTTCTGCAGGGACCAACCAAAATGATGAATCCCTAATAAGTGCCTCCAAAATGATATGCAAATGAAGGTTGTGTCCGTTTGCTCAAACTTCACAACATCAGCTCATCCAAAATACTGAA
This sequence comes from Sebastes umbrosus, assembly GCF_015220745.1. Lineage (NCBI taxonomy): Eukaryota > Metazoa > Chordata > Actinopteri > Perciformes > Sebastidae > Sebastes > Sebastes umbrosus. The sequence continues at coordinate 2,315,193 of NC_051280.1, read as the reverse complement.
GCACCTACTGTGCTTGTGATCCATTCAAGTATGTCTCAGAAGAATAAACAAAGCCTTGTCCGGATTGACTGCTATTAATGTTGCAAAATGCAGTTTTGTTCATCCTCCAATTTTAGATCAGAGAAGATAAGTTTTACAACTAAGTTCGGGAACAAAGACCACGCCTCCTACACATCCCATTTACGGAGCTTAAAGTATATAAGCACACCTGATCCTTTCACTTCCCCTTGACTCAGCTTTCACATCCCAACCCCCAAACCTCTTTTTCTTTTCTCTCACCATTCTTTCTCTTTCTCTTTTGATTCATCCCTCATCCTCCTTCCTAACCCATTCCTCCTACATCATCATTGCTCCCCTCCACTTCAATATGTAATAAACTATTTCAAACCCATACCATTATTGTCACGGTCTTTGTTAGTGAAAGCAACATTGTAAAGTGGCTTTAGGATGGAAAGGTAGCAGATCCTTTGACGATCAGTCTTACAGCTGAGACAATTTGTGCACACAATCTAGTGGTAATGAAAGGCTTATTTTCTTGGGCAGTGTTCTTTTTGTTTGCACCACACAGCGAGGTGGAAAGTGAGTAAAAGAAAAAGCAATATTTCCCCTTACAACACAATCAAATGTTCTGTTTGGCTAACCTTATGTGACATAAGCAGAATTATACTGTACGTGTTTGGAAACAGGAAAGACATACACACAATAATGATACATAGAAAATATCTGCCATGGTTACAAGCAACCAAAGGCCTTTGAGCCACATGACACCCGCGTTGAGCCATTCAGTTCCGCACATTCATTCATTCAAAGCCTATCGCTCCTTTATGGAGAATAGGCCGTTGACCACAGTCTGCCAGAGTCTTTTGTCCTGGGCTTTCCTCTCCAGTTGTTTCCATGTCAGCCTGCTCTGCTTGATGTCCATGTCAAGGTCCCTGCGCCAAGTGTTCTTGGGCCGGCCTCTCCTTCTTTTGCCTTGTGGGTTCCGTCTAAGGGCCTGCCTGGTGATGCTAGTACTTGGTTTCCTGAGTTTGTGGCCAATCCATCCCCATCTCCTTCTCCTGATCTCTTCTTCCACAGGTTTTTGACCTGTTCTCTGCCAGAGATCATTGTTGCTGACGGTATTTGGCAGTTCTGCATGTTGCTAATGAAGAAATCTGCAATATTTACCTTTCAAAACACATTTAAACCAAAACTCTGTCACAGAGCACATAAAAACAATAACTTGTCATTTCAATGTACAATGTGTCTCTGTGTACATCTAGCTGCTACATTTTTGTCCAGATATCACTATCACTGATGTTCTGAATGCTTGTCTTTCCCCTAGCTGTCCTATTTCTGTATAAGTGCATGGTCAATGCTAAATGGACTTGTATTTATATAATGCCTTCCGACCACTCAAAGCACTTTTCATGTCAGCATTCACCCATTCACACACACATTCATACACTGATGGCATACAAGGAGCCAACCTGCCCATCAGCATCTAATCTAAATGCTCATTCACACACTGATGGCTCAGCCTTCAGAAGCAATATGGGGTTAAGTGTCTTGCTCAAGGACACTTCAACATGTGGACTGGAGGAGGTGGGGATCAAACCGCCGACCTTGCAATTGTTGGGCGACCCGCTACCTCTGAGCGACTGCCCATCACTGAGAATCATCGTGTTTTTACGTTTTCTTCAGCATCAAAGTAATCCAGTTTTCTGTAAGTTTTCTGTAAATCGACGGGTACACTGCAAGTAGAAGCTGCTACTAAATAGGTCTACTTTCAATGGCCAATTTGTCAAATTACAGGCTAGAAAAATGGGGCTCATGTTGCAAACCAAAACTAAATACTGTTATTAGTATAGCCCAAAATCACAAATCACAAATTTGCCTCAGGGGGGCTTTACAATCTGTACAGGATACGACACCCTCTGTCCTTTCCAGTACGACCCTCTCATCAAATAAGGAAAAACTTAACCAAAAAAAACCCTTTTAACAGGGAAAAAAATGGAAGAAACCTCAGGAAGGGCAACAGAGGAAGGATCCCCCTTCCAGGATGGACAAACGTGCAATAGATGTCATGTGTACAGAGTAATAACATAACTGTTGACTTTGAAAGACCAGCTGTAGATAATTGTTTTGATCCAGCATCCCTGAATTAGCAATAACTGTACCTTGTGCTAATTGATGAGGAGAGGAATTAACTACTGTATGTGATAAGCAAGATGATGATTTTTGTTAGGTTTTGTTTTTCAGCTGGACCCCAAACAGAGACTGGCACAGGCAAGTAAAAAAGGTAACAGAGTTTATTATAAAAAACGAGGCAAAAACCCAAGCAGAAGAGGGCAGGGAACTGGCCGGCTCGTGGCTCGGAGGAATTGGACCACGAGGACTAAGCACATGGGAACACAGTCACTGAGGACGCGGAAGCAGCAGCAGCAAGGCAGACCGGAAGATCTGACAGGAAGACAAAAGAACACTGGTAAGTACTGAGCAAAAGGTGAACACTAGAATTATGTCAAACTCGAAAATCTATACAGAAGGAACGTGCTCTACCGCATGAGACGGAACTATCTGGTGCCGTAGTGGAGTGAAGACCAGGCTTATATGGAGAGGTTGATGAGGTTGATTGGGAACCGGTGTGCCTCCTTTGCTGCTGCAGGCGGAGCCAGACACGCCCCCTGCCACACACATGCCCTGCCACGAGAAAAATACAAAGGGGAAGGGAACAGAGAGAACAGGCAAGCACAAAAAACAACCAACACCACAAACAAAACAACAGAATCATAACAGATTTTAGTGAGAAAACATATCATTTATTCTTAGAGGAGGTGAAGATCTGTAATTCAGGGCCATAATCACCTACTGCTGTACAGTACATACAGTGTGGGGCAGCTGTAGCTCATTGGGTAGAGCGAGTCGTCCTTTAACCGCAAGCATGGTGGTTCAATCCCCAGTGTCCTTGAGCGAGACACTGAACCCCGGGCGCTTAACAGCAGCCCAATGCTCCTAAGGATGGGTTAAATGCAAATTTAACGTATGTACTGTACCTGTATGTATATGACAAATCTAATAAAGTTTAAGTTAAGTTTAAGTTGGCTATACAGCAAGTTTGCCAATACAGGGCTACAGCACAACCTCACGTCAATTTGCATTTGATGTTCTGTTAACAAGATTGTGTATCCAAGTAATGTCATTTGAGATGATATTTTTTATAGTCTCCTCGGTTTTGGAAAACTGCTTTAACTCACACATAGGGGGTTTGATATGGGTTCATCGTTATTTAAATCAGGCAAGAGGATAAAAGCATTTGAATAATGAGTGTTGTTCTTTCTCTTAGTCAAAGTCCGACACACTTGTGGAGTTTATGCGCCACATTCAGACAGAAGATATACGACTCAGCAATGATTTTACATAATATTGCACTGCAGGGGCGTCAATTATAACAGATAACATCTGGAGGTGGTCTGGCTCGCATTTCGATCAGATCTCAGGCAGGTGTAAATGCAATCTGTGCGGTTTGGCCACATTTTTTGGAAAACAATCAATCCAACATGTTGAAAGGTCACCTAACTTTGCATCCTCCTGCCATCTCCACCTGCCTGCGGTTAGGAAAAAGAGTGTTCCGCCTTTTTCTTTACTCCTGTTGTTAATAAGCTGATGCTGTTAATGTTGTTGAAAATGTATAATGTTAATTAAAACAAATTACATTTCTCAAAGAGTACATTCCTCTCCTCTTCCCACCTCTTTGGCTTCCCATGGCGTCTTGTTGAACTTGAATCGAGCATGACGCTTCATGATTGTCCAGTGTTCCAAATTTTTCTCCTTGTTAAAATGTGGTGTCTAACTGTATTACCTCAAAGGGAAATACAGATCAGTCCAGCTTAACCCTGTGGGAAAGGGTTAAGGTTCCGTTTAAGGACCTCATTGCTGGCTCAGCCCTTTTCCTATGTCGGCCCCAGTTAGGCCAGCTTCATGTTAATGGAGAGTTTGGCATCTGTGATGGGCTGAAACAGGATATCACAGCTTTCAAGCTGCTGTGCCACAGCTGGTCGCTCATCCTCTGACACAGTTTTACAGGGAGTGGCGACGCAGTTAACCGAATGGAGGGACAGTACACTGAGACTGGGTTATTTTCACCAGTTCTGCAGCGGTCCTCCTCCGTACATGGGAAAAGACTGGGCTAGGCCCTTATTCGCGTCCTTGTTTTGGCCGTTGTTACTGTGTTATTACAGATCGACGCGCACAAATCGTTAACGGTGGGATGTCTTGCCCTCCAGCTTAACCCTGGAATATGGGGGTTCATTTTCCCTCATCAATCTCCACATAGGAGATGAGGGGACTGGACAAGGGTTCAGAATTGTAACCCTGAACAAGGGTTACGAATTGTAACCCTTGTTCTATGATACGATGTTGCCGGCCAAGCGGTAATGTGTTCAAGGACCTCATTCCTTGTTCAAGGACCATTTCGGATCTTTTTGGCCTAAACTGATGCATTGCCCACAAGACATTCCGTATACTGGTACTGGTTCAGCCGGAAGACTGATACACCACCATTGACGTATACCTTGATGTCGAGGTGGCACCGAGACACAGTAAATTCTTGCATTTTGCCTTCCAGGGGAAAGCTTACGAGTACAACAGACTACCTTTCGGATATTCACTGGCCCCCCGCACCTTTGGCAAATGTGTGGATGTGACTCTGCAGCCGTTTGTGATTAATAGGAAGAAGAGCTGCCCCCTACCACACCAACAGGTGGGGTACCTGTGGGTTGTGCTCGATACATGCAGTCTACAGGGTACTCTGTTGGAAATCAAATGTACGGCCCTGCTGCGGGCAGTTTGCAAACTTTGACAGGGGGCAATGGTGACGCCGCTGACCGTCATGCACGCGCTGGGGTTCATGGCGGCTGCTCACCCTGTAGAGGTGGTTTGCCAGCCTACGCTTGGATGCCAAGATGCACAAGCGACACTTGGTTACCATTCCCCCCTCGGTAGAGAAGGATCTACACAACTGGGGTCCCCACAACACCTGTTACAGGGAACACCGCTTATACCGGGGGTACTTACTGTACCTGTTCTAGTTCTATAAGCACAGGCAGAGCCCTCTACCAAGAGGGTCCTGTTGTTCCTGCGCCGCTTGCTGAAGAGGGTGTAGGATACAGACAGCAAAAATGCCTTAGATACTGTGGGGATGCACATACTCGATAGGCACGTCCTGATTGGCTGGCTACGTTTATGCAAATCTCAGTGGCCGAATGCGTGCGTGTGATTGGAGGGGAGTATTACCCATAGAGTCCAGTAGGGGGCTCCGCATGTGCTTATAGAACTAGAGTTACAATATCGTAACCTTCATCCTCAGTAACAGCAGGGGCACTGCAGCACAGCTTTGCCACGCCACCAGTGAGGCATGACAATGAGTTGAGCAGCTTTCAGCAGCAAAGAAAAATGGAAAGTAAACGCACAGACAAAAGATAAATGTTTCCAAAGTGAGTGACCTGTGTGCTATGAGTGATGGGACAGAGAAAGACGGGCAGACAGACTATATCCATACTTATAGCACCCACACCTTTACCTGCCTGCTGTCGTCAACAGCAACCTACATGCTCTGCAAACCATGTGCTGCAGTCAGGACTCCACCTGCTGTATCCTTCTCTCAGAGATATGAGAAATAAAAAATATACCTGCTCTCTTCACAGCTGCACCGCGGAGATAAGTCACACACACAATTGTGACGGGAAGAAAAGAAGCCATTTATCTAAATTTGAAATGTGGATTTTCACAGGTGAAGAGAGGAGAGGTGAAAGCCGGAGACTCGACATGGTTTGAGGATGTGTGACGTGGCACATTTCACATTTCACAGAGCAGATAATCAAGCTTTCAGCATGAATGTTCAGAGTAAATTTAAGGTGGCGGTTTAGCAGGAAATGCACAAGAGTTGTCCTCATTTACTTCAGTGGAGGGTTGGAAGATTGCACAACTTTGAGCTGTGATTAACTGGAAAAGCGTTGAAAATTGGAGGCAAATTGTTTTTCATTCAGAGTGTCATTCTTGGTCCGAGTGACTTTTATATGCAATCCCCTCAAACATGTATCATATTCAGAACTCAATTGCCTTCTGTTATTAACTTGATTTGAATAATGTCTTCTCTTCAAAAGACTCCGATTTTAGAACACCGTCACCTTATGACGCATTCACTCGACAGGGTTGACAAAATGTCACAGGAAAGAAATCCATCCCACAAATATGTCTTTATTCAAAGATTGAAATAACTCTACTGTAGATTGGGCTAGTGTTATTGGGCTAGTGTTGTGGATTCATAATACAGTCTTCGTTTTCAATTGTTTGTTTTATGTCTGCAACCGTGTAACTGTTCTGCTGCCTATCTTGGCCAGGACACTCTTGAAAAAGAGATTTTTAATCTCAATGAGTTTGTACTCCTGCTTGAATAAAGGTTAAATAAAAATAAATAAATAAACAATGTAATTGTTAAAATGATTACTGAGAAGTGACAAGGATTGTTTTTTGTTTTCTTCAATACTTGACTCAGTAAAAAAAAAGAAAATGATGTGTATTAACACAATTTGAAAAAGGCAGGTGATGCATCTAAATATACCTTGTCGATGTTAGGAGGTGTTGTATCCAACACATGCCCACTTCGAACTCGTCAAATATGGCAACTTGGTCAATGGCCCTGCGCTTCAGACTTTGACGCTTCCGGTACCCCTGTAGCTACAGGCACCCCTCTAGCTACGTTAACGTACAGTTTCCACCCGTTACATGCATACAGTCTATTTAAAAAAACAAAATTCCAAGGTAGGTTAACTTGGTCTTTAGGGTGACTGCACTTGCGCAACAAAAGTACTTGGTTAGTTATGGCATCAAATGTACTTTGTGAGGCTTAGGAAAAGATTTGTGGTTTGGTATAAGTAATAAGTATGTTTCGTATGTAAAATAACTACTGTATGTGTTATGTAACCAACGTTAGTGAAGTTTGGACTTTCAAAACTAATGTAAAATAAGTCAACGTTGACTAGGTTTCACACGGGACACAAACAGTGGTCTCTTCGGTGAAAGTCCTGTTTTTTTGTTTTGACCCGTCCAACCTCCCCTCACCAACCTGCTCAATCCATCTCGCTATTTAAACTAAATCCGTTGCTCTGACCGACTAATGATGACGCAGATGGGTTTGCATTGGAGTTAGTGGAAAGCCCGGTGCATCTCATACAGATGCCAAAGGGTGCCTCGGTGTGTCGGTATCAGGCACTGATGGGCACTGACCAAGCGTTGGTATTTGACGAATTGGGAGTGAGAATGTGTTAGTTGTATCACAGGAGGAGCTCTCGTCACAATTGCTTCATTCTCAGTAAAGATGCTTGAAAGTTAACATTGTGTCTTGTCATCTTCATAAATCATTGATCTCCATAACTGTTAGCAAACGGTTGCCTATTTACACCTCCAGCAGACACAGATTACCATTAGCATTCCTTTGGAGTTGTTTTTGTTTCAACCTGATGAATGTAAGTCCAATACTGACTTCTTTTAGCTCTGTTTTGGTCTCTACCAATTCCTGAGAAAAAAGATATCTGGCTTTAAACTGCTAAATGCTCTACTGGGTTGTTAGTTTTTTCAAATTCATCAGAGCTTTTTCACTTAAAACATCTGCCCTGATGCAACTGGAACCACAAAGCGGAGTTTGCAGGTTGGAAAACCAAAACAAATAGCCGCAAGAGGCTAAAAATCTATTTAGGGTCTATCAGAGCTTGTCTGCTGAAAATATCTCCCTGCTGCTGCTGAAAATGGAGTTCATCAGAGCACAGTTTATGGGCTCAAAACCAAAACAAATAGCTAAAAGAGGCTAAAATAGCTCAGTAGAGCTGTGGGGAACAGCAAAATTGACTAATAATTTTGTTGTAGGTTCACACACACATTACACAGTCATTTAATCAATTGTTGATAGATAAATATGAATTATAGAACAGTTTTGAGTGTTCTTTGTAGATGTTTTTGGTGTAACTACCATTGAAATGTCTCATTTTATCCGTATGAGAATTAAGGACTCGGCTGCTAAACAGCTTCTTTCCCACAGCAATCAGACTGCTCAATCAGAGTATGTGAACTGCACTAAAGAGACTGTTCCTTTAATAATATATATTTTTTTAATTTTTAAATTAACTATTTATTCTATACTATTTTTAGCGTACTTTTAGCTTATTTTATTAGTGCTCTTAATTATTAGTTAATTACTTTATAGTTTTCACCAATTGTTTTGCACTGAATTTCTGAGTGGTGGATGTAAGAAACACACTTTCGTTTTTATGTGGAGCATAAAAATCACAAATAAAGGAATCTTAAATCTTGAATGTGACTATGTAACTATAGCTACCTACTGTGGCAAAAAAAATGTGTAGTCACAGTCCAAACAGTGATTCACCTGTGTTTTTGATCAAAGCTCATGCAGGAGATGCAAATAAGAACTTGAGGTTTCTATATCAGTGGAGCTCATGAAGCCGAATTGACATGTTGTATGCAGTTTAATTTATTGTTGGCCAGCACGCTGTGTCCAAAATCTCTCCTTATTTGCTATTTGTTGCACTATATTTATCTTCCACCATTTGATTTAGTTGTCAGAATGGTATAGTTTTTAATTTTCTCCCTTTTGAGGGTAGGACATTTGCACTAATGAATCTACATTTGCGGTAAAGTAGATGTTGAAATTCTAGGTGAAATGAGAAGACACAGATTAGCTCTGATTTATTTTTACTATCAGATCAGATTTGATCTAATAGATATGCTTGCAAATTTAATTTCGAGCTGTTTTCATTTTTTTCTCTCTTCCTAGCCCACCCAGTGTAATAAATAGCTGTATAATAAATCAAGCCCTCCCTATTATTGTGGGCCACTCAATATGTATGTGGTGTGACAGGCTAGGCTGAGACGCAGATCATATATCTACTGAGATGATGGCAGAATAAATCACAGCTTTTACAGTAGCAGGCTGCCCAAGGCTAGAGAGGCTGTCACTCTTTAGTGCTCTCTCTCTCTCTCTCTCTTCCTCAGGTTGGATTTTTCCTCTTTGATTCTCTCTTTCAGGTTCTCTCCCTCAGGTCGGCCTATTTGTAATTCAGAAATTACATACTTCTCAGGTGTATAGCCCCTTTTTTAACACTGCACCGTGGAGCATTTTAACATCAATGAAGGACTGTCACATTCACTTTTACAATACTTTTCCACATTAGCATACTGTAATTGCCATAGAAAGCAAGACTAACACTGAAAGAGACTGGCTGCCTCTGCCAGCCTCTGCCAGCCTCTTCATTGGATTTTATATGTGGAACTGATTTGGCAAAAAACCCTGATGGATGGCTCTACATCACAACGGCAAAAAAGACTGTTTGTACTTTACGGCGAAGCAAAGCACCAAATAAAATTATGGCTTTTCCTGAAAAAAAAAAAATATTGTGACTATGAATTAATCATTTAAAAATGTTGACGGGTCCAAAATTAATTTAGAAGATATCTGATGTTTGGTTTCCAATTCTAACAAGGCGTGTGAGGCAATAGTATTACGACGTTGGTATCACGTGGTATCTCTGTCATCAGCGATCAAGTTGCCAGTTAGTGTTGAAAAAAAACAACGGATAAATGGTAAGTTTATTTCCTGTTGCAGTGTATATAAATAACATCAGCTGACAGGAAGTAAACATGGACCCAAACTGTTGCCTAGCAACGCAATTCCGTTGCAATTCTGTTGAAATGCACTAAAACGGAGCGTTTCAGGCAGAGGGTAAATACAGGCATATTTGGGCAGACAGTATGAGAAAAATAATGTGTTGTTTAAACATTAAAGCATGCAAACATTTTCTAGTAGAAACCAAAAATACAATTATGAAAATGAAAATGCACGATATGTCCCCTTTAAACAATATAACAAGATGCGTATCAGATGGGATATAGAAGTGGGTGGCCAACTGAACCAGACTTTGCGCTTGTTGGAAAGACTAACCTAGACCGTTTTGGTGAGTTTTATTTTGTTTCTGTTTGGTGTTTTTGGATGAACTGCCCATCCAAACGGTTACTTTCTCACATTAAAACTTGATAAAGTGACATATTACCAGCTTTTACCCTAGCTCAAAATCTCACAAGACTGACGGCTAGGCCGATTTCAAGATGGCCAATCCTACCCGTTGTGCCTACCCGAATACGTGCAGACCCTACAGTACATATAGGGCAGATTCCACCGCTGTCTACCATCCCTTTCGCTTTAGCAAATGGCGAATGACTTACGTTTGTCACAGACTGACAAACAGTCCAATCCATGTCCAATACGTACCTACCTTTTCCAGTTTGAGTCTCACCTTCATGTTGTTGTGTTTTCCTTTTAGCTGTTGTTTTCCCTGAAATGTTGTTGTGTTTTGTGAAATGTCTTGTTTTATGACATGTTGTGCTTTGTGAAATGTCGTTGTGTTTTGACAATTTGATTTTCAATGTAATCCTGTTCAGGATGACGATGCGAAGTTTTAAGTTATTTTACTGTACAAAATTTTTATATTATATTTATATTATTATAATATTTTACTGTGTAAAATTAGCTCAACTCAATTCAATTCAATTCATAATTTCCTCATATTTGAACTGTCATTCAAATCCAAAATCCTTAATAGGTTTGCAGAAATTTTCAATGCAGTCCTCTTCACAATGACCCTCACCATGAGCGATTGGTTATGATTTAAAATGGGGGGGGGGAGCAAACTTGGAAAGATACATCTGTTTTATTGACAATGGTCAAGCATGCTGGGTATGAAATTAGTGGGTTATTCATATGGCTAGGATACACGTGCTGAGCCCGATCTGATCCCCTGCTGCGCTCACAGCGCAATCAGTTTTCCATTCAACTATAAAACAGCCTCACTGTATCTGTGTCCTCTCCTAACACTCTTCTCTGTGAAACTGATACACATACAAAAGGTGCCCAAATTATCCATGTCTTGTTGTGTAGGAGTTTTTTCTTTCCCTAAATAATAGCAAATAGCGCTGATGTCAGTCACAAATAGATTGCATTGCCTATGGCTGCTTCACAATAAAAAAACACTTGGTGTTTTGCCAATGAAATTCATTTAATGTGAAGGAGCAGCAACATGAAGTTTGCATTAGCAGTTAATGCCCCAGCATTAACAGCTCCAATATGTTTGTAGGACAGTGACCAGGCGGCCTTGTTGAGGCATGTGGCGTCCACACTGGCAGCGTTTCTGTTGCAGGGCTGCTGCTGCTGTCAGCCCTTTCTATCTACAAAGAGTTTGCCTTTCATAATGGCCATTTCATTTTTATTATGAATGTCATTCATATTTATTTTAGACGGAGAAAGGTTGAGAAGCTTGCATTCATTTGTAAACAATACTAAAAATCCACAATTAAAACCAGGTACTTTATTCATTTATGGAGCCCTGCAAGTCACTGCATGTTCTACAACACTATCCTGTAAATATTTCAGAATAAAAGTCTTGTGTTAACAAATGAAGGAATTCTGTCCACAGGAAAAAAAAAAGCTTGAGGGCTTTTATTTTGAAACGGAACCAGGAAGTGTTGAGTTAAATATAAATCTTTACTTTTCTTCATGTCTGTGACATATTCTATAGATACAGACATTGAAACTGTAGTAATGTAACTGGTATGATGTAAATATACTGTCGAAAGATCTATTTCCATTTTTGCCGTGAACCACACGCGACACACGGAAAAAAACAGGCAAGACCTTGAATCTCTAGAAGACACGCAGCCGAGCCACGCCTGAGCCGCGCTGCTCACGCGGGCAGTGTGGCTGCTCTAACCTGTTAACACGGACGCCGAAATAAAAAACAACAGGTAACGCAGCCGCCACGCGCTGCTGACGCTCCCTGTGTGGCCCGGGCCTTAGATGAAAACAGGAACAGAGGATCCAAACTCCAAGTAGCAGAGGACTTAGCATTTAGCTAATAGTACAACCTCACAGAGCATGGCCGTAGACTCTTGCTATCCTCAGAAGGTCTTTATCCAACAACAAGTGTCAGATTAGTCAGGTCATCGTATAATCAGCGTTATCTTAAATCCAGGCCATTACAGTAATAAGATATCACAGCAAACATGTTACAGATGCACAATAAATTAATGACATATTGGGTTGAAAGACAAAGACACCTTGATTGTATAGTATAGAAGATAATATAGCATGCAGTGGGGATTGATAATACTTTGTCGGGTCTTCTTCAGGACCTGAAAAAATCAATCATGTCTACATAGAATTAAAAGAGGAACTGGGGGAAAAAGCTATGTGCAGGTATTTTATTACTGTCTTTTATTGCCGATAATTACTACCCAGCACCTCTAAAGAATTTAAGGATGTGTGTGTGACTCTTGTGTGTGAGATTGCCCACCGTATCGGGCTGCCATGGTAACTGCATCGCTGCAAGCTGTGCCCAGCTTCCAATGGGGCCAAAACAAACAACTACCAATTGCAGATGTCATATGATACAATTATAATTCCTGTATTTTCTTATGCAGCTTCAGGTTAGAATTATTACCTGTGTTTCACTTGTGATCTGAAATATATCTTAAATATGTTTCTCACACTTTTCTAGCATTTCCTCAGGCAACCATGTTGACAACTAGCTCTACCGTGCCTTAGCCTTCTCATACTCATGTCAGTATTAAATAAACTCTCTCTCTCTCTCTCTCTCTCTCTCTCCCACACACACCGTCCTGACCGATGAGATGTTATGAGGATTTCTCTCTGGAGAAAAACAGCTTCCTTATCAGCTGTAGATTGTCAGGTTAGCACAATATATGGAGAAGATGGATGGACCTACTGGACAGTATGGTGGGGGATAATGGTCTGTGTACTGTGCATGTGTGTGTAAGAGAAATTCTATGGTGACTTACAAGTTATTACGTCCTCCGCTTGGAATTGTGGAATTTTGGTCATACACCACATGTGGCTCTGTTTTGAATATCTGTATGTATTTGGTGTTTCTGGTGGACACACCAATAAGTACCACGGAGTGAAATGGACCATCGAGTTTAATACATTGAAAATAATGATTAGAATACTTGCACTAAAGTCAGGGAAAAGAGAAAGAAGCAAGTACATCCACTGAAGTACAGGAAGGACCTTCATTGAGGTGGCCCATGACAACAATGAAAGCATTATAGATGAACATAGATCATAGATACACGAATATTGAGGACTTGTGCATACCTAGCCCTTTCTCATTCCAAGGGCATCAAATACTGAGGCTTTGTCACGGCCACCGGTGTTCAATACGCCCCCCTTAGCGCCGGTATGAAACGCACCGGGCGTTCCATTTACTACAATGTAAACTCATCCGCGGCAACAGTAAACGCTCCAAGAAGGTGCGCCGAGAGTATGGTGATGAAGTTTGAAGAGCGAAAAGACACACACCGGGCAGGCGGGAGGGGAGGTGTATGGGTCCTAGAAACACTTTCGCTTTCATCCAGGAGACAGGTGTTGGTGTTAACAATCAGCTGTTCGTTCTTGTCCCGTGTTCACAACGTTCAGTGTCATTTTCACTGTACAAACGTAGTAGTATTAAACTTAACTATACGTCAGTATAGTGGTTTTGTTGCCTTATCCTAAAGTGACGCCAAGGGTAACTATAGTGGTTTTGATGCCGAAAATAAAGTGATGCCAAGGGGCGTGACAAAGCGGCGGTATGTGACGAGTTGGGATAAGAACTTGTTGGCATACCCATCCATGCGATGACATACAACTCAGAGTCAGCGCTGTTTGAGCTGACACACAAAATTGATGGTGTTGTCACTGAGCTGCTGGGGTTGGCTAAAATGCATTCGCGCTAACATCGACTACCTATCACTACCCACCCTGGCTGGCAACATGATGAAAAGCCAGTATCACCAGTACTGGCCACCACAGAGCGGTTTCTGAGATCACTTGAGGTAAATAGAAAAATATCCTTCATCACAATGACAAGTCTCTGAATGTCACTAAGTGGATGAGCCAAAACCCTGAAACAGAAATCTGTTGAAAGTGTGTTGAGAGACCTGAAGAATGCTGTTCACTGACACTACACATCCAATCTGAAGGAAAGAAGGCACACCAGGAAGAATGGGAGAACTTGCCAAAATCGAGTGTTTGTACAATATGTTGTGAGCAAATGCACATGGATATGACAAGTCCTCAAAACTAAATGACAATTTTTCAGTGCCTCTCAAAACAATTACTCTTTTAAAAATTATTCTTATGGCCGTATTCTTATATGCCACAGATGAAGTAAAGCCTGCAAGCGAGTTCAGGCAGCCAAATCCAGTCCACTGCTACACTCACATGGCATATACTCCTCTCACTGCAAAATGTAATCAACTAAACCTTTCAATCGTGGGAGTGCACTTAAACCATCAGTGCCTCACTACAAAAACTCCTCACTTTGATGTAGTGATGTAGAGGTATACTCATAGACTGTATTTAAGCAGTGGAACCAGAAGTGACACGAGAGGGTGGAGCTAAGCACAACCTAACGCTGAATAAGTTTACTTTTATGAAGTGAAAACACACTGTGAAAGGGTTAAAGTTGTAAGACGAAAACACGGACAACTCCCAGACCGGACAATGCCATGGTAGCGGCCTGTCAGTCGCAAGGTTGCCACTCCCTAAATCATGCCCTAAATTTATGGTCTATTTGACTCTAAATGGGACCATAATTTACTAAATGAACATCATGCTGTATAAAAGAAGACTTGAAACTAGCGATTGAGACCATAAACTCATTGTTACGGCTGTATGTGTTTCCTGTGCTGTTGTCCCTTTTCCCTCTCCAGTATCTCTGCCCACTCCTCAACGAGGTGCCAAGGTGTGCTGCATTTGCTTAACGAGGTTGGGAAGGAGGTGCTTAAAAGCTCCTGTGCCAGCAGCAGAAGAGGCAGGCTTCTGGTGTGGGGACTGCTGGTTCTGCTGCCTCTCAGTTGATGACTTTATATTGTCTTTTTTATATATGTCTTTGTTAATAAATCCTATGGATTTTGAGAGTTTTAAAGGTGTCTTTTGTGGTTGGTTTGGGTCAGTGTTGGAGTGTTGTTCGCCCCAATAGGGCTGCCCAAGGGTGGGGCATAACAAATGGGGGCTCGTCCGGGATTAGAACATCCATGAGGTGAAGTAAATGTAAGTTTTTGTGTCTATTTTTTGGCCTTTGAGTGTAGAGTTTAGATCATTTGTGGTTATTACTGCTTGTGCTTTTGACTGGGTAACTGTTTGACCAGCTTGGATTTTTGGTTTACAGCACCCTGACTAGATAGTCAACGTTACAATGTTTACTGAGGTAATAAATCAAGTGAGAAGTAGGCTCATTTTCTCATAGATTTCTATAAAATCAGACTTCTTTTAGCAACCAGAGGAGTCGCCCCCTGCTGGCTGTTAGAAAGAATGCATGTTTAAAACACTTCAGTGTTGGCTTCACTCTCGGACACGGAGGTTGCCCCCTTCTGACACTGACAACACGCCTATTTACACATCCAGCAGACAAAGAGCAACATTAGTATTCAGTTGGAGTCATGTTTGTGTCCAACTAATGAACTAATGTAAGTTTCACCCACCTTTAGCTCTGGTTCGGTCTCCACCAACTCCTGAGAAGGATATTTGGCTCTTGAGTTGCTAAATGCTCCTCAATGGCTGCTGTTTGGTGCTGAGCACGCGGTGATCAGTGGGTTTATCAGCTTTTTTTTTTTTTACTGAAAAAGGTTGTTTAAGTTGTTGTTATAGAAATATTGATGAGTGCAGCTTTGAGATTGGGAAATGGTCATGGACATGGTTGAAAGAAAACAACAGTGACTGTCGTTAGGAAACAGGATGCAAACAATGGCTTCCCTTGTCCAAGCCACATACTTTGACTTCCTCCCTGAGAAGTTTTGCAATGCTAATAACATCACACTAGAGCTTTTTTGTTCCTGGCTGAAAGGAGTCACAAATGGTGCATCTGTGTTCTGTTCAAGAAGTAAGAAAACACCATTCAAAATCCCAGGGATTTGTAAATAAGGTAAATAACTATAAAGCAAGGGATTTCTGTCTGTCTGTCTGTGTGTATGTCCTTCGCATATCTCAAGAAACGCTCATCCGATCTACTTCAATCTTGGTGGGTATATTGCTGGGGACCCAAGGGAGTGCTTTGTCGAATTTGGTGCAATTTGTACACGTGACACATTCAATATTAAACTTTGAATACCAAGTTACCAGTGCTCTGTGCAGCAGCAGGGGCTGGGGCTCCGGGGCTCTGCAGACTCAGTTGAGCATGTTGTGGAATTTCTTATACACAGGTTAACTCTTATACATAGGTTTTTATTGAAGCTTGATCAAGGAAAATGGTCAGGTCTACACCAGTGAGGTGTTCCCTGCGTGAAGGCCTCACAACTTGGACCTCTACCCCACAGTGCTCAGTGTCCTAGTGGCATACCATGTTTAGACTTGCGAGAGACTCTGCTTCTCTGTGACCTTGGTTGCCCCAGAAATGGGCTCCCCCCCCCCCCCAACCCAGGCAAGAGAGGACTCAGAGACAGAGCCCCGTGACCTCAAGGAATAGATGGAAAGTTCCATCACAACCACTCCTTTTTTGATCGAAAGATCAACACCTATTACCACCCAAGTGTGACCTATTAGTTTAACAACTGAGCACCAGAGCATCGTCAGGGTTGATCCCCTTTACGCAGTAATGACTCATTTCAACAGTCAAAATTCAAAACAGTTACATATCATGTTTATGCTGAATGTCAGATGAAACAAGAGGAATAACATATAAACAAATGATCAATTGAAAACCTTTTTATAATCACCTTCCACGTAGGTATTTGTTAAGTATTATTTTAGTTGCATATAATGATGATAACAAAAAACATGAACGATACATGATTATCAAAAAGGCTCACCCTTAACCTTTAGCAATGACCTACGAGTTCCGTCTTCAAGCCAAGGAAAATGTCCAAGTACCTGTAGATCTCCCAAACACTATAAAGGTTTGAAGAGTTATCAGACAGAAGTCGCAGCACACTTGATTAAATGACCACATTTTAAACTTAATATAAAGTCAACCTTCAGTCTTATACAAATAAACAAGATAGATAATAAAATAGGAATAAATAGAAAGAAATCTAAATGAAAGCATAAATCATTTATTTTTTTCCTTTGAGATGAAGGTATCCTTACCCACCGGGGTACCCGGAAGCAGGATGCAATTTCACCCTCCTTTTGAACACCATCAATACAGCTCGGACAACCCCACCCCAAATCCATCAGGTTTTTTTATTTTCTCTCTTTTTCTCTCTCAACCAGTCATGGAGGACACAAGCTTTAATATCAGGGTACATAGATTATTATAAAAACTCACTGAAAAGTCAAACAATGAACCAATTACACCTTGAGAGAGTAAAAGATTCAACTCATTCTCTGTGCTTTCTGTCATCTATCTGATGTGAGTGTAATGTGTCGTGAGTGTGTGTGTAATGAGGTGTGTGTGGGTTAATGTGATGTGTGACATCTAATGTTGCTTTTGATTTAACAAACAGAATCATAGGGATCAATACCACTGAGTAAATAATGAATAAGGATGATTATACCAGATTAACCCACAATTAAAATGATTATCTATAACTGATTAAGTCTTTTCTTCAACTCAGGTGCTGAGAATTGTGGGATTACAAACTATGTATTTCCTCCTGCACTACCTCTCCAGCAGCAGGGGGGCACTGCCCTGCACCTCGTAGCGTGGACCCATTCCGCTCTACCCTCGACCTTCACCGCCGTTCTTGTCACCAACACACCTGGTGTGGGCCTTTTTCCACCTGGGAGACAAAGACACTTTGTCCAAGGACTTAATTAGCACTTTATCACCAACCTGGAAAGGGTGACTTGGCTTGTCCGAGGGTTTCGGGAGCTGTTCTGCCACCTGTAAGTTATATCTTCTTGATCTATCAACCAGGGATTCCTCAGCCCAAAGCAGCAAAGTTTTGTGCGGTGTCAACGTGGGACTTGACCCCGTGGCCATTGCTCTCCTGATGAGCACCTTGTGTGGGCTTAGCCCTGTCGTAGCACCTGGTGTACTGCGAATGGAGTACAACACAATCGGCAGTACATCAGGCCATTTCAGACCTGCTGTCATCATTGTTTTGGTCAACCTCTCCTTGATTGTGGAGTTCATTCTCTCAACTTGTCCTGAGCTCTATGCATGGTAGGGAACGTGTAGCTGCCATGTGAACCCTAAGACTGCTGCAAGACCCTGTGTTATTTGTTTGACACAAAACATGGACCTCTGTTGCTCTTTATTCCCATTGGCACCCCACATCTTTGGATGTCATCTTTTAGAAGACACTTCACGACCGTTCTTGCATCCTCTTTCCTTGCTGCAAACGCCTCAGTCCATTTTGAGAACTCATCGGTGATCACCAACAAGTATTTGAAACCCTGCGAATTTGGTATATGTACTAAATCGTATCGTAAAATCTGTATATTCACAACATGGCCCGATGGTGGCGGTAGACGGGTCATATTTTCTCGAGCTGTTCTTTCTCCTGGTTTGTTGACATGTCATGCACCTGTCTACAAGTGTCTGTGAGACATGTGTGACGCCTGGCGCAAACCATGTGTGTGAGATTGTGGCTCCACTGTCTACCAAAATGTCAACAGTGTTACCATTTACTCCAATTGGTATCATGGGATCGTCTGAGGGATTGGTGGATAGTCTAACTGTGGTTGCTTGAATAGGAAAATTTTGATTGTGTTCAATTGGAAAATGTTTGTGTTCTGATCCTGTCTCCCCATGACCTCCATATGATTAACTATAGAAGGCATGATGAGGCCAGCTGTTATTGTCATGAGGCGGAGGAGCAGGTGGAGGCATCTGATGTGTGTGTTTAGCTGCAGTTGCCTGCTGAGAACTGGGGCCTGTAATACAAAGCAGGATTTGGGGTTAGCGAGGTAACTTCAGGGTTAACGCTTCAGGGTTTTCCGTCCTACAATGGTGGTTGACTTCTTACCGGGGTAGATCGCCATGGTAACTTATGCAAAGTTTAAACTGACATATGCAGGAAGGACATCTGGATTTATGCTGTGGGTGTTTACCGCTTTGAATTATGTTGCTATATATTTAATTTTTTTCTTGCTCTCAAGTCCATTTCACACTGCCGGAGTCGGGGACGCAGCTGAATGAAGGCTAAAATACTCATACACGCTGTGTCATTGACAACCAGCTCTCTTTTAAACCTCACGTTGAAACACTTGTGAAGAAGCTAAAACCTAAACTAGGATTTTATTATCGGAACAAGGCCTGTTTTTCTATTGAAGCTAGGAAAAGATTGGTTACTTCTACATTTTTACCTTTTTTAGATTATGGGGATCTGCTTTATATGAATGCATCTGCCCAGTGTTTACGAATGTTAGATACTCTCTATCATAGTACACTGATTTGTGACTGGCTGTGCTCACACATCACTGTACCCTGTACACCAAGGCTAACTGTCCCTCCTTGTCTATGTGGAGACAAAAACATTGGCTCACATTTATTTATAAGTCCATTTTTGGTATACTCCCCTCCTATCTGTGCACTCTCATATCGCGCAACACTGGCAGCTATAGCCTACGCTCGTCTGACCTGTTCTTATTATCTGTACCTAAGGTCCACACAGAACTAGGTAAGATGGCCTTTAGCTATTCTGCTCCCTTTTCCTGGAATACACTGCAAGCTAAGTTGAAACTGGAAAATCTGATTACTTTTGATGAATTTAAAACATTAATGAAAGACCTAGAAGCAGAGTCAATCGGGAGTTGTCTGTGTGTCTGAATATTTTCACTTTAACGTTGGCTTCAAACATTTGATTTTAATGTGTTTTGTATGATATTATGCTATGTATTTATTTTACATTTGTTTTATGTTGTGGCGTCTGAAACTTTAATGTATGTTTAAATGCTGCTCTCTTGGACAGGTCTCTCTTTCAAAAGAGATTCTTAATCTCAATGAGTACTACCTGGTTAAATAAAGGTTCAAATTACCAAATGGCATGATGAAGTGTAATCTATTCATCCATTATACTCTGAAAGTTTTTTATAATATCACTGCCCCATCTAGACGAATATATCTGACTTTTGAGTATTCCGTTAAATTAACAAGTCTGTTCATTTTTTCTTTTGCCAGCTGTTCTTCCTGCATTTGGCAGCTTCAACTGTGTTACTTTTACTCTGGATTGTGTGTTTAAATTCTTCAGAATTTGTCTAATATTATAGTTTGCTCTTGGTTTGTAAAATATGCTGCTCTATCTGTGATTGGTCATATCCTGCAAACCCCGCCCCTTTCATGTGAACACGCTCATAGCCAGATTGAGAAACCCTGGGTTGATTTACCAGGTTGATAACCAGCATCATAGGACCGCTTATCGTAGGACCGAGATCTCGGTTGTTAGGGTTAGTTAAGCCAGATAACGAGAAGATACCCTGGTTGTGTTGAACTGGCTTCGTAGTACAGGCCCATTGCTTTGCTGTAGGTTGCTGTGTGTCGGTGTCTCTGTGTGTGTTGGCCCCGTCCCTCTGGGTGGATCAGCAGTGAAATCTGAGCCAGTCACTCTGCTGCCTTCTTGCAGGGCGGCCGCGTCTGCTCCTCTCTGTCTCTCACTTTCAACCGCAGCAGCGACCAAAAACATCAACTCTTCTGTCTGCTGTCTTGCTAACTCTGACTCTGAAGCTTCTAACTACAGAACCTAGAGGAACAGAGGCTAGCTCAAACATGATGTCGTTTCTCAAGGTCTCTATGGAAATAGTATTTCGTAACTTACCGAAACAGACGATACAAACAATCACACCCACTTCACACACCAATTGGCCAGATGTATGGAGGTGTGAAAGTAGGTGGGATTTGAATTGTATCAGGGGTATATAGGGGAACTCATATACCCAGGTCAAACTTGGAGTCGAACTTCTGCTCCTTCATGTGCAAAGGAGCCAGTTGGTTCAGACCGCCTTGTAGATGGATTTTGGACACGTCTTCCTGGGGAGAAGACTTGACCCACCTGGCCTGGACCTTGATCCTACTTAGCCCACTGCCACTGTGACCTCTGAATAAGTGAATGAAAGTAGATGGATATGGATGGACTGGATGAACAAAGTGCAAATTAAATACAGTAAATTGTATTCTTGCACAGGAATGCAAATCCAGTTATAGACTGGTGATATTCATTGCTATGCTCTAAACCTTTGTCGGAGAAAATCTTCTCGGGGCCAGATGAGATCAGATCTTCTACCAAACTTTGAATACTCTTCAATTAAAACAAACTTTAAAAGGCAGAATTTGATGTGGATAGTTTTACTGTAGTTCAAGTACAAGTACAGAAATACAGATAAAATGAGTAGCTGGTCTCGAGAGCAGTCAACTGAAACACCTTCGGCCACTCTTCGTCTTTCATGCTATACCTGAGATCCCACCTCTTGTGGAAATTATTTTCCACACCTTCTGAGAAATTATCTCACAGGTTTTCACAAGCAGTATTGTAATGCAGCACACAGATCTGATTTGTTCACAGGCTATTTCATTGTCACCCTTTCCTGCATTTTCTTTCAATGCCTTTCCAGTTATTGTGTACGTGTGGGTGCATGCAACCCTGCATGACCCCAGCTTATGTGACACACTGGCCTTTACTGATAAGAGAGAATGGCTTCACCTCAACCCGCAAGATAGAGCAGGAGGAGACAGGAGACAGAAATAGAGTAAATATGACAGAGGTGGGAGAGTGGAATTTTTCATTAAAGTCTAGAGAACAGTATGTACCCGGACTGTTTAATCATCTTGCGTACCATGTGCCAATAGGAATTCAGCAGAAACCTCGAAATGTTGAACTCAAACATTTCATTTTCTGAAACGTACATTTTTTGTTCGAGGGGTTTAATGTTTGATTGAAATCTTCAAATGTTATTGTCATCTTATTACCAAGGTCATCTTAGGCCTTTCCAGTTTCCCAAATTGTACGGCCCGATTCCTCTCCTGGACTCCTCTCCTTGCGTCTTAGTCCCGTCCACGGGAGATGCGAGCGGAGGAGGCAAGGAAGAGACATGAGGAGAGAGGAAGAGAGGAAATATGTTTTTAGAGACATGAGATGTCGTTTCCTCTGAAGCGTCACGTGAAGCGACGTCCGTTTCTGATGACAGCAGCAGCTGATCACAGCTGGATCAGCTGTCAGTCGGCTTTAACAGCTGTTTATGTCTGAACTGGTCTAATACTAATAAAAATACAGTTATCAGTGGTAGAGCAGCAGTGTTTTCTCTCTGTAGACTGTTACCTGTTTAACAAACACCTGCACATGAATAACAGCTGCAGTCTGTATTTCGACTGTGGACTGAGTCCTGCTTAGAGGACCAGGAACCATCTCTACTGGCACAATGCCTTTATATTATTTATTCATTATTAACATCTGTATTTATTGATATTCTGACACTAGAAATTATGTATTTGGCTAAATGTTTCAGGGAAAATGTAAATGATGTAACTTGTATCAAACCCGACGTTCAGGAATTATCAGCCTCATGTGACTGAATGGAAATGAGGATAAATGATGTAAAAGGTGTAAAAGACAGACTCTCCTTCTCTCTCTGACTTTAACTGGTTCCTTAATAAAAGTTAACGGGGGAAATTACATCATCATGAAAAGAAAACTCTGTCTAATAAATGAAGAAAGTTGTTTGAGGTCCGTTTGTTGTCAGGTGTTAAACAGCTCCTTCAGTGACAGGCTGCTTCAGCCGCGGTGTGCGAATCAGAGATCCTGCAGGTCCTTCTGCTGCTGGAACACTTCACCATGAACATGGTCCGTCTGTTGTTCACACCGACAATTAACACAGATTTTAACTAGACGGTGAATCAGAAGACAACTAGCCTCCTCGCTCCTTGAGATGCATTTTAGGAATTGGGATGTCCTCCAAGATGGAGCGCTGAGATTGATTTCCAGGTCACAAGCCGGAGGATCGAGGAGACGAGGAGGCAAAAAATCGGTAAAAGAGATGCAGCTCTTGTGTTCGGACCAATATGGCAAAAGTTTTTTAAAGTAATCACTGGCGACCATGTACATGGGACAATAGACCTACATGACATGCTATACTGGGCGTGAACACAGCTCCTCCTGCCTTTGGTTTCTCTCGTCATTTTTTTTTTGTGGCGGCATCCAGTGGCCCTTAGTTTTGGCTTTAAAGATTCAGTATGTATCAAACCCTCAGAGTTTCTCTACAATATACGTAGCTGAATGCACTGCTATCATGTTGCACTATCACCTACTCATATTGTATCTTGGTTACTCCAAAGCAGTGGTGAAGGGGTACTCAGATCTTTTACTTAAGTAAAAGTACAAATACCCAGCCTTTTTCTCATTCCCAGGGCAACACTTGGATCACGGCCGTCAGCATTAGATACCGCCGCACAAGGCACCCTTTAGCGCCGGTATGCGACACACCGCGCTTTCCATTAACTACAATGTAAACCCATCCGCAGCAACTGTAAACGCACGAGGAAAGTGCTGTGGTGACGTAGTTTAGAGAGAGAAAGAGACACACCGAGCGGGCGTGAGGGGAGGTGTGGATGGGCCCAACAACACAGGGCTCTCATCCAGGAGACTGCTGTTTGTGTCACATTTTCATTGTACAAACGTCGTCATTTAAAGCCCAACCATGTTGTTTTTTTCCTGAATCCAACTAAGTGGTTTTGTTGCCTAATCCTAAGCGTGTTTTTGTTTAATTGACAACATTAAGCATGTGTGCAAGTTACAAGTAAAAGTCCTGAATTCAGAATGTTATTTAAGTAAAAGTATAGACGTATTATCAGCAAAATGTACTTAAAGTGTCACAAGTAAAAGTACTCATCATGCAGAACGGCTCCTTTTTAAAGTGTTATGTTCTTATAGAATATTATTACCTCCGCCAAGGCCAATGTTTTCACCGGCGTTGATTTGTTTGTTTGTTTATTACCTTGGCCTTGGAAGGAAGTTATGTTTTTTCACCGGCGTTGGTTTGTTTATTTGTTTGTTTGTTTGTCTGTTAGCAGGATTACTCCAAAAGTTTGCCTTCTTCTGAGAGCAGAGAGATTTGTGTGTGGATGTGTGGCGAGACTTCGAGGTGCTGTGGGAGCTGCTGTCCGTCCGCGGTGAGAAAGAACAAAGCGATAGATGACGGATGAGAGACAACGTAGTGTAACGTTATGCAGACATAACAAGGCTGTTGAATGAGAGAGGCATCCACCGACGCGTTACACGGAAACACACCGTCTTAATAGTAAGCCGACCACCTCATGGTAGAGTCACGCACCTAGGGTCGCCTTCGCCCAATGTCAGCTGAACAGAATAAGAGGTTACAGATATGGGTATGGATAATGGATGGATGTTTTTCTCACTAACACATACATTTAAATGTTGTAGTTCTTCAATTTGGAGTCAATTTAGATACTTAACATACTGGTGGGTGGATTAGTAGTACAATACTCCATCATATCAATAAAGCATATGTGTTTTTTTATGTAAAGAGTAACTAGTAGCTAAAGTGTCAAATGTAGTAGAGTAGAAGTATAAAGTAACAGAAAATGTAAATATTCAAGTAAAGTACATTTACCTTAAAATTGTACTTAAGCACAGTACTTGAGTCAATATACTTTGTTACATTCCACCACTGCTCCATGGGAAGTAGCATTATAGTAACGTATTGGAAACATACAGAGATTATGCAGCAGAAACACAGTTTGTGCTTTGACTCTGGGTCATCTTTGGAATACACTGAATACAAGATGACTACGATCAATTAGGCTGCTCGCAGCCCACAGGCAGTGGATATTTAATATTCAAAAGATAGACTTTCAGTAGACTATTCCTTTAAGGCATTTGAGGCTGCTTCCGTGTTGAATGTGAAACATACTCAACAGTTTTGTATGACATGTTGTCCGTCAGATTGTGTCTTGGAGGGGCTACCCATGAAAGCGAGGTGAGAATAAATTGAGGGGGATACATTGGTTATTATAATAGATCAATAAACGGCCTACAGGTTATAAAATATTACATTAGCGAGAAGTATACCAGCAGCAGGGTATGTGTTGAATACAAACTGCCACTTAAAAAAAAGCATCAAGTGAGGGTGAAGGGAGGGCCTATCCATCAGTGCAGATCTTACCTGGCCCTTGTTCAGAAGTTGATGCAGACTTTATGCTGTAATCCAATGTACTCGACGACTCCGAGTTTTCAACTTCCGACTTGCAATGGATTGCAGCATTAGTTAGTCGTCTCTGAAATACTCACACAGATAGTAGAGAAGGAGTGTGTTGAATATGTAGAACATCATTTGTGGACAGCTTAAAGCTCTACACATTTTCACACCAATCAACCATTCACTATTCGTCCATTTCAGACAGTTAGAAAAACTGACACACATTGACTACCTGAGCGTGCTGGGGTAGACTAGTTTTACTTAATGCTAAGCAACAACAGGCCCTTTTCACAACAGACATTTTGACATGTCTGGCATACCCCGCCTTCACCCAATGTCAGCTGGGATCGGCTCGGTTCCAAAAGGGCAAAACCTCTGGCCCTACTTTAGTAGGGGTCAAGCAGTGAG
This sequence comes from Sebastes umbrosus, assembly GCF_015220745.1. Lineage (NCBI taxonomy): Eukaryota > Metazoa > Chordata > Actinopteri > Perciformes > Sebastidae > Sebastes > Sebastes umbrosus. The sequence goes on along the minus strand of NC_051280.1, from coordinate 2,289,596 downwards.
CGGGAGTATGTGAGCCACGCTCACTTTTGCCTTGTAATTATGAGTCAGAGGTCAAAAGTGACCTATTTAACACATAAAATATAAGAGGTGATTTGTCAGCAGGCCTTGTCCTCATCTCTTAAACACACCTAAACCACATGTAACTTTTCCACAGTTTCTTTCTTCAAGTAGTCACACTACTACATACACTCAGTTTATCACTCTACACATGCGCACACACACACACACACACATACACACACACTGTAACTCTTCTGCAACTGTCATCCTCCCAGGGATTTATATCTTAAGAGAAGAGGAGATTGAAAAGGTGAGATCAGTTGAGCATGATGAGGGAGGCAGCTCGAATGGGAGCGAAGGATGATGCACGATCCGTGTCATTCCTCCCACTATTTTCCTCATCATTACATCAGAAACCATGACATCCTGCCCATATGACTTTCAAATTCAAGTTGTGCTTGACTGAATACTTTGAATTAACAGCATTCCTCCGCTCTGTGACAGTTAATTGCATCTCGTAATGCATGCCTGCACATTAAAGGGTATTCCCCAGTTTCGTTCATATGATGCTCCAATAATCCTTTGCCCAGGTAATAATTTAACGTGGGGTATTGATATGTGACCGAGATCTATCTGCTATCTTTTTACACTTACACTTTACAATGAAGTAACATCCCTTTATTCCTAGTTTTAGTTGTATTTGCACATAGGTCATACAACAGCATAAAGCCAGAAAAATAAGTAACAGAGATGTGAGAATTGAGGTCAATAATACATAGGCTTAGACAGAGGATTCCCCCCAACTCAAATATTTAAATATATATTTTGTTTTGGATATCCTCATGTTAAAGTGGTAAAAAGCATCACTGTTTTAAAGCAGTAGTTCTACATTTTTGGAAAATGCACTCATTCGCTTTTTTTTTTTCCCCCAAGAGTGAGATTATGAGGTTGATACCATCTCATGTCTGTGTGTGAAGTACGGAGCTGGAGTTAGGGCAAAGTTAGCCTAGCCGGGCTCTGTCCAAAGTTTAAAAATAGACCAACCACCTCTAAAGCGGACTGAAGTGATGTTTCTTGTTGGTTTTACTTGTACATGAACAAAAATGTAGAAACAACAATTTGTGGTTTTAGGGAGATATGCCTGACAACCAAAGTGTGACCCAGTATTTCTGGCATGTGTAGATAAAAACAATTGGCACAGTCAGAGAGTGAAAGAGAGAATTGTTTAAATAAATGAACGATACAGTTGAAAACTAGAATGGCACTCGGAGAGCGCAGACCTCCGCCAAGGTGCGTGACTTTAAAAACAGATCACAGCTCACAGCTGGTGGTACCGTGAGGTGGTCGGCTTATTATTAACACGGTGTGTTTCCGTGTAACGTATCGGCGGATGCCTCTCTCATTCAGCAGCCTTGTTATGTCTGTATAACGTTACACTACGTTGTCTCTCATCCCGTCAGCTACCGCTTTGTTCTTTCTCACCGCGGACGGACAGCAGCTCCTGCACCTCGAAGTCTCGCCACACATCCACACACGTATCTTTCTGCTGAAGGAGGAAGGAGGCGGGATCATGATCCGGATCGCCACCAAAATCTAATGGATTGTTCATTGTGCTACACTCCACCCCTCTAAAAAATTGTATTCAAATCCATCGCTCACTTTTGGAGTAATCCTGCTAACAGACAGACAGACAGACAGACAGACGCTGGTGAAAACAAAACCTCCTTCCAAGGCCAATGCCTGACAAAGATCTCTATTAGATCGAAACGTTGCCTCATTAAAATTGTTGGGAGCTGCCTATGCAGTGTGCGGATCCTGTTTTCTGGTTAATAACCAAACCCAACCCATACCCAAAGCTTTACAGACCTGACAATAAAAACCTGATACTTTGTTGGGAATTGTTAGGTTCTGATTGGGTTGCAGAACTCTACTCTGGATACTGTCTGTGAGCATGGGTTTTGCTTTTTGGTCTAAGAGATTTCAAATCACTTTCCTGATTTAAAATGTTTCAATCAGTTCAGTTCAAAGATTTGTAGTCACTGAGTATACCATTTTTTTATTTGATTTTTACAATTGAATTGAATTTGTTCAGTTTTTTTTTTCAAATCTGGAACAATTTATGTGCCGTTTTTCTACTGTGTACCTTGCAATTGCCTCAACTAAAGATGTCTAACAACATCTGACTAAAGATAACTGATTGCTGTTGTGAGAACTTTCCAGGGTTGTAAACCCTGTCTCATAGTATGAACCTCTGTGCAGTGTTTTGGCATCTGGTAATCCTTCAAACTCGTGGATCTATTACTCAAACTGGACTTGTGTTGTGTTTCATGTCTCACTGGTGCCTGCAGCAACCCATCCCTACCAACTCAGCCCCTTTTTTTAACACGGCCATATTTGGTCTGAACTCTCGTTAGGTAGATGTTCAAATGCACATCAGTGCGTACACTTTAAGGTAGAGACCATAACTGTTAGAAATTGGGTAGTTTGATCATTTAGCAGTCTTCAAATTTGCTTCATATCTCTATATGCAGTGAAACTCACTTCTCCGCCATTCTGGTACATCATGGAGAGTATTGGTACGAGTGAAAACATGCAGTATTACTGTAACTTATCTAAAGGTGTACATGTGCTGTAGCAGCTCCTCTGTATTGGGGAGAGTGGGGTGATTTGAGCCTGTGGGGAAGTTGAACCACCCCTTGTTTCTAGGCAACCATAGACAAAATGTTTCCTGTGATGGAGAGAGTTTGAAAAAAATTCAGACATGTGTCACTGCTTTAGGAAGTTACAATATGAGGCTATACTGTTAGCATGATGTTAGCTGTATACTGCTCAATGATATAAGTTTGTTAAAATCGCGGGGGTGAGCCAATTTGAGCCAAAAGGCCTGGGGGAAGTTGAGCCATTTCATGTAGAGATTATAGTTTGAACTTGTTATGTATATCTCAATGTAAAATGCAATGGTTCAATAAAGGATAAATAAAAAGATGACCATGTAGGCTAACCTTTTCTAGGACGTAATTGGTTTATTAGTTTTAGGGAAATCCATCATCTGTCACGCCGAACTCCTGAAGCAACCTCTCTCGGAAGAGCCGCTGCCGTTAGGCATGAAGTGGGGGAGTTCTTTGATAACCTCACTTCAGTGATGGACAGGTATGATTGATAGACTAAGCCTACCCCATGTGGCTCAATTTTACGCTCCAGTCTAACGGTTGTAGTACAACATAAGGACAAGGAAGAACAGAGAGTGGATGAATGGAACAGAGAGTGGATGAATGGAACAGAGAGTGGATGAATGGAACAGAGAGTGGATGAATGGAACAAAGAGCATTTATTGCTGTACAAAATAAATAAACAACTAATACATTAAACAAAGTGAAGCTTAGGCTCAGGCTAAACCAAAGGTAAAAACAACCTGATTTACCGACTCAAAGGTCTGGCTAATCCCTATAACAAAAGAAACAAACAAAATACATGGTCTAAGCTTAACTCCCTAAAATGAACATGAACAGGAAATGGCTAAGGCTAACACAAAGCTGGAGACTCTACTATGAAGCAGGATTTGGGGTTAGTGAGGTAACTTCAGGGTTAACCCTTCAGGGTTTTCCGTCCTACAAAGGTGGATAATTTCTTACCGGGGTAGATCACCATGGTAACTTATGCTGAACACCTAACCTGCTCTGGAGCAGGTTATGTTCCAGATAAGAGATTAACTCGTAGAAAATCAAAATCAGAGCTTAGTGCGCGGATCGTATGATAATATTACACAAATACGAAGAAGTTACAGTCATAATCCAGGCTAAAAGCAACACAGTTTAAACTGACGGATGCAGGAAGGACAACTGGCTTAACGCTTTGAATTAAGTTTTTATATATATCAATATACACTCACCGGCCACTTTATTAGACACACCTGTTCAATTGCTTGTTAACACAAATAGCTAATCAGCCAATCACATGGCAGTAACTCAAATAACCACTCGTTACAACCAAGGTATGCAGAATACCATCTCTGAACACACAACACGTCCAACCTTGAAGCAGATGGGCTACAGCAGCAGAAGACCACCCGGTACTAGCACTGGCCACTTTATTAGGTACACCTTGTACCTAATAAAGTGGCCGTCGAGTGTATATATATATATATATATTTTTTTTTTTTTTAAATTTGCTCTCAAGTCCGTTTCACCCAGTCGGAGTCGGGGACGCAGCTGAAAGAAGGTTGAAATAGTCAGACACGGCACAAAAATGCCATAGGGGATAATGAAGTGTAATCTATTCATCCATTACATTCTGAAAGCTTTTTATAAAATCACTGCCCCATCCAGCCGACTATATCTGACTTTTCAGGCCGTTACATTAATAAGTCTGTTAATTTACGCATTCACACATCGACAATTTTTTTTTCACCAGCTGTCCTTCCTGCGTTTGGCTTCAACTGTGTTACTTTTAGTCTGGATTATGTGTTTAACTTCTTGTCTAAAATCATAGTTTGCTCTTTATTTGTAAAATGTTCCACTACCGTATAGTCCATACAGTAGACTTGTCCATGTCTGTGATTGGTCAGATGCTGCAAACACCGCCCCGTTCATGTGAACGCGCTCGTAGCCAGATTCAGAAACCCTGGGTTGATTTACTGAGTTGATAACCAGCGCCGTAGGGCCGCTTGGCGGGATCTCGTTTGTTAGGGTTAGTGAAGCCAGATAACGACAAGATACCCTGGGTGTGTTGAACTCGCTTCGTAGTACTGGCCTCTGGATACTAACTCCGCCGCACTACACACTTTACACACAGTTAACACAGTTACAAAGGCTGAAAAGAATGGATTGGCGAAAAAGACCGAAGCTACGCCGCCAGCTATCGACCCTTACATCAGCTATGACATTCCGGAAGCTAAATAGACCAGCCCACCGCCTTCAGTCAATCTGCAGCGGCCACGTCACCGGAGGTCAGCCAGTGGAACCAGCACCTGCATCAAAAACACAGATCCTCAAAGAAAAGAGAGCTCTCACTCTCCATTATTGAAGAAACACAATATTCATTGTACATGACCTTATTAACAACATAAATACAGCTGGGGGCCGTAACACTCAACACACCCTCTCCCTAGGCTCAACTTAAGCCTCATCCGGGGCAAGTTGAGCCAAGAGACCTCCTTTTCGAAAAGTCTTTTTTTGAAAACGGATTATTTTAGATCCAAAGTGATTAGTCAGGAGACATTACTGTCATGCCCTCACTTAAAAGACACCTCAAGTAAAAATTGGCTCACCTCACCCCACTCTCCGTACTGATTGTTAAATGGTTGTAAAATGTATTGAATCTTCTGTTAAAAATACATCTCTGTGGAACATCCCCCCCTGCTCAAATTAATGAAAAAAACAAAAACTTATTGGTATACTGATTACTCTTGGTAGTGGTTTCCTTTGCCATGTGGCACCACTTTTATCAATCAACACATTGGCCTCATTAATGTTAAACTGTCAGTGCACTTGGCAAGATTTGAATGGCTCTGTCTGGAATCTTTCCATCTCCCGGCGCCTGCGGTGCAGCAGTGAACCATACTGATGAAGGAGATAATGCTGTTGACAGGCCAATGCATCATTCAGACTGTAGGATCAACTGGCAGCAGACCACATAATGTCTGTGTCCATGCAAGTTGAACACCCGGTGGGATGTTTCGTGTAAAATGAGGTACAGAAAAAGATGACAAGCATTATATGTGTCGTGGGTGTTACAGCTTTTTTGGACTGAATCCATTTCTATGCCAGAATTAAATATATACATCATTAGCTGTTTATTAGTTAGTTGAACATATCCAAGCTTTATAGATAAATACCGATTTCTGTGCCACTTGTGGAGCTGCTGATTGATCAAGTGTTTTCAACACTTGAAGTTAATCAAACATTAATCTTGTTTTTCCCTTTTTATATATATATAATTTATGTTATTGACTGAGTAAGAGTCTGAACACAATACATATAATTTAACATGTTACATAATTGTCCTTTCTTCAAGAAATCAAATTTCATGTTTGTTTTTTTACGGTTGTCATCACAGGTGTAATTGCATTTATTTATTATGAATTACAGGTTTATTTTTTTTTAAGGATTGCTGGAGCACAACTTCGAAAACAGGGGTCATTTTGTCAAAACACTACACACAACTGACACAATCACACACAAAAGTAGCACAACACCTAAGATCTTCTGCAAAATTAAACACTTCATTCAAAACTCTACAATCATTTATAAAAACCCAATTTTGTCACCGTATGGACACAAACACATTTGATCTGATTATGTTTGAATCAGTTACACACTGCTGTGCTCAATCTAAAACATGTTTAACATTTCTGCTTCTCTAATGATATAGCCTGGGTTGGATTGTTTCAGAGATACAGTACATGAATATATTGACCAAACACAACACACAAGAGTGTCTAGTAATGCTGATGAAAATATTTATTTCTCTCCACCTTATAAACATCAGTCAATACATCCATGCATTTCCAAAGGTTGCATTTTGCACTGAAAATCAGAACAGAACAGGTTTTAATGAGAATATAGTACATAAACACAGCAAAAACATATGTGGAGACAAAGAAGAAAACATGAATTACAGTTTTTTATTTTCAATTGCAAATTCATGTCTTTTGAAAACAGGCCTCTTGTCACAGTTCTGCTTTACCGGTCACCTGCTCATTTCTGCATGCCCAGTCGCCCAGTTCCCATTCAGTGATCTCCTCAAGTTAAGTTCCAATGGACCCCCCCAAGCTGATCAGGTCTTCCAGAGACTACCAGACCACAGCCCCATTACGAGACAATCCTCTGCCTGGCTTCGGATCCTCTGCCTCCACAACTACGTCTCCTGGCTGCTCCTCTACGATACCGCTGCCTTTACCTAAACTGAACTGTGGTTGTGTCAGGGCAAACGTCTCCACCCACTCACCTGTTTCTCAGTCCGGTTTAGCCCGCCCGAACCCACAGCGTAGTCAGACTTTGTGGAGGTTCATTGCTGGATTGTTGAACTGTTCTGTGCACAGCTTTACCTGCCCTGCTGTGTTTCTACTGAGTTTGGCATTAAAAGGCATTACCAACGGTTTCTGGTCTCCTGTGTGCTGCAATTGGGTCCTACAGCTACCTGTTACACCTCTCACTGCTATGTTGGCTTCCATTGCTGTTGTAAACAGGTACTTACCTGTGGTCTTTTTATAGTGTTTGCATCCTGATTGATGAGTCAAGTCAAGTCAATTTTATTTGTATAGCCCAAAATCACAAATCAAAAAATTTGCCTCAGGGGGGCTTAACAATCTGTACAGGATACGACACCCTCTGTCCTTTACATTGCGACCCTCTCATTGGATAAGGAAAAACTCTCCCACCCCAAAAAAAAAACCTTTTAACAGTCGACAATCAAGCAGCACACTAATTGGTCCATGGGTGTGGCATTTTTAACGGCAGTGTTTTGAAATGAAAGTTAGATTTCTGTATCTTCTGTAGATAAACGTGTGCAGTGTTGCAAAAAGTGCCATGTTGAATTGCAAATCCTTTTTTGTTTTTATAGAATTTCCTTTATCTCAGTTGAAACTCTCTTTCTGAGGTCAACATTTTCTGTCATCCAGTTTTTCTGTAAAAACTTCAAAATTCTGCTTTTAGTGTATTTATGAATCAAACATTAATCATGTGCATACAAGGTTATGCCAAGGTTTGCTCCCTCAGGCCTACATTTTGTACTCTGAATATATTTTTATGAAAATATATTTTTTGCCATTTGTTTTATAACCATACATTTGGGTTTTACAGCAACCCATAATCATGTGCTCTCCACATTGAAAATATTTTCATAAATAAGTTTCAATATGATTTTGGTATGTTATCGTTACAAACCATTCATGAAAGTGAGGTCTTCATGAAATTTAACAGGTGGATGCAGAGCTAATTTCACAACATTACAAAGCAGTCAAAGCACTATTTAGTGGACTATAATGGCAATGATTTTCAAAGACTTTCCTCCTGTTGCATTAAGTCCAGGGAGATGCTGTGGAAAAAAAACAAAACATCATACAAGAATAATGAACAGAAGAATCCCACATGTAAAGTTATACCAGCGCCCATGGAATCCTGTGAAGCATTTAGGAGATTTAACCATAACTTACATCATACAAGCAGCTAAAATAAACACTAGAATCCTCCAAATTCATACCTTTGGGTGAGGTATTCAAGGCATGTTTCTGTAGACTTGCATCATTTATCAATATCACCTCCACAGTTGCTGGTTTAGCTGATGTTCTACATGAAAAAATGATAAAACCCATCAACGTGATGATCACTTATTCAGAACAGGCTGTACACACAGTTCAATGGGCCTGAAAGAGGTTGCTCAGTAGGTGTTAAGAGCAAACTGTACAGTACACAGTACATTGTATTATTAGAGAATGCCTCTGCATATTTCTCTCTTCCTTTCTGTTATGTGTCTTTCATTAAAGCTGTGTGTTGCTGTCTTTCTCAAACACACTTAACAACAGGAAAAATGTGTCCAGTAAGTCGGACCAGCTGTGTTTTCATAATGTGGTTGGGTTGTGGGTGGTTGTATGCAATCCCAGCTGCTAAAGCAAACATTTTAAAAACTTTTTTTGATTAAAACCCAAACAATCAACTTGTCACTGGGTGCGAGGCGTCAGGGATGCACCGACTATGATCAAACCCGCACAGTACAATGCCATCCACCGACTCAAAGCTTAATGTCCTCCTCGGGGTTTCAATTTTCACCTCATTTGCAGCCAAAAGTGAGCCAAGCTGGCTAATCTGGCCCAGGTGGGATTGCAGAGTTATGGCCTGATAGGCAACATATTATCAGGTTCTGGAATACTCCACATGTCAAAATATTTTATCTGTTGCCTCCTAAGTTGTTCATAACTGCTCAGTATTTCACTGACATTTTATTTTTTATCATAGTGATTATGATCTTAAGCTGACTTGCAGAGATTCAGTTACACCAATTCAAAGGACTGCTTTATTGTACATACACACTAAGGGAAGACAGGCAAAAACATAGTTTTTCATGCACTGGGCAATTATGAGATTTTGGGCCATTTTGCTTCCGTAACATGTCTTCTTTCAGACCAGTGGAAAGAAAACATCCAGAATACAAATTTAGGGGTTTGATTTACTACTTTGTCTATTTGTGTCAGTAGATTTTTAGATTCACCAATAGTAAGCATTAGATTACTGCCTTATTTGCATATTTAATATAAGTAATAAACTGGAGAAGTTTCTATTATTTTTTTTACCCTATTCACTTGTAGTGCCTTGCAAAATGTAAGGAACTTTACAATACATATCTTTATAGGCCATTTTCTCAAAATTATTTTTTTCTCATACACTGAGCCAGAAATCTCCACTTCAGCACTTTCATACTCCAAACTTTCCAGTTTCATTCCTGTCTATATTCTTATGGTTTTTACAGAGAGGTTTGTTCACATATCATTCATAGCCTGATTTACAGAACATTTTATTCTTAAAAACATGTAAAAAATACTGTTGACAGTATTTTCCGAGTGATAAAAAAGATAATAACCCCCTATGATATAGATATAGATATCCCCTCTGTAAAAACCTTTGACTCTAATATGTCAACAAAATGAAACAATCATTTTTAACCTTCATCCAATGTTCAGATTTCTGTTCTGTAAATGTTCGCAAATTAGCACATATTTGATAAGATAATGTGACATTTTCAGAAAACTTAAAAAAGAAAAAATAATTGTCTCAATGTAAGTAATCAATTGGGTTTCCCCCACTTGTAAGAATTGATTTAGATCTGTGCAGATATCGTGGCAATGTAAACCACATGGAGAAGATAATGAACCTCAATGCACATGAAGGTTTGAGTCAGATTTTCTATTCCTCGTTAAATTCACATATTTCCTCTCTTTCCGATACTCCATAGATCAAATGTTCTGTCTGCAGTGCAATCGTGAGTGTTAGCATGTCATTGGGGTTAGCAAGTGGACACCTCCCTGCAGCCTTCATGTGTTATTCAACTGGGTTCATGGCAGCTCAAAAAGGTTTATCAGGGAGTCTCAAAAATCCTCCTGTTTTCTCAGAACCAGAATCCCAAGAAGTTTTCAAGTTTTTTTCTAGGCATCCTAATATATATACAGTATGTATGCTATTTCCTTTTGTGGTCATTTTATAAGAAAAACAAATGAGACTATGATATATCTCCCATCCTTGTCAGCTATTTGTTCTATTAATCCAAAAGAAATTCTGTTTGTGATCAGGATGCTGACAGCCCGCTATCTGGGGCTGAGAACGTTCGTCCCACCCATCTCTGTTTTAATTTCGGCATTTTGGCCTCTTTAAGGTGTACCTCTTGTAGCATTGCCACATCGCATGCTAATGAGGATTGATTGAGGGGTAGGAGGGGGTTACACATAACAAAATAATACGCAAAACGCCCCAAGGCAAATCCACACAAAACAAACAAAGAAAGAGAGAGGCCAGTAACATACCTGTCTCTATCTGTGAGAAAACACGAATGGGTCCAGTTATCTGCAATATTCAGACCTTTCAAAGAGAGGCCCACCCGTTTAATCGCATTGGGTAGTTTGGTTGATTTTATTCATGCAATGCTTAAACATTGAACCAAATCCAGCCCACCGAAAGGAAACAAACAAACACTTGAGCAGAGCAATGGTAATAATACATTGATTGCACCCTTTTTGTTCATAAACTGAGTCTGTCGTTGCATGAATGCTCATTTTCATTAAACTTAAATTGTCCAAAAGTGTTCGGTGTTAGCCAATTAAGTTAATCAAAATCAGTAACTCGCTTCAATCTGCCAGTTTGCTTCTGGAGCGCCTCAAAGTTATCCAAATATGTTTGGAAGGAGTTTTTTTCAGTAATTTCTCCACTTCATCTGGATTGTTGAAGATGTGTTTGTTTCCATTAATAGTAACGATAAGCCTTGCGGTATTCTGTGGCACAGAGTTTTTTTATTCCTGACATCCTCATAATCAGCTCGATTCCACAGGAGCTCCCCGGGTAAATCAAGCTGGATGTAAAACGGCTTTCCTCTGTACGTCAGTCTAACGCTTCGTCCACACTGGGAATGTCAGGAGCGCGTGGCGGCTGCGTCGGCTGTGTGGCGTGGCGGCTTCGTAATTCACGCATCGGTTGTTCACACCAACTGTGTTTCAGCTGCGTTTCTGCTGCTGCTGCTGTCAGCCCTTTCTTTCCACATAGAGTTTGCCTTTCATAATGGCCATTTAATTTCATTATACATATAATTTATATTTATTTTAGAAAGAGAAAGGTAAAGAAACGTGTGGTAATTTGTAAATAATAGTAATAATCCACAATTAAAACCCCGTACTTTATTCATTCATCGAGCCCTGCAAGTCACTGCATGTTCTACAACACTGTCCGGCACATATTTCAGAATAAAAGCCTCGTGTTAACAAATGAAGGAATTCTGTCCACAGGAAAAAAGGGCTTTCATTTCGAAATGAAAGCAGGAAGTGTTGATTTAAAATTAAGTCTTTACTTTTTTTTTTTAACCTTTATTTATTAAGGGGGAGGTTCACTGAGAGCAATTCTACAAATAGACACTGTCACTGTCTGTGACATATTCTACAGACTGAAACTGTAAAACATTTTGTTTGCTCTGAGATTCCAGAAGCGTCATCTTGTTTTTCAGGTAATCCAGGTCTTTAGTAAATTCTTTAATGACTTTCTTATCAGTGCTGCACTGTTCCTCCAGTTCCCCTACTCGTGTGTCAGCGTTGCTTATCCTATTCATCGTGGCCCGGGTGTCCTTTTTCATTCATTTAATCGAGTCATTTAGATCATCTAATCTAGACTCCAATGAGTTTTAGATACTATTGATCTGGGTCAACAGCTGTAGCGCTCAGGCTGGTGGCTCTTCGTCACCCATAATTTGTTTGTAAGCCGCAAGGTCGGTGTTTTGTTTTGTCCTCGTCTCCCGATGGGTTGTTTCACCGGACACCCACGCAGCAGTATACTACTGCTGGTCTGTTTAAATGCAGATTGTTGCGTTTTCTGTTTGTTATGTTGTTGTGTTGATGTTATCTGTATTATTTAACATTATCAACACGTTCTCATCCCAACTCGTCACATAGTGACGCTTTGTCAGACCCCTTCGGTCGCAGTAAACACGTGCTTATTGTTGTGAATTAAATCAAAACCCTTTCTTAGGATTAGGCAACAAAACCATTAGTTAGATTTAGGAAAAAACAACATGGTTGTGCTTAACATTACTACGTTTGTACAGTGGAAATGTGATGTGACGTTGTGTACACGGGACACAAACGATTAGCTTATTGTAATAAAAATGATAGTGAGACGTAAGGCACAGGACATGAACAGCAGTCTCCTGAATGAAAGTCTTGTGTTGTTGGACCCATCCACCTCCCTGCTGCTCTGTGTGTCCATCACGGTCTGGCGCTGTGCCCAGAGGCTGCTGGACTTTTCCTTTTTGTTAAGACTTCAGACTATCTTGTCTTTATCTTTTTAGTTGGCTTATTAGTTGTGAAATTGTCTCGACGATTTTTGTTTCTTGGTTTTGGGGTGTTCTGTGATATTCCTTGTTTCATTTGTTTAGTGTTTCCTGTTTTACTTTGATATACTCACCGTGTGTGTCATGTCTTGTTTTACTTCCTGCCTTGGTGATTTTTCTGCCCCACCCTGATTTGTTCCACCTGTGTCTCATCGTCTTGCTCTCCTCGTGTATTTAGTCTGTGTGTTTCCCTGTCTCTGTGTCAGTTTGTCGTCGCACCTCGTGTAGTGTTTCACCCTTGAGAGTTTGTTTCCCAGTGTTTTGTATTCAAAGATTGCTTTTGACCATATTTTGTGGATTTTTTTTTTTTTTTAACCTGCCTGGATCAGCGGCATTCTTGTTCTCACTAAGTTTCTCTTTATTAAAATCATCGAACTCCTCCTGCTGCCATCTCCTCATCCTTACCTGCGTTTGGGTCCAAACCTGTTTTCCTGAAAACCGTGACGGTGTCTCTTTCGCTCTTTAAACTACGTCCCCACTGCACTTTTCCTGAGCGTTTACTTTTGCCATGGATGGTTTTACATTGTAGTTAATGGGAAATCCAAGTGCGTTGCATACTGGCTCTTAAGGTTGCCTTGTGCGGCCGTGACAAAGCGTCTGTACTTATGCCCTGGGAATGAGAACGGCCTGACAGTATTCAACAGTTTCAGAGATTTGAAAGTGAATATTGATGCTTTTTGCTACATTTATTTTGTCATTCATACATACCTACATTATGTTGATTTCCTTTCCACTAAAAGGTCCTATTTTTTTCTACTGACCTTATCTAAATACTATTGGGTGCAGAATAGCATTTTGCTTTTCACCAAGTCATTAAAGTTTAATTAACCGAAGTGAGGAACCATCAATGAATTTTGCTTTCACTTTGTTGTGATGCATCATTTCCTGTTAGTACAATACTGTATCTTGACAGTTATTTGAAAATGTAGTGGGGATTTAAGTCTTGATGTATTGGATTTAGTAAGGCCACAGTTTATGAATATGTCATTTTAAACCTTCAGAATGCCTCTAAGCTGGTACGTTTTTTCAAAAGGAAAAGCTCTGGGATCTTTTTAGGCAATGTACAGCCTTGCATTGAGGAACTTCAACACATTTTACTCTGGGAGCCTCCTCATAAAACCAATTTCCAGTCCAGAGGAACAGATGATGATTTAAAAAGTGTGGTTTAAGAGATAGTGGTTGTGTTGCATTTGTGTTTGTTCAACTAGTCCGGATTCAAACTAGTGACATTTGTGTCTCAAGTTTACTTCCCTCCAGGCCACTGTCACCCCAGTGTGACAATATCTAACACATTAGATATTTAAATAGGTTCAAACAGTAGAATGTTTTTGAGAGAACAGTTGCAGCTGTGTTTGTTCTTTCCTCCCACTCTCTGTACCAAATAAACCATCCGCTGCAGGCTCACTGAGGAATCCAGAGGTTATCTGATTTGTGGGGAGGTAGGAAACAAGATGAAAGTATGTGCAAGTGATTGCTTTGTGACTCATATTGTGTGCAACTTCACGCAATTCTAGATTATTTTTTTTTAATCTCCGCATGAGCCATGTGTGAAAAATCTCTATGTGCTTGTCTGTCAAGGACAAAGTCACGTATTGTGTGCTCTCTCACTGGTTAAACACAGTTTTTACTTTCACACTTTTTAACTGCAGATGTGAAAAGTAGTGGATTGTTAATTGCATCTAACAAGCTGCTAATGGCACTCAGTAAGTGTTCATTTCAAACCAGTAGGGGGTGTAATGATAATCAGATTTTGCAGTTGGATTGAAATTCAAAGGCACAGTTTGGTTACATTTTTGATTATTTACACTTCACACTAACAAAAAACACATACACAAGCAGCCCTGTCAAGAATTCAGACCCCAAAAAAAAGATAATTTGACTCTGGGAGATGAAAAGCAATTGTCAGAATTAAGTATTACCCCACAAAAATAAAGAAAAACAAAATAAATACATCTGACGTCTTTCAAAGAAACTGTTGAAGCCGGGTACAAATGAATTGAATTACATAATATAGTTGGAACTTCTTTAGTCAATTTGCAATGTGTTAGTAAATGGATTAACTGAGTAAAATTTGAATGTATTGTAAAACTTTTGATTAAGTTTGGCTGGGAAAAAATACCGCTGGGCTGGTGGATGAAATTTGGGCTGCTTTTATCAACATTTGGCAGAGTTTTAAAAAATATTGTGAGAACAATATTACCAAACAAGCTGTCATTTTATGGTCAAACGTAGAATGGCACTCGGAGAGCGCAAACCTCCGCCAAGGTGCCCAAGTACGATCCCCCCCCCCCCCCCCCCCCCCCCCCCCCCCCCCCCCACCACCCGCTCTCTCTCTGTCTCTCTCTCTGAAGGAAAGAGGCGGGGTCATGCGTCATCAACGCGTCATCAGTTACACTGCGCATGTGTTATACCCAGAGGTCTTAATGTTCTGGCTGATCGGAATACTTAAAAAAATTCCTGAATCCGGATCATGATGTGGATCGCCACCAAAATGTTCATTGTGCTGCAGCCCACCCCTCCAAGAAATTTTATTCAAATCCATGCCGGACTTTTGGAGTAATCCTGCTAACAAACAAACAAACAAACAAACAAACAAACGCCGGTGAAGACATAACCTCCTTCCTAGGCCTTTGGCCTTGGCGGAGGTAAATATAGATACAAAATTCAGTAAACTTCGTTGTGTCAACTCACTCATATTATTGCCCGAGCAACACAACCTCCTCTCCACGCCAGATAGGTAGAGTCAGAGCAACACGACCTCCTCTCCACGCCAGATAGATGGAGCCAGAAAAGTGGACTTCAAAAGTTCAACCACACAGTATTCCAATCAAACCTAGATGTTAGTTGGTCAGAGTCCCCAATATAGTGTAGCTAACATTGTAGTATCTGTCTATGTAACGATAAATATGAGCTGAGCTGGTAGAAGCTGGCCCTCCCCCAGCAGTGCAGTGGAGTACTAATATCAGCAGGATTTAAGTATTAGCTGGGCTTTATGGCTCATATGATCCCACAGATACAGTGGCCTATTCTCAGGCTCTTTTGTCATTCCACACACAACCACACACACACACACACAGATTCAGTATGTACACTGTGGACCCAAATTATGCCATCTCCAAACTTGCAAGCAGAGGCAGGATTAGGGCATTCTGTTTCTGAACTGCCAGTATATCTGCTGAGAAGAAATGATAAAAAGATTTTGGATAATATTTGCCTGCTCCGGCTCTAAACCTGAGTGACAGTTGCGGGTCGAAAGGATTTATGGGCTTCAAGAAGACAGACGGGCTAAGGTGTGCAGTTATGGAATATAGATGTGGAGATTGATCTGTCTACATTAAATATTAGAAACATCGGGATGTCTCTGCGGAGCAGACACGTGTACTTCAACTGATGACATCCAAGCAGTGTGTGGGAGTGACACAACATTCACCCACAGTCTCAGAGATGTCAGATTTTGTTGTCTGATTACTTTTACCTGAGGATATTTTACTAGTATTTTAGAAAAGGTTAAGGAGAGTTGGATTTTACAGGGCATGCTTTATCTTTAAAAAAATGCTTTAGATAGTAACAAAGTTATTACACATAAAAGTTACCCCACCCATTTAAAGGAATCAAATACTTTTGAAAATCTTTTTTTTTCTTGCTCAATCAATTGAGAAGATTAATATCAGATTTATTTCTGTCATCAACTACACACATCCTGTAAATCCAGTGCATGTTTAGCCTAGCTTGACCCAGCCTGGATGTAGGGAAAACTGCTAATTCCACCATTTAAAAGTGAAAAATACACATTTCAACTACAAAGTTGAAATGTCCATCTTAGCCTAACAAGACTGAAGCCTCGGTTATACTCCCAAAAGGACTGCGTACACGGACAGCTGCGGACACAACGGACATGTCAACCCGGTCTCACGGAAAGGCGTATAAATATCACGACATAACACGGACAATCCGCGTGTCATGAGTACGCATTTTAGCCTTTTCGCATGTCATTTGTACGCCGCTTTTCGCATGTCATTTGTATGTGTCATGAGTATGCATTTTAGCCTTTTCGCGTGTCATTTATACGCCCACTCAAACATCCATAGTTAGGTTTAGGCAAGAATACCACTAATTTAGGTTCAGGCAAGAAAAACACTTAACCAATGTAGTCAGTACATGGCGTACAAATGACACGCGGGAATCAAGAAAAGCATACTTATTGCTTGCTAAATGCCTTGTGCATTCTCGTTGCATTTATACGCCTTTTCGTGGCCGAACACGTAATAGTTCTAATACTGTCTGCTTGGAGGATGCATTTCACACATTGGATTGCAGTGGATCGCTCCGCTACCACTTATAGCATAGTGGCCGCGCTGACAAGTCTGTACTCGCGGATGTGGAGTAAGTATTACTTTGGCTTAAGACTCTACAGCCATACTACTGGCAATGCGAGGCTATAATTGCAGAGAACACCATATACTGTAATAGAATGGATAAAAGTTGTGGTCCAAGTCAACAGTCATGGTGAAGTAAAAGATATTGTTTATTTACCATTGTAGTTAAGTGTGTAAGCATGCTAACATTTACTGAAATAGCACTCCAATCCAATCCAAATTTATTTATAAAGCACATCTAAAAACAACAAAGTTGACCAAAGTGATGTACAATTATACATAAAAACAAACAAACATAAAAACAACATACTAAGACCAACTTAAATCCAACAGGACATTAAAATAATAAAAGCGTTAAGACCAATAGGAAAGGAAAAAAAGGATTAAAATAGTCAACTCTCATGCCGAGCCAAAAGCCAAAGAATAAAAGTGCGTTTTGAGGTTTGATTTAAAAACAGGCAGTGTGGAGGACAGCCCAACACGTGGAGGCAGAGCGTTCCAGAGCTCTGGAGCTGCAACTGAAAAGACTCGGTCACCCGTGAGCTTCAACCTATAGACCTTGGGACAGTCAGAAGCAACTGCTCAGAGGATCTGAGGGTCCTTGATAAAAGATGTGGTTTTAAAAGGTATGTTAATAATAAAATTTTAAAATCAATCCTGAAACGCAGAGGGAGCCAGTGAAGAGAAGCCAGAATCGGGAAGATGTGCTCAGTTAAAAGACGAGCTGCCGCGTTCTGAACAAGCTGCAGGCGAGACAAAGAGGCTCGGC
The DNA here is from genome assembly GCF_015220745.1 of Sebastes umbrosus. Classification (NCBI taxonomy): domain Eukaryota; kingdom Metazoa; phylum Chordata; class Actinopteri; order Perciformes; family Sebastidae; genus Sebastes; species Sebastes umbrosus. The sequence goes on along the minus strand of NC_051280.1, from coordinate 2,271,875 downwards.
TAACCAACGTGCATTACAATAATCGTGTGGACGTGTGGTGATAAAAGCATGCATTACCTTTTCAAAATCATTAAAAGATAAAAAGGACTTAATCCTGGATAAAAGCCGCAGTTGGAAAAACCTTGATTTCACAACTGAGTTTATTTTTTTGTCCATTTTAAAATCCTTCTCCAATATAACCCCTAATTTCATTACAGAAGGACAAACAAAAGGTTCAAGGGGGTAAAGGTCCATGTCGGGGTCGTTTCTGCCTCCATTGTGTCCAAAAATAATAACTTCAGTTTTGTTCTCATTGAGCTTGAGAAAAATATAAATTCCATCCAGTCTTTGATGTCACTATATAGCACTAAACATAAAGTACACCTGAAGCTGATGGAAATAATCGTTTTTCAGGTCTTCATCAATAAAAGTATTGAAATTTCAAAATGATAAGGCTAAATGAAAAAGTCAGGGTTTCACAATTCAATTAATCCTATAGCACACAACAGTTGTCAACATATTTCTCATCCCAACAATGTCACAAGGATATATTGTCAAGGAACCATGGAGTGTCAGTAAATATTTTTTACCAAGGCATCCAGTAGATGTGGAGATATTTAACTGGAAAAGTGAATAAGTCGGAAGATAAAAAATATCCAACGCGTTCTCATCCCAACTCGTGATGCTTCGTCAGACCCCTCGGCATCACTTTTTAGTCACAGTAAACATGTGCTTAATGTTGTGAATTAAACAAAAACACTTATTTAAGTTTAGGGAAAAAGAACATGGTTGGGCTTAATACTACTATGTTTGTACAGTGAAATGACACTGAACACGGGACACGAACGAACAGCTGATTGTAACACTTTCCCTGAGTGTTTAATATTGGCGCGGATGGGTTTACATTGTAGTTAATGGAAAGCCCGGTATGTCTCACACCGATGCTCAAGGGTGCCTTGTGCGTTGGTATCGACAGGCAGACGGCCGTGACAAAGCGTCGGTATTTGGCGTTTTGGGAATGAGAACGAGCTGAAATATCGTAGGATTCACCCTGGGGACCTTGAATATCTGTTCCAAATGTCATGGCAATTGATAAAATAGTTGTCAAGAGTCAAACAAACATGGGACTTCCACCCAGGAGTCCGCTAGTCATGCCCCATTTGAAACTAAAACTCAACGTAGACATTTTGTCATGTCAGTCGTTAGTCAGTCAAGTTAACGTTAACATGATCATTTCCTAACCCTTCCTAAGTGGTTTTGTTGACTACACCTAAAGCTCCTGTGGAGATGGAAGTTTATTTTGAAAAGACACTATGCACGTTCCCTGACACACGCAAAACTGCCATCATAGTTTGAAACCGAGAAGCACTGACCAACCTGTGGTATTTGACACATCGGGGTGAGGATGTGTTGGATAAAACAGGTCACACTGCCTCACTTAACAATCTGTAGAGACAATGAAGAAAAATCTATACACTACAACCAAAATTAACCAACATGCGTGTCTCTTTCTTAGACAAAATTAGTCAGATCAATATATGCCACTATTAAAACTGAAGTAGGCAAAAAAGTTATTTTTACAGTAGTGCACGAGACAGGTAACGTCCGGTGCTCCTAACGGCATCTGCAAGATTTCACAGACCGGAGGAAAACAAGCAGTCAGAGCTGATCTGAGGTCTGCTGTCCATCTGCCGTCTATGAGAGCCGGCTATCAATCACTTGCGTACTCCAATCAAACGGTCAAACTAGGCAGCACTGATCAAATATGAATCAATATTATGTTACGTTAATGCCTATTTCTCTCCTCAAATGTTTTCAGAATCATCTTGTAGTGCACGGTTTAGCTGTAAAATGAGAAAGTTTGTGACGCAGCAAGGTCCGGTCACATGGCCGAAGCACAGCCAATAGGATCGCTTTCTCAATGAAATGACCTGTGATTGGTCAAAGTCTCCCGTCACAGACTAGATTTTTTTAAAGCCTGAAAACAGAGCCATGAGGAGGTGCAGAAGTCTAGTTTTCTCTCGGAACACTTGAATTACAATATGCTGAAAGGTTATTATGGAATTTTGCCCAATGATGCCAAAAATATACTGCCTACTGAAGCTTTAAACTTTCTTTTTTAAAACAGATTAATTGAAATGTCAAAGTTACTAACCGCAGCTCTAGGATCCCACAGGCTGTTCTTTGGGAATAATTTGGAGAAAACTAAATGACCTCACAAGTATACAGACAGACTGTGTGTGTGTGTGTGTGTGTGTGAGGGTGTGTGTGTGTGTGTGTGTGCGTGTGTGTGTGTGTGTTTGTAAATATGAAAGTGTAACCCCTAATTCCAGAAGTAGGACACTGATGATGCTTTTCATCATTTCAGTCTGAAGGAATGAGGACAGCATTCATTTTATATCTCTGTCCTCTGTTTTCTCTCTCTCTCTCTGTTCTGTGGGAACTGGAGTATGACATTGACATAAATGCTAAATGTATTCATTACTGTAGAACAATACGGAGATCATGTCAAATTGAACTGTTTTTTTTTAACTGTGAATTGTTTTTTTAGTTTTTTTTTTACGAAAGTAAATGTACTCAAAGGACTTACAGATAAAGAAATACAGGAGATGTTGATTATTTTGAATTTGTTTGCTTGTAGCATTTGTTAACTTTATCACCAGAACCAGCAGTTTATACACTAGATACAGTGCAATACATGATGTTCTTACAACTGAATGAGCAAATACCATACATCAGAACAGTCAGCAGGTGATTGCTGGTATCACTTGTTTTTCTCCGTGGCATCGTTATCTCATCAACAATTAATGACACAATGAACCTTGATTGCTCGACAGATCCATGCTTCGTTTAAAGGTACAGTTTGTAACTTCTTACACGTATAAATTGGGACGGTGTCCCATGCGCGCTCACGTGGCTACATTGTTCCAACACAAACTACACGGAGGCACGGAAGCACCAAAACCGCAAAGTTATATCTAGTGAAGCCCGTCTTGCAAACAGTGTCAACTCTTCCTGCTGCAGCCCCCCGACCGCGGCCAGGAGACACAGGGGAGACTGTAGATTTGGTCTCCAGGGCCGGAGTCGATGCTGTACTCTGCTTCTCCGCCTGCCTTCACTCACACACCACTCTCGTTCTCACTGGCTCTCTCGCTCCACCTCTCACATGCATGCACGCACACTACACACTGCAGAAGACGGGAGTCTGAAGCAGGCAACACAGTATCAGCATTGATTCATGGAGAGACCTTCGTCTGGTCAGCTAACATTACTGCCAAGCAGCTGAAATATAGAGTGATATTGTGCTTTTAGCTGACGTGTGTCCCCTCATTGTTTTGAGCGATGCTCGTTCATGTCTGTGTAGAGCGAGCACAAGCGCGAGCAACAGGACGTTGACTTTCTTTGACTTAACGGCCACAGATGTTGCTGTTAACAAGCATTTTCTGATTCTTACATAGAGTACCTTTAAGGTGAGCCTCGTCCCACCGGCAAATTTTTTCCCCTCCATTTAAGAGATATGCTCCTCCCTCGCCGCTTGGTATCACTTCTCCTCGGATTATGCCCTGGCCGTAGGAAAAGTTTTTTACTTCTACTTCTAGTTTTTCCCTCTGCAGGTAGAGATGGGGGGGTTGGGGGGAGTCATCTAACGTGATGTCTTGTACCTGGGCAGGAGGGGGCCTAGGTTTATTTAGGCTGGCTCCTAATTCTGTCTCTCTCTCCCTCACCATCATCATCATCTCCCCTTTTTGGTTTGGTTTCCCCCCTTTGTTTTGCCTTCACAACACCACACATTCATTCAGCATTAGAAACTTTAGATCCTTTTATCATGTTTTTGTCTGACTACTTTAAATTTTGTCTGGTCTTCCTCTTTGTCTATAGCTCATTGAGCCTGGGCTGTGACAAAATGGGGGCATGTCCCGTCTTTGCGTTTGAATTGGTCTTATGGTAGTTCTAAGTAAAAGTGTTGTGCCAGTTTGTCTGTGATGTTTTGCCTCGGACATTTGTCTGTTCAGAAGTACTCAAACTGCCTCTCTGACGTGTTACTGTTGCAATAGTTTGGGAGATTCACTCATGTTTTCTTGTTTGGGGGTTTTGATGAATTGTTTTAAAGAGAGCTGCTAGTTTGACCCACTGGTTAGTTGAATAAATGTTTTCCAAATTTACTATTGTGTAAACTGGAAGTGGATAGTGGACGACTAGGTTAGGTAAGTTTCTTTGTTGGGTAAAGGTTTAGGCTTGAAAGACTGTTTTGCACAAAGTAATGAGGGAAATGTTGAGTTTTTGGTTCTTAAAGGAACAATATGTAGACAGCTAGTGTTTTAAAATGGATACTGCAGTCCAATGGAATTTTCAAAGGAGAACATACTGCATTGTGTCGGGAGAAGCCAGTATTTCAATTCAGCATGTTTCCTTAATCTCTGATGATATATCATGGTCATTTTATGATTTATTACAGTAAATATATTACATTTTGGTTCATTTAAACATTGGTGTTTGCTCAGTTGGTAGCTTTTAAGTTACAATTTTGATAATGGCTTCTGTGGTGGATGAGTTTCTTTGCTCTCCTTCTGATCACTTTCTCAATCTCTGTACTTTTGAAAGTAGCTCAACATTATGATATTGAGATTGGTGATAAACGTTTAAAAGAAAATATTAAAGCAATTTTGAAAGCAAATTTATTGGAAGCTGGAGTTATTAAAAAGGAAGAAGGGGGGAAGCAGGATATATTGAAACAACGAAAATAACTTGAAATGCAACTGGAATGGGAAAAAATGAAATTCAAAACAGAGCAAGTCAAATTAACTGATGTTGCCATTTTGAGGGTTTGTCATTAAAATGCTGAACCCCTGCTGAAGGATTTGTTGAATTAGGACAATTACAGTTTGTCTCCAAATTGTGCTCATATTTTTGAAAATGTGAAAGCTGTTTTGGTAGTGCTTGCTGCACCTCAGCTCTTTGGAGCAATACGGCACCGTACCTTACTTGCACTACAAGCCCGTTCTCATTCCCAGGGCATCAAATACCGAGGCTTTGTCACGCCCCTCAGCGTATGATACCAATGCACAAAGCACCCTTTAGTGCCTGTATCAAACACACCGGGCATTCAATAAACTAGAATGTAAACCCGTCCACAGCAATAGTAAACACTCCGAGAAAGTGCGCCGGGAGCGTGGGAACGTAGTTTAAAGAGCGAAAAGACACACACAGGGCGGGCGGGAGGTGAGGTGGATGTGTCCAACAAACACAGGGCTTTCATCTAGGACACTGCTGTTCGTGTCCCGTGCCTTAAGTTTTGCTTTCACGTTACAATCAGCTGTTCGTTCGTGTTCGTGTTCACAATGTTCCGTTTCATTTTCACTTTACAAACGTAGTAGTTTTTATCCAAACCATGTTGTTTTTTTCCTCAACCTAATTAAGTGGTTTTGTTGCCAGAACCTAAAGTGACGCCAAGGGGCGTGACAAAGCGACAGTATGTGACGCGTTGGGATGAGAACGTGTTGGCACTACCAAACAAGTGGGCAGGGGGTTGATCAGCCAGTCAGACACTTCTTTAAGAAGTTTAACTTCTATCATCATAACCTCATCGTCACTGATGATCTCACAGATCAACAAAGTAAATAGGATTCTTCCTCTGGGGACCACAAACATCTTTCCAAATTTCATGACAATCTATCCAATAGTTGTCGAGATAATTTAGTCAGGACAAAGTGGTGGACCGACCGAGTCCCTACAGTCTTGCCAGTAGCATGGCTTTAAACGTCTACCGTGTCAGTTCTTTCAGGTGTCTTAGTATTACTAAATATTAGTTATTGTATCTGTGGTTGAGTTAACTTTTCAAGCATAATGCTGTCCAGTTCAACTGAATAATGTCTGTGTTTGGACACGCTACTGTTAGCTGATCAAAGACTTTTGTGTGGGATGAGTGCAAGTCAGTTGTCTCGTTTTCTAGGGCACCAAGAGGCTAAACTTTGGTCCAGTGAAGAGAGGAGAACAGCTCTCCTTAACCACTGGCCTTTTGAATATGTTCAGCTAAGTACTGCATTTTCCAGCTCTCCACAAGTTCAACTGTCCTCATGTGTGTTTTGAGCCTGTAGGGTTTCCATTACATCTTTGTTGAACTGCTGCACCTGAAATGCCTTCGGTGGTAGCATTTATATACAGTATCAGCTGTTGAACTGTAACTTCACTGTAGGCTGCAGTATTGATTTTTTTTTCCCATTTCACATTTGACTTCAAATTACTTCTAGAAGCATTTGTCTATCAAACTGACAACTGTTTTAGTGCACAGGTTTTCTGCGTTTTACAGCTTCAGACTTTGCACGAGTGACTTCTTCACCGTAAGTGCTGACCTATAATAAAGTAGGTCCATCCAATCAAGTTTTGCTCTCAGTCAAATGTAGGTTTAACTTAATTATTGTACTCACTTGGTGGATGTGAGTCTACTGAAGTTACACGCAGGATAAAAAGCATACTTTGGCATATTGCACTTTTCCACTGTCCTTACAAAGTCTCCAAACACCAAACATTTAACATTCGCTCGTTTAAAACAGGCCTACAGGAAGTAAGTAATTGATAATAAGATTTGAGTGGAGTATCAATTCTAGTCAATCCAACATGGGAGCCAGTTTATAGGTTTAAAAAGATGCAACTAATGGCAGCACCTTCCTGCTAAATCTACTCGTGCTGAGACAATTAATTGATTGAACTAATCAATGACAGATTTGATTATTAACTATTGAAGGGGGTGTACCATGGATAACCAAAATCCTGCAGATTTCCATTCCAAGACTCACTGATTAGCGCTCCTTCAAAATGAGGGGTTTAATTTGCTGTAGTGGTCTTTTGGGATGAAAAACTGTTGGATCACATTAATCAAGTCAATGTAAAAATCAAACATTTGCATGAGTACAGGTTCTGAAACATGATGATTTTCTTGCTTTTCTGTGCAAATTAAATACCTTTGGTATTTATGATGCTAGTTCAGATGAAATAAGCAATTTAAAAAATAGCAATTTGATTACTTTAGGTTCTGGGAACATTTGGCATTATCTTGGTGCTCAAATGACTTCCTTCAGGCTCTTAAATTATAAATTTATATGAATAAACGGAACATAACTTTCAAAGGAGAACATACTGGCTGTAGCATTGTTGTCGGAGAAGCCAGTATTTCAATTCAGCATGTTACCTTAATCTCTAATGACATATCATGGTCACTTTAGGATTTATTACAGTAAATATATCACATATTGGTCCTTTGAAGTGACAGTAGGCAGTATATTTTTGGCTCCATTGGGCAAAAATCCCATAATAACCTTTCAGCATATTGTAATTCAAGTGCTCTGTGAGAAAACTAAACTTCTGCACCTCCTCATGGCTCTGTTTTCAGGCTTTAAAAAATGTAGCCCGTGACGGGAGACTTTGACCAATCACAGGTCATTTCAGAGAGAGAGAGAGAGAGAGAGCGTTCCGATTGGTTGTGCTCCGGTCATGTGACCGGAACTCTTTAACAGCATGTTAAAGATAAGACAATGCATTTGAATAGGCAAAACGTATCTCTGTCCAGAATCTAAAGAGAAATGTGTAAAAACTCCAGTAGCTCATTTAGATGAAATTGTCCATGTCCTTTAGGCTACTGTTCATTTTGCGCAACAAAAACATTAGCCTGCAAGATGGTATCATTACAGCCAACTGATTGCGGTCAAGGCTGGTCAGTATTACTAAAAGAAGTCATTTTCTGAGATCTAGATGTGAGGCAACACCCCTGAACAGAGGACCAGTGGGGAAAGCAACACGAGCAATTTGGCAATCAGAGAAACCAAAGCTGAACAGTTAAAGTATAAACAATTTTCATACACAAGAATAATACTTTGTGTAATTATAGAGCATGAACTACTAATTTGTGCACAGTTCAAAAAAACAACAATAGGCTACTCTTGACACTAGTTGGGTTCTATAGATTAGCATCTAACACTGCGTTTTGCTGCAGAGCTGGAGAATGATAATCATAGATTTTATGTAGCTTATACACACATTATGAGTTTCTAGGAAAAAAACATAGCTGCCAAGGTAAAAGTCTGTAATCAGAGCTGGTTCACAGCATCAAAGCCTGGCAACCCACCCGCTTATCCTTTGGTGGTAAATCACTAGGTAACATCATTGACTTTCTTTTCTTGCTGCATGATAATTGACTACTGATTGGCAAAAGACCCCCTTCCTATTCAGCCATATGTGTGTGTGGGTGTGTGTGTGTGTGCAGTGTGGGTCCACGTCGGCATGTGAGTGAGATCAAAAAATATGACCAGGGCAACACAGCTATTTGATCTCTGTGCCTGGTGGGCTACACAACTAAACCAGGGATGTTTCATGTGAACACTGCTTCATTATTTCGTTATAACCTTATGCAGTCTTTGAACCGTACAGCAAGATGATTAATTCATGATTTCTTTTTTTTCTGAGGCTAAAGGTAGGACTCTGGGCAGAGTAGAGTGAAGTAGTAATGTTTAGTTTGGTGTTGAAATAAAGCAAAGCATAGCAAAGCCTAACTAAATGCATTGGCATCACGGAATGTTACATACTGTACAGTATCAGGATTGTTTGCTTACCAAACGAGGCTTAAACGAGCACACATTTGAAGAAGAAATGGACAAATGCAACGAAAAAAAGGTAACAAAGCGGCTGTATGTGATGAGTTGAGATGATAACGTTTTGGGTATCGTGAACGCTCAGGTTCAGATGCAAATAATTATCAGATGTGTATAAAACAGTTGTTTGTTTAATAAGATGATAAATGTATACGAACTTGTCAAAGTTACAATTCAAACACGTGGAATTGCATTGACATAGTATGTGTGATCTTCAGTTTTCTATCCCCCCCCAAAAAGGGGCACTGCCTTGATGTTTTGCAAACTACCCATTCTGATTTATCTGCAACAAGAGTCTGCAACCATACTAGCAGCTCTGTTAGGTTGTATTTGAGGTGCTTTGGGCTAAATGCTAACATAAGTACGCTAACATGCTCACAATGACAATGCTAACATGCTTCTGTTTAGCCAGTAAAGTTTAGTTTAGCTAACATTCGCCAATTAGCACTGAACGTAAAGTACTGCTGAGGCTGATGGGAATGTCATTCGTTTTGCAGGAATTAAGTCATAAACCAAATAATTGGACAAAAAGATTTTGACCTAATGATGGCACTAGATGAATGCTTAAAGCTGAAGTAGGCGAGATTCCAGCAAATAGGCTATGATTAAAAAAAGTTATTTTTATAAAACTGTTGCTATATCGTGACAGTAGTGCATGAAACAGGTAACCTGAAAAAAATCATGTGCCTCCGGTGTCCTCCGGTGCTCATAATGGCATCTGCAAGATTTCACAGACCGGAGGAAAACAAGCAGTCAGAGCTGATCTGAGAGCCGGCTGTCAATCACTCGCGAACTCCAACCAAACGGTCACACTAGGCAGCGCTGATCAAATATGAATCAATATTATGTTACTGTAATGCCTATTTCTCAGCTCAAATGTTTTCAGAATCATCTGGTAGTGTACTGTTTAGCTGTAAAATTAGAAAGTTTGTGACGGTGATTGTGAAATCTGTTGAAGGAACGGTCACATGACCGGAGCACAGCCAATAGGAACGCTCTCTCTCTCTGAACTGACCTGTGATTGGTCAAAGTCTCCCGTCATGGGCTAAAAAGCCTGAAAACAGAGCCATGAGGAGGTGCAGAAGTGTAGTTTTCTCTCAGAACACTTGAATTACAATATGCTGGAAGGTTATTATGGAATTTGTGCCCAATGGTGCCAAACATATACTGCCTACTGAAGCTTTAATACAAACATTTCGTTGTCAAGTTGACAAAACATAACCTGGGTTATCCTCCAAAATGAATTAACCAGTACATTTGTACATGAATGTAATTCTTATAATATAGGGTTGTCTCACAAGAATGGAAATGCAAGATGTTGAGTAAATTTATGTTTTTTGTATAAATATATAATGTGTATATATATATATATATATATATATATAAAAAATTATATGTAACCTTTTATTTGTCTAGAATAATTGGTCAAAAAAACACAGTAGCACAGAATGTATGCACTGTCTTTTCATAATGAACAGCCCCACAATGTAAACAATGCATTATGGAGCACAACCAAAACCCACCCTCAGGCTTGTTTAACTCATATCTTGTTCTGCATCAAATTTCACTTTGCTTCTCCTTCAATCAACACTCATCCCTTTGTTCCTGGGTAGCAATGACACCACACAGAGAATAGAAACACCAGCAATCAAGACTGATCTGTATTCAAAAAAGGTAACCTGTAAACCCCTTGGACTCAGATGGCTGAGTGGAAGGAACAATCTCCCCTTCACTACTCTACTACATTTCAGATGTCACCTACCTCTTGTGTTCCCTGCATTCCAAGAAGTCAATAGTGAGGAAATGTTCTAGTTTAGCCTACTTTCTATTTATTTTTTGTCTTCTGCTTTAGTTGGTGGTCTCATAAACTTGCGTGAACCTCTCTGCAGCTTCAGATGACTCACAGAATATTATTTAAAAATATTTTTGTTTAAATCTCAATTCTCACTATACATTTGCTCTCTGGCCTGTCAACAGGAGCTCCAGTCCAGCGGTCTCATTTATAAAACAGCGCATAGGATCCACACTAAATGTTGGCGTACATTGTAATGAGGAAATGTACGTAAGCCCCAAACATATTCTGATTTATAAATTCTCGCGTACACCTGTCGGTGCGCAATTTCGTTTTATAAATCACAAATCAACTTTGAATTGTTCGCATGTGGATCAGCCTCATATCCCGCCCCCCCCACATTCAGCCATAAATGGTCAATGCAAACCACATCATGAATGTTTCTGCCTAGAAATGAGCCTGCTGATCAGTGGCTCTTCACGCTGAATCACGGCAACCACCGAGAGGAAGACCAAGAAAAGGAAATTTTCTGACACAGGGATCGCGTTGGTTGTGGGCGACGAGGTACCTGAACACTCGTTGTCTCCTAATTCTACCATTCACGTAGTCCTTGCAGTGCCAGTGCGTCCACCACGCAGCATGTTACAAGTGTCACCGCAGTGGTTATATGTTTACAGCAATCAGACTGATCGCTTCACAACTTGCCAAAATGATCGAGAGAATCAGTATAATATCTCCCCACCCTGGATATCATTAGAAAATGGAAGTTTGACATGTGAACACAATTTATTAATAAATGATAATGAGGATATTATGGAGTGTAACTTTGACTAGACTTAGACTTTGCTAATTTACTCAATCTATACTGTAAGTGCAGGTGGTGAAGAAGTGCCGGGTGGAGGTGACTGGAGGAAGCTGAGTGTGTGACAGCCACCGCGGTGTCTCCTCGGAGACGCAGTCTGATAGTTGCTTTGGATAGCTGTTTTTATTTCGTCTATGCTGTATCTGAACCTATCAAATAAACAATAAATAAGTAAAGTCATGTTCACTGCAGCGATATTACACATTTTATGAAAACTAAAAACGTACTAGGTGATATCCGCACACTTTTAGAAGATGTTATTAAAACTGTTGACGCTCTGTTCTGACATTCTTTAATGCTATTTGATGTAATCTTGGACTTCTACAATCAATGATGATGATTTCAACAGCTGCTCCACGGCTGACCACGAGTGTTGGTGGTCCGACCCTCTCCTCTGAGCTCCGGGCATGGGGGGGGGAACGTGATGTTGAGACAGCGCTGATGAAATATCGAGCGATTTGAGTAGGCTTAAATATTTTACATTTGAAAGGTGCTTATGGAATAGTTATGGCTCATTAGCACAAATAACACCGCCGGTTTAAATGTTCATGATAAAGTGGATCTATAAGTAACGTGTGATATGAAGTGAAATGAAATGTGTGAGAGGTATCATTATATGTATAATTAATCCACCTCGCCATCTGCGTCGCCAGTTTCCCTTGTCTCCATAATGTGCATGGGTCAGAGTTTCCCTAAATGTGCGCACATTCTCCCGTCAAGTCTGTTTTTTTTTTATATATCACAGCTTTTGCGTGGGAATTGGTGCACGCACATTTCAGGCCCCGTTTTGTGGCCCATGGGGTCTCTTTTATAACCGTTGCGTACTGAGTGTGAAATTGAAGTGCTTGTTACTGAGGTGGGAGCTAAAAAACATATTTTATTTGGTGGTCTTTCTTCGGGAATCAGTAACAAACGCAAAATGACTGAGTGGCAGTGTGTCACAATATAATGCAGCAGGATCAGAGACACGGACAACCGCAGAGTGTTACAGCCGCAGGTGGGGGCCCAGGAAAGCCGGAGCTGACGCCACACGAGGAACGAGTGGCTGCCATCGTTGGAGAAACCATACTTTCTGGCATCCTGCCGGCAAATGAGGGCGATTCAGATATGTGTGTTACTCCTGGTAAGTACACTCAAACCTTGCTGCTAAATTCACAGACCATTTACAACAAACCATACATCTGTTAGTCACATGTTACATTCTACTTTAATAAGCAGGCTGGAGACATTGAGTTACAGAAAGTAATGTCCCTTATTGTCATAGATAATGTGGAAACTGGGGAGTGCAGCGTCAGGAGCGCATCTCCATCCGCCAACCTGAGCCAGGCAGAGTCCGGAGGAGGAGAGGGAAGCCATGGATCTGAGGCCAGCGTCTCCACAGCAGCTGATCTGCTGGCCTCGACTGCTGAGGGGCGCCAGTCTGGCCGCGTCCTCACCAACGCTATGCTGGAGTCACAGAGAGAGATTGTCAATACAATGAAGGTTATATTGCAATGAATTAAAAAGAATGAATGACGTTCTTGGTGAGATCAGTCATACATTAAAAGACCATGTTAAAAAATAAATGTTTGTCTCAACTTACCTCGTTGCTTTACATTCTGTGTATCACATCCAAATGGTGCTGTACAGCTGCTGCATTTGTGCAGCACGCTACATGCTTGCACAATGTGACAGACCTTCTGTGGGGTGTATAGCAGGATGCCGCCAGTGCTATCCAAGCAGCGCCGATGGCTTTTCAGCTGGCCCGTGGTCCGTTCAATAACTGACTGTGCCCGAGCATGAACGTCATTGTATCGCCGTTCTTGCACCGTCTGAGGGTTGGTGAGCGGGGTGAGGAGCCAAGTTTTGAGCGGGCAACCACAGTCACCTAAAGTTATTATAACCACATGCTCAAATGATAAGACAAACGCATCATCATGAATGTTATGAATGCCATGTCCTGTAATGTGAGATTTATTTTGTGAATAGTCCTTGTAAGGACCTAGCTACATTGCTAACTCCCTTACAAACTACACACCAGCGAGAACACTGCGATCATCACATGCAGGTCTATTAGAGGTCACCAGAAGCAGTTATAAGAAGATTGGTGATGCAGCCTTTGTCAACTATGCCCCAAAATTATGGAACGCACTACCCATAAATATTAGGGAAGCAAACACGCTAAACATTTTCAAAAGACATCTTAAAACCTATCTTTTTACCAGCGCATTTTCTCTGTAACTTGCACTACGAATTTTATCCTGCACTATTTATATTTTACTATTTCTACTGTTCTAAAATGTTTTATTATTTTTATCATGATTTTGTTGACTCCATGCACTGCTCTTGCTGCTTGTTTTTAATTTATTTTATGTAAAGCACTTTGAACTGCAACTCCTGTATGAAATGTGCTATATAAATAAAGTCTTACTTACTTACTTACTTACTTGTAGATTACCATTCCTATGAGAGAATTGTCATAATCTCATGTCATATACACATTTGAAGGTGTCCCTGTGCCGTTTCTACGCACGGCCCGACAGCAGTTTAAATCAGTTAAGAATCAAGTTTCTATTTAAGAGCAACAAGCAGTATACATTACCTAGAAGCCAACCATCCTGCACAGCCTCTGCTTGAAGTCTGTTCCCAACACTACTACTCCGCAGGATGAATGAATCATGAGTTGAACCAGGCCACCGTGCCACAACATTTGTGAGACACATTCGCGAATCACAAATCACTTGCACCTTTATGGAGTGAAAATGCTTCCTAAGCAATTTTATTCTCTGATTGTGCCCTTCTAGCAATGTGAGTGCAGTCGATCGCTCCGATTACATTTGGAAATCGGCTCATCGCTGCAAATTGCACTTTAATGTTTGCCTGTTCAGCCACAGTGGAGGGAAATCTTATGTATCTTGACTGGGAGATATCCGACCGATCAGCCAGCTCCCTTTGAAAAGCTCCTGTTGCAAGGAACCCGAGTGTGGTGAGGATTTGGATTGGCACTGGCAAAGCGGGATTTCTCGCAGTCTCCCTCTCCAAAGCTGGACCCAGTTCATCACAGAGCTGTAAAATGATCGCTCTTGGCAATCTGAATCGTCCTCATAAACCAGTCGTCATCTTGGGTCAACAGGTCAGTTGGATCCCTAAACACACGCTCTCTCCAAACTCTGCCATTTGCAATGTCCTCCAGCAGTTCCAAAGCAGCCATTGTTTAGCATCATGTTTACGCAGCCTTTTATAGGTCTCCAGGTCATCTATAATATTTTCCCTTTGTTTTAGGGAGGTTCTGTTAAAACATCTTTATCAAGGATTTCATTTTTCAAACTAAATATAACTATAATAACTAAATCATTACAGACTACAAGGACTGTTAACCACTTATGAGATCACTTTAACTGCTCTATTTTGTATTATTACACGGCTGTGTTGAATACTCGATTCTGATTAGTCAATCACGGCGTTCTGGGGTCTGTAATTTCTGTATAACAGACCGTTGCTATGTATAGCAGACCGTTGCTATGTATAACAGACCGTTGCTATGTATAGCAGACCGTTGCTATGTATAGCAGACCGTTGCTATGTATAACAGACCGTTGCTATGTATAGCAGACCGTTGCTATGTATAACAGACCGTTGATATGTATAACAGACTGTTGCTATGGGCGCAGCACTGATGTCAGACTCTGGCGGACCGTTTTTGAGTCAAAATATTGATTTCTTTAGTTTATTTTAATAAGCGGGCAATGCAGCAAGCATAGGGGTTTTCTTGGTTGGGTTAAGAGGAGCATGTAATAATGTCAAGTTGAGGCCTAGTTTTTATTAAGGGTTAATAAAAACCTTGTGAACATTCTCAGATGGAAGCATGAGATATCCTTGATAGTATAAATAAAAGAAATGTCAAAATAACAGAGTCAATTGCCAAGTCATTGTTTTGCAAGTCACAAGTAAGTCTCAAGTCTTTGCACTCAAGTCCCAAGTCGAGACTGAAAAGTCCCAAGTCTTAAACTTTGAGTTTCATGTTCTAAACAGGTCATAATGTGCTCTTGACCAAATGTAATGCTATTTCAACAACAAAGTAATAATATATTAATAATAATAATGACAGTACAACAGGTACGACTGAACATAATCATAAAATAAAGATCTGGGGAATTAAGTGTCAACTTGCTGGGAATTAAAGGTGTTAACCTTAGTTGATTTAGGCAATGAAGAGAAATAAATTGTGGAACACTTTTTAAATAACCTACTTTTTAATCTTTGGGCTTTGGGCTTGGTGGAAGGTATCAAGTATTTTCAAGTCAAAAGGCTCAAGTCCAAGTGAAGTCCCGAGTCGAGTTCCAAGTCTCTTTTGATTTTGACAAGTTGAGTCTGAAGTCATCAAACTTGTGACTTGTGTTTGACTTGAGTCCATTCAGGGTGCCCTATTTTTCGGTGGTGGGGGGCGGAGGGTACTGTACACATGCACACACATACATGAATACACCCGCCTACATGTAAAAATATACTATAAATACATTTCAATTCGAACAGAAAATATTTAGCCTGGGACAACAAAGAAAAAAAGAATATTCACTGTTTCATAGCAAACATTCATTGACCACACCCCCACGCATGCCCATGGAAATGATGTGCAAATAGACACGCACTTTGACAAGTGCTTTACTATTAGCCTATTATTTATTTCAGGAACCTAGATATACAAGAAAATATAAATTTATACAGAAAAAAAAAACAGTGGCACCAAATATTACAATACATTTGAGCTCCCCTGGATTTCTCAAATGAGTCTTTCTGGGGAGCTCTTGTCTCTGGGACAATGTCTCTTTCCCTGTAACCCCCCTTGTATTTTGAACCATGGCTGGTTCAAGCTCAAGAGTGTGCCACGGTGGAATTTGAGAAAAAAAACATCAGTGTATACAAATGTTAAATGATTCATGAGAGCTGGATGATGGGAAGAAAGGAGACATGGAGCTTGTTGAATCTAATTGCTTCATTGAGTTCCTGTACAGTGAGTTGAATCTTACTTTGTTCCTAGATGCCTATCACTATGGCGTGTCTGATCTTATGTGAGCTTGCCTTCCTTGAGGTGCCGTCTGATCTCGATTCTCTGACCGCTTTAATTGTTTCAGCTGACAATCGAAAGAGAGCACAGAAGTAAGATGCCCTCGACTTCCTGTGTTTAGAACTCCACCTCTAAGCACCTGTCTGTCTAACTGATCTCATCAACTTGCATGTCTACCTTTGATTAAACCAATGAGGATGCCCTGTGAGGACCCATGCTGCTGGGAAGAATGAGGTTATCATCAGAAGAACATCACAAGAAACTGAAGGAAAACAGTGCATCTCCTGTTATTGCAAACTGTGCATTATTTTCCCGTTATTATTACTCATCTTCAACCGCTTATCCGAGGTCGGGTCGCAGGGGCAACAGCTCCTGCAGGCTCCCAGGCCAATGTGGAGATATAATCTCTCAACCTAGTCCTGGGTCTTCCCCGTGGACTATCTGGTCGTGCCTGGAACACCTCCCTAGGGAGGCGCCAAGGGGGGCATCCTTACTAGATGCCCAAACCACCTCACCTGGCTCCTTTCAACGCAAAGGAGCAGCGGCTCTACTCCGAGTCCCTCACGGATGACTGAGCTTCTCACCCTATCTCTAAGGGAGACGCCAGCCACCCTCCTGAGAAAACCCATTTTCGACTGCATGTCAACTGCATGTCATTGTACAACACAGGGTTGCACAATGACATGCAGTTGTAGTCCCTTTATGCTACGCAAGAGAAACAAAAACAGTGGCGCATTCCTGTAGTGTTTTTGGAATTTGCACCAGGAGGAATGTAAACAGCAGCCACCAAAATGCTGGTGAATTCTCTGGGCAGACAACATGGCTGGCATCCCAACACCAAATATTCAACATCAGGGAACACCGTCCATCAACCTTGACCACACCTGAGCACCGAGCATCGCCGATGCAAACACAGAGTCCTTCTCCCCTCGCCCCACCAGAGTCCTGCGCTCTGTCGTCTGGAATGCCACGATAGAGCCAAATCTGCAAGCGCTGCAAGATGTGGGCACGACAGTCTCCGATCTCCCGTTGCTAGTCCTATTTCTTCCACTCCAATTTCCTGCAACTGGACATCAGCCAGGAGCAGGCTGGGTAGTGGAACAGCCCTACTGTGGATCCAAGCTGAGCCACTCTTAGCACTTATTCCGGCTCTCCTCCCGGTGCGGCCATAACACATGTTACATTGCTCTACATTTTTCCTGTGTGCATCAAAACAGGTGCCAACATTGTTTCCTGCTAACAGTGCTAAAGACCTGCACTTTGATGAGGAAAGCATTACGCAAATGTAAAAAGGATCAGAACATCTGTGAACAACTATGAATGCAAACCGCTAAGGTTAGGGAATGGGGGAATAATTGGCCGCAGGTTAAGGCACATACAAATGAGTCGTGTTAAAACAAGCCTGAGTCATTTGAATAGAAAACAATCTGCATGAGGTAGTGACCAAGTTACAACAAAATGTAGTCTGACGACACTTTGCAGAATAATGTGTTACCTGCAACATTACTGTTCAGATATGAAAGCTGATATGATACCCGAATTACTGTTTAAATATTAATAGCATGGACTAGTGTTATTGTGTGTGTGTGTGTGTGTGTGCATGTCTAAGGTTACTGATCTATCTGGATTGCATCACTATAGTCGATACTGTACTGAGACGGAGGCTGGCTTTGCTTTCATGTTTATCTGTACATGGATTCACTACTCTAAAGGATGATTCATCCAGCATGCTGGTCTCAGCTTCCACTGTGACAGATAAGCTGGAATGTGTAGATAAGTTTTCATATTCTATGTGTCTAACATTTTTTTTCCCCTTCTGTATTAGCAAGGGTGGGAAGAATAATTATTGTATTTCAATTCTCGTTAAACTATTATACACTATTTGTAGCCAACAGCACTTTGGACTAAAACTGGAACCAGCTTGAATGTTTGCAGTGAACAAGACCATTCTCACACAGCAGTTCAGTCTTTCTCACGTCCGGCCGTTCAATCCCCACCTTTGTTCATGCGTCTCTCCCCACAGTCACTGACACAGGTGAAAGTCATCCGTCATCAGGTAAAAGCCCCCCCCTCACATGTCCTCACTACAGTATTATAACAACTGCTCTTACTGTGTGCAGGTTTCTCCGGCAGTGTGTTTGCCATATATTCAGCTCACAATTAAAAAGACTGCAGCACTGCAACATTAAAGGAAATTCTATTCTATCTTATCCTATCCCCATTATAGGAAATCAATGTCTTGACTGTAGCGGATCTAACTTTGTGTTCTGTAGTAGTAGTAGAAAAGGATTGCACTTCTCTGACAGTCGTTCAGCCAGGGTGTGATTTTATGAATAAATCAGAGGGAGGGATATTTTTGAAATGTTTTTATTCATGAAAATAAATCACAAACCACAGTGAGACAATGAAGCCTGTTAGGACTTGATTAATATTACTTACAGCTGTAGTAGCAGTCCTGGTTGATTTGGCGACACCTTGTTTATTGGTGGTAACAGCAAATGTGGTTTAATAGTACAGGTCCCAGAAAACTGGGGGCAGCAAAATCCATTTTTTTTAAATTTAATTTATCAAGTGGTGCGATATTTTCCCTGTTTTGCCTTTTCCTTTCCTCATGCGGACACACAGGGGATGTGTCATACACAGCAAAACAAACGGTTAAATGCTAATTTAACATGCACAAATTAAATCCCCGGCCAGGTGTGCCAAAAACACGTATTTATAAACTTCAATATTCAATGGAAAATAATCTCAAAATGCAATAGCACTGTGCCCATGTAACATCAAGAGGAGAGTCAGCACATGCTCCACACTAGTCAACATGGTCCCAACAGTACTCGAATATTGCAAGTTGCTCGGCAGCCCTGCTACACACATGCCTTGTCAACCAGATTTATGCATAAAAATAAGTAACGCTTTAACCCCAGAATTAAAAAGACTCTTTACACTTGTTTAAAGTAAGTTTATATCACATATATAGAAAAAACAGTAAGTAAGAAAGAACAGAAGATGTTTACCTGCCCAGGGAAAAGACGTAAAGCTAAGGGAAGTTCAACACATGCAGTCTGTGAAATAAAACAATCCTTACTAATTACTAATCCTAACTACTAACTTCCTGTGTCATGCATGCGCAAATCACCATCGCCTGCCGAGGCGATAATTGAGCTGAAAGTGAGGCAGTGCCAAGTGGGGTCAACCACACACGTCTTTGCTATTGGTTGAGGCTGCGACAAAGTTCACCAAAGTTGAACTCCACACGATGCAAATTTGCTTTACCACCATGAAGGGAATGTTTTATTCGCCCCTTTTGCTCCCATAGAATGGAAGCAAACAGGAGGCTAATATTCGCCAATGTTAATTTGGCGCATGTGTGACCGTGCCCTTACCCTGAGGCAATATGTTTTCGGATTGTCCGTCCGTCCGTAACATTCTCGTGAACGAGATATCACAGGAACAACTGGATGAATTTCTTCAAATTTGGCATGAATGTCCACTTAGACTCAAGGATGAACTCGTTAGAATTTGGTGGTAAAAAGGTCAAGGTCACTGTGACCTCACATCCATCCCATTCTGGTGAAAGCAGAATTTTATTACATCTGGCACAAACATCCACTTGGACTCAAAGATGGTCTGATTAGAATTTGGTGGTCAAAGTTCAAGGTCACTGTGACCGAACAAAACACGTTTTTTTGGCCATAACTCAAGAATTCATATTTTGGTTATGTCAATTTCACACAAATATCTAATACAATAAAATGATGAAGTGATGACATTCTGGACAGACTTGGATGGAAACTGCAACTCGACTGGTCGGCAGTTGCTGCGTGGCTGTAAGTAGGTAACTTTGGAAAGCATGCAGATTCTACATCAGAACATATTTACACCCATTTCTAAATAAATTAGAAAATGTAGCAATAAAAAATAACATTGGAGTGGTTAACATTCAACCTTCACAATTAAAAGTCTCCACTAAATCCACCAAGAATTTTAGAGGAATTTATAATTTAGCAAAACAAGATAAACACTAATATAAAACAACACACCAGCTTGAAGATCAATAGAGAACCTTTGGTTGTTTTTAAATAAATAGGTTACAGATTTCAGAAGTCTAAAGTTGACCACATCAGAGAGAAAATGAAAAATACGCTATAAAAAAAAAAATACTTTCAGTCATATGGTCCTCCTATCCTCTTTGGAATTCCTTAAGGTGAGCAGAACCATCCTCGGGTCAAGCAGAAATTGGTCAGAGGTCTCACATTCTGTCCACACAAAGACTCTGACGACTCCAGCATTCTGAAGTGTTCCCTGCTGACGCACATAAATATCTGCTTGACCCTGTGCTGAAAAGGCTAGCCTGCACATGCTCAATGAATGATTGCAGGAACTTATTATATTTATAAATGTATAAATCTTAATCATGCATGGTTGGACATACAGTATACAGTATCATTGAAGACAAATGACATGGAAACTCCACTTAGTCTGTCATGGCCATGGGACTTTGTCCATATTCGCTGCTATTTATGGTGATTAGTGGTTTGTTAATAAAGACAATGCAATGATGTATCCTGTTGACCTCTTTTACTTCAAACCACTTCTCATCTATGAAGCAGTGCCAGACGAAACATTCTGAATAGTTCTGTTGTAAGTGGGTAACTACACCAGATTTCCTCACTCACACTTCTTGAAAAAATCCTGCAAGAAGCTCTCTTCTTGGTACCAGGTTTGGAGGAAATTCATCATACTCTCTTTTGGGTTTAGTTTTCCTCTCCAACCACAGGGGTGCCCTTTAAGCCATTCTTTTTTATTTTTGTCTAAATTCTCAGATTTTTCTCTGTTCTTTTGCTCTGTATCTGCTTTTTTCCAGAATCTATTTATCTCTCTTTCTCTTATCTTTTTCTTCAGATCTCGAATCAATCGTCCTTCTTCACTTTTTGCATTTTTCCTGGTCCTTGCATCTCGGTGTCTCTTCCTCCCTCGTGACTCTCATCCCTTTACTGCCTCTTCTCTGCCACAGCAATTGGAAACAACAGCTTGTTATTTGCTGTAAGATATATAGGGAAAACTGATCCTACAATAAGCTGTTAAAACTGCATTTATTAGCATTAGCTTACACAATTCAACGCTATAGATTTTGAAAACTGATAACGACACATACTTTTGTTATCTATGATTCAACAATTTATCATTTGACGCAGGACATTTTAATGCCTATGTGAAGGACCATACCTGACTTTGGTAGCCGGATTCTAACCTGCGACCCTGCAACAGTGCTAACCACTGCTCCACCGTGCAGCCCTTTCTAGTCTGTGCGCCCCGTGGAATTTGCACCAAAGGTGTGCACAGAGGAGGTTCATTTGTATGTAATTCCTGCAAAGCACATCTGAGTGGTGGGTTAATGGCTGGTACGTGTTCACACGAAAATGATCTGGCAAAGAGCAAAGTGAGTGATCTTAGAAATCGTAAAATACAAATGAGGTTACTAATCCATGTAAAGAAAGGATCAACTTTCCAGGGGATGCACAAAAATGTACATACTGAAGAAAATGAATTATGAATTTTATTGTGGGCCTTTATCCATGTCTGACACCTGATTTTTACTCACTCTTACATGTAGACATATAGATGTGTATAAATCAATGTACATATAACAGGCATAGCTACATTTTCACATGTACCTAATCATGTTGTACATATATAAATAAATGTATATATATATATATATATATATATATCAATGTGTGTATATACATTATAAAATACCCCCCCCCCCAAAAAAAATCATGAAAAAATAAGGATTTAACATATTATTCAGTACATACAGTGCATAAATGGCCGTACGTCTGTGAACATATACAGTATGTAAGAGGTGAAATCTAATTTGGACAACTCAAATCTATACAGAGCATGTGTTTCCCTGATGGAGACCACAATGAAGGCAAAATGACCCTGAAACAACAAATAAAGCTTGCTGCACACGGGCCTGGTAGAGCATAACCAAAGTGTACTGATGTCTGTGGATCATTGGCCACCATATCTGACACCCAATATTAAATATGATGACTTTATTGAAGCTGCATTTATCTCTTTTTTTTGCCACGTGTGCCACAGGGCACAACTCTCGCAACAAGCATAGAATCACACAAAGAATGGCCTCACAAATGTGTTATAGCTAACATGTTAGCAGACTACTGCCCATTTACACATGCAGCAGGCCCGGAGCAATATTAGCATTTATTTGGAGTTGTGTGTCTGACCAATCTAAGTCCAATCACTCTACTTTTAGCTCTGTTTTGGTCTCCACCAATAACTGATCAAATATCGGATTCTATATCTGCTAAATGCTCCACTATGTTCACCAACTAGTCTCTAGTTTGTATGGGGGTGTACAGTGGGTCTATCAGAAGTGAGGTTGGTGAGAGCCGTGAGAGTGAGCCAAAACTGTCAAAATCGCTGGGCTGTAAAACTAACAATGGACTGAAAGATAATAAAATGGTCCACAGAGGCTAGGGGAACTGCAGAGTTGCAGAAATTACACCGTATGTTTGTCACACTTTCACATTACCCATAGTAATTTGACCCATTGTTTATATAAAATATGAATAAGTGAAGGTTTATTGTAACTTGTCAAATTACTCTATGTTCTCTGAAAATCAGGAGGACTGTAGACCCTTTTACAGCCAACATTACATCATGGTGTTAGCTGGAGGCAAAACGAAGTAGGGGGAGAGTGGGGTCATTTGAGCCAGTGGCGAAGTTTGTTCTGTTAAGTGGAACTATAGTGAGGTTACATTAGAGGATGTTACACGGACCTTCTATGTGTGAACACTTCCGGGTCATGATAATAAACGGACTACGTTACTACACTGTTGAGCCGACTCGCTGTCTACTTAATCTGCACTCTCACACACACAGTAACGTGACATGGTGTCAGAAGAAACACGGAAAAGCAGAGAAGAAGTAAAGAAAAACTAAACCTGAAAACCGACAGAAAATGGACGGAGGTGCGGTGTTGCCACCGAGAGTGGACGGAAGCGCCACGGTGCAGCAGTTAGCGCCGCCAGGCAAGTTTGACTTTACCAATGCTAACGAATGGCCGAGATGGATGAAGCGCTATGAACGCTACAGAATAGCAACTGAATTGGACAAAAAATCACAGGAATTCCAAGTGAATGCTTTCATGTATGCTGCTGGAGACGACGCAGAAGATATCTTAAATGTGCTGCCGCTCACAGAGGAGCAGAAAAAGTCATACGATGCTGTTACGCGGGCTTTTACGACGCATTGTGTGAGCAAGCGGAACGTCATCTTTGAAAGAGCACGCTTCAACCGGAGGAGTCAAGAGCCGGGTGAGAGTGTGGAATCTTTTATAACAGCTGTACATACACTGGCGGAACACTGTGAGTTCGGAGCTCTGAGAGACCAGTTAATCAGGGACCGAATTGTTGTCGGCATAAGAGATGCTAAGCTGTCGGAAAGCTTACAGCTAGACGCTGATTTGACATTGGGAAAGGCCATGACGAGAGTGAGGCAGAGTGCAGCGGTGAAAAAGCAACAGCCTGTGCTGCGTGGGACAGAGCAGACGACGGGACATGTTGAGGCTGTACACAAAAAGTACAATAAGGTACCAAAGACGGCGAAAGGAAAAACTGACACACCGTCATCAGGATGCAGCAGGTGTGGACAAATGAAAAAACATTTCTGGAAAGACTGCCCTGCTCAGGATGCCGAGTGTAGGAAGTGTCATAAAAAAGGACACTTTGCAAAGAAATGCAGGTCAAGCGGCGGCGTCCATGACATCACAGACGCACAGACAGGGAGCAATGAGGAGGATTTTGCTTTCCTGGGAGAAATGTGCTCGGATGAGGAGGAGGAGTGGATGGAACTGTTGCAGCTGAACAGGGAAAATACTATTTTTAAACTGGATACTGGAGCCACTGTTACAGCGATCCCAAGCAGCACCTACTCCATCAAAAGTCACGGGACACTGCAGCCGCCAGGAAAAGTGCTGTATGGACCAGGAAATCACAAACTGGACGTTAAAGGACGTTTCAAAGGCAAGTTGAACTTTGAAAGTAAAACAACAGAACAGGACATTTATGTTGTTGTTGGGCTGTCCAAGCCACTACTGGGTCTTCCTGCATTAAAAGCTCTTGCCCTGATAAAGCGTGTCTGCACAGTGCAGGCACATCAGGAGGATTTTAAAGCGCAGTACCCCGCAGTGTTTTCCGGTTTGGGGAAATTAAAGGAGCCCTACAAGATTGAGCTGGAGCCAGGGGCGGTTCCATACGCTCTGTCAACGCCACGTCGGGTGCCCCTGCCCATGCGTGATAAAGTGAGAGCAGAACTGAATCGCATGGAGGACATGGGAGTGATCTCCAAAGTGACCCAACCCACACCATGGTGCGCTGGTATGGTTGTGGCACCGAAGGCGCAGCCAGGAAAGATACGGCTGTGTGTGGATCTAACACACCTGAACAAGTGGGTGCGGCGAGAGAGACACATACTCCCAGCAGTCGACCACACACTAGCCATGTTGGCTGGGGCGAAAGTCTTCACGAAGCTGGATGCCACTTCCGGCTTCTGGCAAATCCCCTTGTCAGAGGAGAGCTCGCTCCTCACAACATTCATCACCCCATCCGGACGCTACGCATTCAACCGACTGCCGTTCGGGATCTCATCGGCCCCAGAGCATTTCCAGCGTCGCATGTCACAGATGCTGGAGGGTTGCGACGGAGTCGTGTGTCATGTGGACGACATTGTCGTGTACGGAGAGGACATGCAGCAACACAACGAGAGACTGCACCAGGTCCTGATGAGGTTGAGAAAAGAGGGACTCACGCTAAATGAAAAATGCGTGTTCGCCAAAGACAGCATCATGTTCTTGGGTCACCGTGTCACAGCAGATGGCGTGACACCCGATCCAGACAAGGTTAAAGCTATTATGGAGATGCCTGAACCTACCGGGGTCGAAGGAGTAAGGAGAGTGATGGGGATGGCCAACTATCTGGGCAAGTTTCTACCCCACCTTGCATCATACACGCGACCAATCAAAGATCTGCTCAGTGAGAAAAATGAGTGGTGCTGGGAGGCGCCACAAAAAGAGTCATTTCAGAGACTGAAAAATGAGCTGAGTTCACCACGAGTGCTAGCTCCATACTCACCGATAGCAGAGACATGCGTATCAGCTGATGCCTCGTCCTTTGGCTTAGGGGATGTCCTGAATCAACGACAAACAGATGGGACATGGAGACCAATTGTGTTCATCTCCAGAGGTCTCTCCGAGGCTGAAAAACATTATGCACAGATCAAAAAAGAGGCTTTGGCAGCTACATGGGCATGTGAGCGCCTGTCACCCTATCTGCTGGGACTGCAGTTCAAACTAGAGACAGATCATAAGCCTCTAGTGCCACTGTTGAGTACAAAGGCACTAGATGAGCTCCCGCCCAGAGTGCTGAGGTTTCGACTGAGGCTGATGAAGTTCACCTTCGACATAGTGCATGTGCCCGGTAAACGCTTGATAACAGCGGACACGTTATCAAGAGCCCCGGTGAAACACATGTTCACACAAGATGAAAAAGACAATGAGGCAGAAGTCAAAGTGTTTGTGGACGCTGTCGTCCATAGCCTTCCTGCTACAGAGGCAAGATTAAAGGGAATCCAAGAGAAACAGGCAGCTGACCCTACATGTGCAAAGCTCATCGAGTACTGTCAGACTGAGTGGCCTGAGAAACACGCCCTTCCTCCTGAGCTGGGGCCATACTGGCCTGAAAGAGAAACCCTCACAGTGGCGGGAGAGCTGCTCCTCAGAGGTCAAAGAATCGTGATACCCCACAGCATGAGGCCAAAGATTCTTCGTGATCTTCATAGCGGCCACCAAGGTATAGTCAAGTGCAGAGCGAGAGCCCGCCAGTCCGTCTGGTGGCCGGGACTGTCTGTACACATCAGTCAGCTGGTGGAACACTGCAACACATGTTCACAGCACAGAGCAGAGCACAGAGAGCCTCTGCTTACAACTCCGGTGAAAGCTAGACCCTGGCAAAGAGTGGGTACAGACTTATTCTTCTGGGAGAAAAAGACTTATCTCCTAGTAGTGGATTACTTTTCACGCTACATTGAAGTAGCCCACCTCAACGTCGCCACTGCCAACACAGTTATTGCAGCCCTGAAGGAGGCGTTCAGCCGCCACGGTATACCAGAGACAGTTATGTCAGATAACGGACCGCAATACAGCTGTGAAATATTCAAAGACTTTGCCACTGAGTATGGTTTTACACATGTCACCAGCAGCCCTAGGTATCCACAAGCGAACGGAGAAGCCGAGCGTGCTGTGGCGACTATTAAAAGTCTGTGGAAAGGAGGAGAGGAGAAGCTAAAAGCTTTGATGACATACCGCGCAACACCTCTTGAGTGCGGTTACTCACCTGCACAACTCCTCATGGGGAGACAGCTACGTACCACCATACCACAGCTCCCAGCGAGTCTTCATCCCCGCTGGCCGAATATCAGAGGGTTCAAGAAGTCAGAGAAGCGCGCAAAGGAGAACCAACGACGCAACTACAACCTGCGGCACAGAGCCCGCCCTCTGCCACCACTGCACGCTGGCCAAAATGTATGGCTGGCAAAAGAGAAAAGACCAG
The DNA here is from genome assembly GCF_015220745.1 of Sebastes umbrosus. NCBI lineage: Eukaryota > Metazoa > Chordata > Actinopteri > Perciformes > Sebastidae > Sebastes > Sebastes umbrosus. Next base: position 2,244,919 of record NC_051280.1, on the reverse strand, counting down.
GGACAGTTGTTCAACAGGCCACAACACCCAGATCTTATATTATTGACACTGATGAAGGACAGGTCAGGAGAAACCGCACACAGGTTCGCACAGTAAACCATCCAGAAGTGCAGTCAACACCACCTGATACACCTGTCACACCCTCAGAGCCAGTTAACACAGAGACACACACTCAAGAGACAAACACACCATATGTGACTAGCTCAGGCCGAGTGTCACGCCGACCTGTGCGTATGGACTTGTAAGTGAGTTATTGGGTGGGGGAAAAGAAAAGGGAAAATTGTTGGAAATAAATGTTTTCTATTTTCTGTTTAGGAATGTTAGAAAAATGTTTATTAATGTTAGAAAAATGTGATAAGACATTCTAGGTGTTTCAGAGGTCAATGTCTGAGTTCAGTGCTAAGATACCTGTAAGAGGATGTTATTACAGCAGAGTTTAAGATGTTAAAAGAGGGTGGTGTTCTTACTTAAAAGGGGAGGTGTTCTGTTAAGTGGAACTATAGTGAGGTTACATTAGAGGATGTTACACGGACCTTCTATGTGTGAACACTTCCGGGTCATGGTAATAAACGGACTACGTTACTACACCGTTGAGCCGACTCGCTGTCTACTTAATCTGCACTCTCACACACACAGTAACGTAACAAAGTTGAGCCACCACTTGTTTCTAGGCAACCGTAGACAAAATTGGTCACATGACCACACATTATCGAAGAGCCATCTATTTTACTGACCCTGTGATGAAGAGAGGCCAATATGACAAGTGGTACGCACATTTAGGTTCAAAAAACATTTTTTTGCTGTTCAAAGTGGGATTTTTTTTGTGTGTTTTCAAGGAGTCATGATTCTTGTGTCTGAACAATTGCAGACAACTTTGGAAAAAAACTCACGTGTTACTGTTTTGGAAGGTTACAATATGATACTATACAGTTAGCATGATGTTAGATCTGAACTGCTGGGTGATACAAGTTTATATATAATTAGATTATAGCTTCAACTTGTTATGTAAATGTCAATATAAACTGAAATGGTTTCAATAAAGGATAAATAAAAAGATGATCATAGTGGCTAATTAACATTTTACCTTTTCTAGGACGTGATTGGTTCATGTTTAGGGTGCTCCATCCTCTGTCACGCGACACTCCGGAAATAACCTCTCTTGGAGGAGCAGCTGCCTTTAGGCACAATGTGGGGGAGTTCTTTGATAACCTCACTTCAGTGATGGACAGGTATGATTCATCGACTAGGCCTACCCCATGTGGCTCAGCTTATCCTCTCCCTAGGCTCAACTTACCGCTCATCGGGGGCAAGTTGAGCCAAGAGATGGAAAGTCATATTTTGAAAACTTTATTTTTTATCCAAAAGAGATGATTACCAAGGGTGGACCAAGTCCTGAAATGTATACATGTTTAGTCATTCCTTCACTTTAAAGACTCCTCAAGTAAAAACTGGCTCAATTCACCCCACTCTCCCTAAAGACTAGAGGCGAACACTAGCAGTGGGCTAAAGTTACACATCGAAAATGTCATCTTGCTGTGTTGTCGTGTGCCAGAATATGGTGACCATATTTTCAAACCCCCAGACCGGGACCCCTTAAGTGTACCGCGTATGCGCATGCACGTCCATGCATTATGCACGCACCATAGGCGTTAATCAGGATGGCCTACTTGGCACACTGGTGACTTTCTCCCCCTTTAATCACAGGGCTTTCCCCGTCATGACGCACTGACAGTTTGTGAATCCTGTAGAGAGTTTCCCATATCTGGGACTACGGGAATTATTTTTCAACTTTAGTTTTGAACCCGAACAATCTCTGTCACATCATGTTGCTCGCCACAGCCACACATGTACCTGTAGGCTATTATAATTAAAATGTGGAGCTCCAGACAGCATTTTGACCAGGTGACGCCGGGTGAAAGACTGACAGGAACGGTGGGGGACGGTCCTGAGGGAGTTATAAGCGGAGCAAAATGGTTAAAGTGAATCACAATGTTTTGCCTACATGCCTGTTGATGTGCAGAAGGAACTGTGTAGACTAATTAATCAAAACGACAAATTTGATGTGCACATAAGCACGTGGAGTTCTGTGGTTACTTTACAACAGTCTGATGCTGGTTGCACAAAATGACTGGTGACTGGTGAAAACCGAGACATTTGAGTGTTTTACAGATAATTGTCGGGATTCGGGACACCCAGCTTGAAACCAGGACAGTCCTGGACAAACATCTGGTAGACATCTGGTCACCGTATGCCAGAATCAAGATATCACATACATTTGAGATGGCGAACTGTGATTTGAGGCTCTATAGTGAGCTACAATATCAGCGAAACATTTCAGAGATGGAGAGAAAATGTTGTTTAGAACAAACAGTTGCCCTCTCTGTATTGCCTCACAAACATGAACCACGCCCGTAGCCGCCAGTAGCTCCTCACAGGACACTGATCGGTCCGTGCCCTGGCTTGCCGGACACAAATGCATTACTTGATTCTCGCATCTTGCGACGTCGCGAGAATCCAGCTACCGTGCAAGTGTATGTGGGATTAAGCCGAAAGAAACTACAGTGTGTGGGTGTGTTCATGGTAATGAAGGAACATGTCACCCAGAGACACAGTGATGTGTTTTTAATGGAGCTCTATGGCACAGAGGAAGAAGAGATATCAGGCTTTGATACACATACTTAAATACTTGTTAGTAGATACATTCATTATTGTTTGGGATCTTTTTATGATTATCTTATCTTTTAAACCCAAATCCGCAGAGCCAACAAACATGTATCAGTCCTGCTACTTATCATGTATGTTATACATACATATATGGCATCCTTTTGTCAGCAGCACAGAGAGATATTAAAATATTTCCATGTATAAATCAGCTTGAGTTATTTGTGAAAACACACAATATTGTCTAAGCAGCTTTGACAGGTCACAGAATGATGAAACTAGCCACACAGCCATGTCAACCTTAAACTTAAGAGGTTTTCAGATAAGAGCGGTGATAGTCCAAACCCAATTCCCACCGGGTGTTTGATGAAACTGTCTATTTGAGAAGCCAAGCCCTGAGGTCAGATACAAGGCAACAGACAGACGACTAAACTGCTGAAAACAGACGGCGCGCACACACACACACACACACACACACACACACGCACACACACGCACACACACATACACACACACACATCCTGCATCCCCTGCAGGCTAACTAAGTGGTCTTTCTTCTTCTCTAGGGGCTCTCTACGCCTGCTGTTTCACCCCTCTGGCATTCACCCACCCACCCACCCACACACACACACACACACACACACACACACACACACGCACACACACGCAGACAGACACACACACACACACACACACACACACACACACACACACACACACGCACACACCAAACCAAATGACTATCAGATTTAAGATCAGCCATTTCCAAAGTCAACAGCTGTGAACCAATTGCATATGGATTGCAGACACACTCCTGCTCTTTCACATGTGTAAGGCAATAAGAGCCGCAGGGATGCACACAGGGGACTGGACAATCTGCACCTACACACACACACACACACACACACACACACACACGTTTCCATTAGTCACAATATTTTTTTTTTCACCCGACTTATGGCATAACTGTCAATTTTATCTTCAAATAATTCTCGTTTCATGGTTTGAAAGGGATATTTTTGTCTTTACAAATTTGCCGGAATGAAACTCTAACTGCAGCATGATCACTGGAATCAACGTAGTATAAAAAGATACAGCAGGGAGCTTTTTAATTCTAAAATCAAAAGATTTGATGGAAAAGATATCTGCACACTTATATCTATGCAGTATTCCTCTTTATTCTAAGCTTTCTGTCTGTCAGAACTTCATCAGAGCATACGTGATTCACCAAAGGACAGGCTGGTGGAAATAACCAATCCCATTCCAATCATTGGCAGTAATGCAATGTACCTGTGCACACCCTGGTGGTAGAAGCGCCACCTCCTGGGAATTGTAGTTCTAGTAGAGAACTGTGAGGCATACAAATAGATGCCATATTTTTTTTATAATACAAAATACACAAAAGGGTGGACATCATCTCAAAAGAGGATCTCAAAAAAGGATTTAAAAAAAGAGACAATAGAACAAAGAGCTATTGAGGGGTATCAGGCGAGGGCCATCATAAACCACAGACACCAAATTCTACATTAGAAATGAAGAAAACATGTTGAATTACAGCATAATACTCATATCAAAATCCTCGTAAAGGCCCATAGGCTGAAAGGTATCTAAAGTGTCAATCCCAAAAAGTCATCCTGCATTACAAAATTAAAAGATTTAAAATGGTACAGTGGAAAAAGGAGTCATCTTTACTGTGATTATGGTTAGTATTTGGATAATTAGAAACGTTGTATTTAAAGAGTTAGCTCACCCAAATAAAAAACCACACCAGTACAATGGTGGAGGTCAGAAAGTATTGAGCAATGGACTGCATCGTTTTTTTAAAGATCATTTTTATGGGCTTTTTAATTGAGAGTGACAGTGATAGTGGTGAAATGGGGAGAGAGAGGGGATGACAATGCAGAAAGGGCCACAGGTCGGATGCGAACCCTGGGCCGCTGCAGCAAGGACTTGCCTATTTGATACATGGGGCGCCTGCTCTACCCGGTGAGCTAACCGGTGCCCCGGACTGCATTGTTGATTTTGGTGTTTTAATGGGATTTGTTGATAATAACGCTAGCCCAATCCTTTTACTTTGAATGTAAAGGTTTTGATTTTATTGTTATGCAAATAGATGTAAACTAATAGAAAAGTCCATCTGAGGCACTGTGTGTGAATCTATAAGAGGAAAACACTACATGGCATAGCGTACAGCAGAATACTGAAGACCTTTTCCTTTCCTCTCTTGATGCTTCCTCTTTTAATTCCACAGCATTACCGTTTTAACGGATTCCATCCCTGCCGTACTTGACTTTGAGGTCAAGGTCTAATTAAGAAACCGTTTAAAATAAATCACAGACTGAAACATTGATCACATCAGCATTAACATAAATGGGCCTAAAAGTGCCTGCTAATGGATTTGATCCATATGGTGCTAAGCCCCCCCGAGGCCCTTGAGGGGAAAGGGAGTGTATATGTGTAGGGTTGGTGGGGGGTGGGGTTGATGAGGATCTCCATAGAGTGGGACAGACGCTGGGCTTTGTTAAAGCTCCCATTGATCTGACCCATAGTGGAAGAAAGAACCTCAGCGTCAAAGCAGGCAGACAACATGACAAACATGGCTGTTCAGCAGCGTCAGAGCGTGCATCTGTAACATCAGCAAAGCACTCGTCTGGGTCAGTTTGACAGTTTGGAAGACAGATAAAGACCTGAAGGTGAGACAGTTGTAGATGTCTTTCAAAATAAACCACAGACCCTCAGAATGCCTGTATCATGTCAAAACTAGGAAGGACCAATAGGTGTTTGTTTTCAAATAGGCTGAAGACAGAGCCTGAATCCAAATGTCTGGACTTCTCTGCACTTTCTGCATACTTCCAGCAGACTTCACCTGACTTTGCCCAAATATCAAATGCTCTGACAAAAAGAAAAAAATCTGGTATCCGTGGCTGTCGCAGGACTATAATAAAACCCGTCCAATCATTTCATTCAGTCAAAATGAGCTTGAAAGCTGTGAGCACTAAGGGCGTATTCACACCTGCCTTGTTTAGTTCGGCTGAATCGAACCCTGGAGCGTTAACCCTCTTGGTGCGTACGTTTGGGCAGGTGTGAACACAGCAATCACACTCGGGTGCGCACCAAAACAAGCAAACCGAGACCTCCTTGAAGGGGTGGCCTCGGTTCGCTTCCAAACGAACTGCAGTACGGTTCAGTACGCTTCGTTTGCGGTGAGAACATAATCCGACCTCGATCCGGCCCAACTGGAGAAAGCATTGCGCCTTTTTGGATTAAACCAGCTCCGGTAGCGAGCTGCGCTGTGCACATCTACACCCGACACCAGACAACATTACTACAATAGAGCCTACGCTCGCCCTCGCTATTCACATCAGTACTAAACAGGTGTAACGTCTGGCTGTGTTGAAGACCACGGGCATACCTGATGGATCTTCGAAAATATTTTCGGCCGATGAGCACGTCACAGTTTAGGAGGGTAAATGCACGCCTCCTCCTCCGTACCTCTTGATTATGTGCCTTTGGTGACTCCAGTGCATCAATACATTGTTTTCCAGTCGCTTCATTTTCAAACTGCATCGTTTGCCTGGAGTGAAAAATTGCTACGAAGGAGAAAAAGAAAGGTGACCAGGGCCAAGATCGAGCCGCGTAGTTGTCCCTCCATTGTTGCGTTCTGGAAGTCTGCTCTTCTTTGTTTACTTCCGGGAGTTTTTCAGCGCAAAAATTCTGACCAATTAGAGAGCAGTTTCTTTGCGCACCACCATTTTGGTCCGCTTGTAAATGCTGCGGTGTGAACAGAAACGAAACTCGAGGCAGTATGCAACATTGTAACAATTTGGTCCCTGATTCAGACCAGAGCAAACCAACTACAGGTGTGAAAACGCCCTAACAATAACCGTGTTCGTTGTTTACGTTCCATAATGATCATTTTGGGGGAGTGGCTTCGGAGGCCTGAAAGAATGATCTGTCAGTGTTGCTGACTTGGTGTCTTTAATATACATATTTTTAAATACACATAAACAGTCACAAAAGCACGGTTCTGTGTGATGGGTCTTATGTACAGCATGGTAGCATTGTCACTGTGAGCATGGTGACATTAGCATTTTGATCAAAGCACTGCTTTGCCTCATAGAGCTGCTGGCGTGGCTGTAGACTCTTAGACATCTGTTGTCTTCTTTTTTTCCTTTCTTATGTTAAAGCGTACTGATGTAGTGGTTTGATATTGCACACACTGAATATGCATGGGATGATTTGTTTGTTATAGTCTGCAGAGGCACAGTTTTACCACCTACAGTGTGAGGATCTCCTGTTGAGGGTTTGATGTGAATATTATTCGCAGTGTTGATGCTCAGATAATCAAAGAAAGGGGAAGTTTTACTTTGCGTATTAACTTCTAAACCTTAAAGCAGCTGATCCTGACATTATCTTGGCACAAACACGGCTGTGTTGTGAGTCAGTTTTGAAGGTTTAAAAGGCAGATAAATTGTTGCAGATTTCAACAGAATTTCCACCAATCTTGTATAAGTAGGTTGTACAACAAATGACTGACTTACCTGAATTCTGTGCTCAGACACTCAACAAGAACTCTTCCTACACCTGACTGGACAAACACATCACCCTCTGTGCTGTCATTGATCTTCTAAATTTAAGGGTTTCAAACTTTGTCAAATTTCTCCACCAAAATCAATTTCTACGTGCAATTTCCAATGCGTGTAGAAAAAAGGCTTCTTGGGCTTCTGTATATCAAGGTAGCCTATTACATATGTTGGTTTGAAAGAGATTGTAAGCAAAAACTCATAGTGGAAAGCATGAAATTAAATAAATATAATTGTAAAATAGGTTTGAATAGATTTGCGCAGGCAGAGCAGTGTCATCTACCAGTCTGTCTGACCTAAATTTTTGTATAGCCTAAACTATTGTTAGCTATTTTTAATGAATTGTGAGTACCCTCCGGTAAACTGTTATGCAGTGCCTAGTGCAAACATAAATCAATCACTTTAATGTTCTAGAAATGGATACAATGTAAAACTTAAAAAGAGACCAGGAACATAGAAGTCAGTCTCAAATACTCCACACATAGTTTGAATGGGAGCATGTCTAGCTTCCCTCAGCCCTATGTTCCCTCAGATCAGTACCTACACCGGTGCCATGCCAATGTTCCAACGGCCCAGCGACAGTAAAATGTCCCATTGGACCGAAAGCCCGTATGTCCGACAGTCCAACAAGCGGCGAAAATACAACAAATAGAAGCACATGGCTAATTATTATGCAGAATGACGCCACCGGACCTTCCCTGTGGCAATATTTTTCCTACTATGGCGAAGGCATGACCCGCCCTACTCTGCATCTGGTTGGCTTGCCCTTATGTTCTTACTCTAAACCTAACTAATCTCCCTTCGCATGCCTTAACCTACCCAACCCAACCAACGAAGGCAACGAGTACTTGCCAGACTGTTATCGGATAGCGTGAAATCGCAAAAGGTTATTTATTATCTAAAGCAGATTGTGCCAACAGTGATGCTGAGGGAACATAGGCCTGACCCTGTTTAAACTGCAAAGATTCAAGAAATTAAAAAAAAAAAAATGTCATCTTCCAATTAGACCACAGTGAAAACACAAACAACAGTGTGATCAATATGTGTAGGTTATAAAACAGAACCATTTCTTGTATTTAATGCAAGTGCAGAGAGTTTGTCATGTTTCATATGTGTTTATGAGAGGAAAGTGTTCAATGTGGTTAGAATTTAGGGTACGTTGTTATTTATTGCCAGTGTCATTGTTAGGGAGTTGTGCCAGTGGATCGCCAGTAGGTATCAGTATCGCTACAGAAGCCGTGTATGTGACGGGAGCAGTCACAGGGAAGTCTCGTGTGAATAAGTGAGATAATGAGAATCTCTGTGTATGAGATGGAAGCAGACTACGCTGCGTAGCGATTGTCAACCTAAAGCATTATTTTTTTACATTTTGGAGGGAAGCAGGTGATGTTATTTAGCAGTTCTGTGTTGGGGCAATGTTTACACTGTACTTCGGTGACACTGTGTTCAGTTCTTTGAGTGTTTAGCGTGTGTTAGCGACTGTGTTACTGCTTCAATTTAACCAGTTAGCAGCTAATACGAGGGTTACAGCCGCCATGGCAGTAACGTTAGTAGTATCGTGGGGCGATGGGAGCTTTGACAATGAGGGAGCACCCCCCTCCACCCTACTGTTATCAAGAAATATGGTGTTATGCTGCTGAGCTAAGATAATCTGTACAGGAAGTATTGAGACATATTACTCTCTAAAGAGTTGAGAGGTGGTGTAATCTTTGATTTTGTGCATTTCTGGCATTTTGTTACTGTTATTGTGAATAAGTGAGATAATGAGAATCTCTGTGTACAAGATGGTCAACCTAAAGCGTAATTTTTTTAAACATTTTGCAGAACATCTTACATTAATGTGTAGCACCAGACTGAGCCTGTGGGACATCATTCTGTGCACCGCTACATATGCTATGTTTGCATGTGTTTGCATATACAGTATGTCTACATGCACCTGCAAGTGCATTTCTGTGTGCATGCACTTTGTCTATGTGGGTCATGTCATATGTGTGTTGTGTGTGTGCATATGTGTGTGTGTGTGTGTGTGTGTGTGTGTGTGTGTGTGTGTGTGTGTGTCTGCCCACTGATGAACTCTGACAGTAGTTGTCACATTAAACATGAATGCCATGCAGCCAGTTTTTATTTGCTGCCGCAAGCTATTGGTCGACTGCTGCTTGCAATAACATAGTAGAGTCAAGACAGAGTCACGCCGGGGTACACAAGTTGAACCATTAATCACTGTGTGTGTGTGTGTGTGTGTGTGTGTGTGTGTTCTTGGTATGTACAACATTGCAGTAAAACAGTTCTGAGTTACTTAATGTGAATCATGTCAGAAGTCGTTGCGATGTCTTTAACAGAGTGTGTAAGTAGTATTTCAGTGTTGTAAATGTTCCAGGTAGTGCTGGTCATGACTACTGCATTATATATGGCTGAGTTTAAATTGTAGCAATGCATCATATTGTTGCTGAGTGGTGAGAAGAAGCTTGTAGCCTTGTTACTGCGCACGTGTAACCTCACAGTGCTCCAAAGAGATCACACATTCATAATGAAGGAGACTTGGAAAAGACTCACCCCTCCCCTACTAGGTTTACTTACTTTATGTGTCATGCAATGTGTTAATGTAATTTGTGGATGCAGCTTGTTGTACATTTTTCATAGCTGCTCTGAAGGTGCATCTCAGCCTCAGCTATTACTAGCTCTAAAGTCATAAATCATGGTGCATATTCGTAGAAAATTTAAGTCGTTTTATTTCTTGGATGGGAATTCTAGGGATAGGGGCTATTTTACAGGTTAATAATCATCTGATAAACTTTCATAACCATATGGACAGTCTCAGGCTGACTGTTGAAGATTAAATGATGGGCTGTATTCTTACTCTTAATGATGGATAACACGTTAAAAATTTTTCATTTAGACCTCATTATGAGAACACAATTTCATGCTGCCACCATCATGCACTAATGCTGCATTCACACCAAACACAAAGCAAATTTTCGCTTTGCATTATTTGCACAAGTTTGACAATGAGATCATTTGTGTTCATTCGCGTCATTCGCGCTAGACACACCTGAGAGGAGGAGGGGCTTACCTCCAAGTAGATATCAACAACGTTTCATCAACCGTGGTCAAAATAACCACTATTGCTGCTTTGTACATGTTGTGGAAGTCCCAGATATGTTGGAAAACTAAACACGTCGTGTCTGGGTTCATAACATCATCCGGAGATGCTCTGTGAGTTTCGACAAGCTGTTGTACCATTGTACCTAGCAAGTTGCACATGTTGGCTAAATTAATCTGGTTTACTACAAGGATATGAACCCCAAATAAACAGATTTTGCTGTGATTTAATTGCAATAAATATATCAAAAAGATGCTAAAATAACTACATAATGATTCCAATTTGTAAAAAGTCTGAATTCATGCTTTGTCAGGTCTGTCTGCAAGCATCCCATTCACACGAAAAGGCGTATAAATGTCTCAATTACAATGGAGAGGAAGGAGAGGATGCCTTTCTTGCTTTTGGCGTTCCATGTGTAGGTTAGCACTGACGCCTCACAGCAAGAGGGTCGCAGGTTCGAATCCGGCTTGGGGACCTTCTGTGTGGAGTTTGCATGTTCTCCCCGTGTTAGTGTGGGTTTTCTTTGGGTTCTCCGGCTTCCTCCCACAGTCCAAAGACATACAGGTTAGGTTCATTGTTGACTCTAAATGTCCCGTAGGTGTGAATGTGAGCGTGAATGGTGTCTGTCTCTATGTTTCAGCCCTGCGATAGTCTGGCGACATGTCCAAGGTGTACCTCGCCTTCACTCAATATCAGCTGGGCACCCCGCGACCCTGAATAGGAGAAGCGGTTACGGATAATGAATGAATGAATTAATTTGTAGGCCATGTAGTCTGTACTGACTGCAATGTAAACGGATTCACGTAAATATGCTATGCTCAGAGCTAGTGACGTAGAATAAAAGTGAGAAAGACCGCTTATGTCGGGCAGGTGGCTAGGTGGATGGGAAACCGCTGTTTTGTTTTGTAAGTTTTGCTAGTGACGTGTTTTTTTAGTGATGGGATTTCGGTACTTATGTTGTTTCTGTTTGTATTTTACCCATGACGTTTTTCCTGAACCCAACGAGGTGGTTTTCTTGCTGCCTGCTAGTACTGGACCTTCATACATGCGATCCTCTGGTGGACAGGCGGGTTTATTATACACGTGATACTGGGTTGGAAGATGACTTGTAATAGCTATGGTTTGTAATATTATGCTTTCCCTGTATGTCAAATGTTAGCATGCTAAAATAAAAATAAATCAATTATGATATGACAACACCATGGTAGGTTGAAGGAAAGATCGTGGTTTGGGTTAAAATTACTATTTCCTTGAGGTGAGGGGACCTTCATCAACATAGTTATATCAAGCTCCTCTTCTGTAGAAACCAGCTCCCAGTTTCAGTCTGGGAGGCAGACATGCTCTCCACATTTAAGAATAGGCTTAAGACTTTCCTCTTTGATAACGCTTACTGTTAGGGCTGGTCCAAGGCTGGCTCAGGCTGCCTTGGACCAGCCCCTAGTTATGCTGCTATAGGCGTAGACCGCCGGGGGGACTTCCTATGACACACTGAGCTCCTCTCTCCTTCTCCTTCTGTATATATTCATGTTCCATTCATGCATGTTACTAACTTGATTTCTTCCCCGGAGTCTTTGTGCTTTCTTGTCTCTCAGGTATCCATGGATCGGGGTTACAGGTGGATCGGGGGTTACACCTGGATCGTGGTTGCATCTGCTGCTGCGTCTGCTGCCTGTTTGACACCCACTGCTACCATCATTATTATCAGCCTTTTTATTATTATGAGTATTAGTTATATTTCTATTATTAGTACAGCTATTAATTCCGATAGTTGTATTATCACTCTTTTACATCCTCTGCTATTGATTTTTGTTATTAGTCCTATTTGTGTTAATTCTTACAGCTGCTGTGCTATTATTGTGGTTGCTGTGCATCTCTCCCTCTAACTCTCTCCCTCTCCCACCCCTTCTCTCTCTCTCTTTCTCTCTCACTTTCACTCTCTCTCTCTCTCTCTCTCTCTCTCTCTCTCTCTCTCTCTCTCTCCCTCTCTTTCTGTCTCTCTCTCTCTCTCTCTCTCAAAACCTAACCGGTGCAAAAAACAATGTTGACTGTTATTTTGAAACCACAAATGAACAGCAGTCTGTCACGTTGAAGTCTGAGGTTTTGTTGACCCATCATGTGGACTGGGAGTAATTCAGAGAAAAGTAAAGTTTTAAAGCTAAAAATCTCACAACCAGTCAGACGTTAATCAACAAACCAATGATGTAGACATATGGGCTTTCAGACCAATTGCTTCATAGATGTAATATGGTCATTTTTATATACAGGTGAAAAAAGTGCCCTATTGTGCAAAGCACAATGGACCTGAGCTTTTCATCTTGCCTGAGCCCTTTGGTGCGTTGTTGGCTCGCTATTTGCCATCTTGGGAGGAAAAACACATTAGTGGACAACTTGAATCAGGTCAAAAGCACAAATTACACTTGACCTGTCCAAAATCACACAAACTCCTCTTTATGTGTGTTGCCTGTTGCCTCACTTTATTATGTTTTTCAACCAGTAGATAAATGCAGAAGCACCCCGTTAATACTGTGTTGGCCCAAGAGCAACATTGCCTTTCCTCTTATCCCCCCCCCCCCACTCATCGGTTGGTGTTTACTTCTTCAATGCTGACCTTAAACTAGATGACATTGTAAGTTGTTTCTGGGTTTCTAACTAATTTAGAAGTTGTACTAAAACAGAAGACATCTACGTGCTTCTGTTATGAAAGTGATTTAGTGTGAGAAGAGTCTCACCTGCACAGGTGCAAAATGCTCAATGGCTTAGGTGTGAAAAACACTATGTGCTCTGCTCATACTATATATATTTTTTTAATTTAAGTCACTGGAGGTACAATCTCAAATTCCTCCCAAAGTATATGTCCAAATTACACCAACAGCACGGTAATAGATCATTAAAGATAGTTTCTAAAGTTTAATCTCAACCTGTATGAGGGAGGATTTTTCTGAATCTCAAAAAGGACAAACTGGTAAAATTCGAACATTTTTCACTTTATTACACAGCGTCTGAATGATTTGCATACTTTCATAACAAAACCTTAAGGCTCTTGAATTACGCCTAAACACAAAGTGAAAGACGGATTAATTATTTACACAATTACTGTTATTCAAGGACTTCTAGAATAGAAATTAACTGTGCAAATGAGTTGATCGAGTTGATACAGAATGTCTCAGGTGGGTGTGATTAAATGGGGTCATAACAATTTATCCACTGATAGGCTACATCGAAAAACCAACATCTAAGTTTTAACTTAACTATGCTGTAAAGTTGTACCAATACTGTACTTACCAATACATATATTTAGGAACTGGGGAACAAGATGTGAACCTATGGAATAAGGGGGTAACAATTCGGGATCTTACAAAGAACTTTTAAAACTAATGGGTACATATTCTTTTATTACAGGGTATGAATGAGAAATAACCTGTGGTTAAATAGTTAAATAATTACTAGAATATAAATTCTTTCTTAATTCAACCCAAACATCCAGGTTACTTCTCATTAGGTTATACATACCCTACAATAAAAGAATAGGTACCTCGTATTTAAATAATAACTAAAGTATAAGTTCTTTGAAAGATCCCAAATTGTTACCCCCATATTCTATATGTTCACATCTTGTTCCCCAGTACCTACATATATGTATTGGTACGTACTGTACTGGTACACTTTAAGATTACACCATTACTAGAGTAATTATGCGGTATGTTGCAGGCTGTAATCTAAAGCGTTACCAATGACTACGTGAAACGTGTTGCAGTAATAACGAACCCACAGAAAATGATCATCTGACTCTGCTGCACAGTTGTCCTCATGTCCACAGAGCGCTTCAGTGTCTTTCAGATCATTCTTTCTGTTTTATGGCCTGCAGCTTTACTGTTTGCCAGAGCCATATATTTTTTCTCTAGAGATGGTGGAGACCAAAACTGTCAAATGAGAGTGAAAATTGGATTTACAATTATCAGGTGGACACAACCACAATCTGGGGGGTTATGTACTGGACTATTCCTTGGCCGGGAGTGGTGACTTCCTGAAGTCTTGTCTTTATTGTAGAGCTGTTGGTACGTACAGTAGATTGCCTCTGACAGAACCAGGCTTGCTGTTTCCCCGTTCCTATTCTTTGTGGTAAACTAAGATAAGCATTCATATTTGTAGTCTCTAAGCTCAAAATGACGATGACATCATCAGGATCATTTTCTCAGACTTGACAAAGCTCCTCAAGAGCATATCATACAACTGTTTTCACATGCTGACAAGTAAACTGACCTTGATGTGTAAAAATTGGTGGAGTGCCCCTTGGATGGATATACTATCTAGCTTATTGTCTAATGGATTACAGTATATTGACTGTGCAGTCCCTCTTGAGGGCCAGCAGCCACAGAATACCAGCTGGTCTGGTGCCAGGCAGTCTGTGACCCCCCCTTTACACCTTACATTAAAATGTGTTTTGGGTGATCGGATTGCGATCAGATAGTGCTTGACCACATGAAAATACAGGCGTAGATGCTCCCAAAACGCATTGAGGACGGATTGCGATGCGATTGGCCAGCATTGTGACCACATTGAACACAAGTGTAAATGCAATTGCGTGTTCAAGCCACATACAACAACTATGTGGGCGTAAATACGGGTTTACCGAGTACCAATGTTTGGGCTCCAGAGCTTCAGTAGTAATCAACAGCGAATATTTGAAGCTTCAGCTGGGTGTGTGTGTGTGTGTGTGTGGCAGGGGGCAGGGCTCAACCTGCAGCACACTCTCAGCGCTCCTACGGTCACTGGACCACCGTGACCTGTGAGATCACCGCCATCGTTCTGTCTGCGCTCAGCGTCTCCTCTCCTCATCCATCAGTGAGTGCGAGTGTTGCATTACGCACTGCCTCCAGAGGATTCCTCTCAGCCCTTTCAGACAGAGCGATCAGATCTCAATCAGATCTCAATGAGGACACTGGAGACACACCAGATGTAAATGTAGAATACAATCTGGATACGAGACACATTTTTATCCAGGTGTAAAGGGGGTCTGTAAGGCTGTATTCACACCAGATCAGGCGTTACAGCGATTTGCCACAGGGTTTTGCGGCGGTGTGGGAGAGTCACTTTAATGGCCCAATGACTACGATGATTAATGTCTTTTGTTCCCTCATGGCAGGGTTGGACATCTCTACATCGCCAGCTACATGATTGGCCACCACAGCACGACGTCGGGTTGCGTTTCTCCAAGAGTTGATTCTGTTTCTACTTTTCCATCAGTGTTTTTTTTATTTCGTCACACCCTCAAAATGAATGGGAGGACTTTCGTTTCCACGTCTTGTGTGAATGTGGCCTAAAGCCGTGGGCACACTGCCCGCATGAGGCTCGCCTGACGGCAGCGTCGCGTCGTGGCCGCGTGATGCCCACCTAGGGTGTTCACACTAGACGCGAGTTAGCTGCCTGTCAGCTGTGTTTTTGCTGCTGCTGACAGCCCTTTCTTTCTACATAGAGTTTGCCTTTTAATGGCCATTTAACTTCATGATAAATATAATTTATATTTATTTTAGACAGAGAAAGGTTCAGAAACGTGTGGTAATTAGTAAATAATAGTAATAATCCACATTAAAACTCCGTACTGCGGGCGCCTGGGTTAGCTCAGTTGGTAGAGCGGGCGTCCATGTATCAAGGCTTGGTCCTGACCGCGGCGGCCCGGGTTCGAATCCGGCCTGTGGCCCTTTCCGCATCCACTCTCTCTCTCCCCCCTTTCAAGACTCTATCCACTGTCCTGTCAAAAAAAAAAATGGAAAATGCCCCCAAAAAAATAACTTTAAAAAAAAAAAAAAAAAAACTCCGTACTGTATTCATTTATGATGCTTTCCAAGTCACTGCTTGTTCTACATCACTGTCCGGCACATGTTTCAGAATAAAAGCCTCGTGTTAACAAATGAAGGAATTCTGTGCAAAGAAAACCCGCTTTAGGGCTTTTATTTCGAAATGAAAGCAGGAAGTGTTGATTTAAACCCCAAACTTTATACATTTTTTTAGCTCCCAAAGTGCATGCTTGTTCCACAGCACTGACTGCTCATATTTCAGAATAAAAGCCTCGTGTTAACAAATGAAGGGATTCTGTCTATAGAAAAAACGCCTGAGGGCTTTTATTTTGAAATGAAAGCAGGAAGTGTTGATTTAAAAACAAGTTTACTTAACTTTACTTTTTTTTCATCTCCGTAACATATTCTACAGATAAACCTCGAAAATGTAGTAAAGTATTGCTGGTATGAAGTTAATATACAGTCACTAGATCACCTTCACTGTCCGTAACATATTCTACAGATGTCTAGACATGTAAACTGTATTATGTAGCTGATATGATGTCCATATACTGTCAATAGATCACCTTCACTGTCTGTTGCTGCTGGGACACGCAGCTGAGACGCGAGGGGCTCGCGTGTAAAATAGGCGACCCTTCTAACGCGCGTGAGACGCGCGTCTCATGCGGGCAGTGTGTCCACTCTAACCTGTTAACATGGACGCCGAAATAAAAAACAACACGCCACGCGAGACTCACGCAAGCCTCAAGCGGGCAGTGTGTCCACCACTTAAGCCAGAGGAGTGAAAACAGTAAGCAAACATGTTACTGATCTGAATGACTGTCCCTCAACTTCTATCCTAGCTTTTATTTTTAGCTTGTTTTTATTTTCTAATCTTTAATGTTTTAATGTTTTTATTTTTTTATAACTGTTTTAATTATGTCTTTATGTTATTTTTCACTTTGTCGCAATGTTCTTGAATGTTTATGTAAAGCACTTTGAATTGCCCTTTTGTTGAAATGTGCTATACAAATAAAGCTGCCTTGCCTTGCCTTGCCTTGCCTCACTGCTGTTCAATACTCTGGACATGGTGAGAAAAGCATTACCTGTTGCCAGCTGCTTCTGTTTGACTTCCAACGACCTCTGGAAGAGTACCTCCTCCTCCATGGAGAGCAGGCTAGCCCATCGGGAGCTGGTCTAGTGCCGGTTCTGGTATACTTCTGTTCCATTCTGTTGATCCCCTACCAATCAATACCCAACCAGTCCAGTAATAAGAGCCGAATAATAGCTAATAACACCGCACACGTACAACCTTCGATTGATTTAGTGATACTGCTGTTTAAAAGTCATTAAAAAAGAGAGTGAGAGAGAGAACTTGCCTACAGACCATGGACGTTGAAGAAGAAAATGGCTACCGTGTTTCAAGATGCCTTATTCATTTTTATGAAGGTTGCTCACTGGGGCCAACACCACTTTTTCAGGCTTCTGCAGGCCTCTGTATTTTGTGGCCAATAGAGCATGAGCACTTAAGTCCTTCTCCAGCCGAGCCGGTAGAGAGCATGTGCATTAGAGATAATTTTGGGGTTGTATCCACATGGTAGAATGCACATATTGTCAAGTGCCCGAGTGTGGGAAAACAGCAGGTCCAAAGCTGTTGGCACAGTCTGCAAAAACAAAGTGTTTTTTTAAAGTGCAATGAGTACAACTACTTGTAGGTATCACAAAAATGATATCAAATCACATGCAGTTCAATTCCA
The DNA here is from genome assembly GCF_015220745.1 of Sebastes umbrosus. NCBI lineage: Eukaryota > Metazoa > Chordata > Actinopteri > Perciformes > Sebastidae > Sebastes > Sebastes umbrosus. The sequence continues at coordinate 2,227,044 of NC_051280.1, read as the reverse complement.
CAATATTGCATCTAAATAATAAATGAACCCTTCCTACATTTGCTTAACTCAGAGTGAACTAAATAATTACACTTTTTACCTGGAGACTGGAATCTTTGCATCTTATTTTTTCAGGACAAAATGGGCTATCAGAATATGTATTCTGCAGTGGTGTCATATGAACGTATAAATAGTTATATGACCATAAAGATAATAGAAAAAAACGAAATAGAAAAAAACAGACAGAATTTACGGAGATGTCCTGATGTTTTTTATCCGTTTTTCTACAAAAAGTTTAGCTGTGCCTTGCCTCAAAGCAGTTCCTGTCAGCAATGACACAGGGGAGCCACACCACACTCCTTAAGCCCAGGACAGACCGGCCGCGTGAGCAGCGCCTAAGCAGCGCCTAAGCAGCGCCTAAGCAGCGCGTGGCGGCTGCGTCACCTGTTGTTTTTTATTTCTGCGTCCATGTTAACAGGTAAGACGCGAGCCACGTGGTTCACAGCAGCAACAGACAGTGAAAGTGATCTATTGATTCTATATTAATATCATACCAGCAAGATTACTACAGTTTCAATGTCTAGACAACTGTAGAAAAATGTTACGGAGATGAAAAAAAGTAAAGATTTATTTTTAAATCAACACTTCCTGCTTTCATTTCATAATAAAAGCGTTTTTTTTTTTCTGTGGATAGAGTTCCTTCATATGTTAGCATTTATTCTGAAATATTTGCAGGACAGTTGTAGAACATGCAGTGAATTGCAGAGCTCCATGAATGAATATAATACGAGGTTTTAATTGTGGATTATTACTATTATTTACAAATTACCACACATTTCTTAGCCACTCTTTGTCTAAAATAAATATAAATTACATTTATAATGAAATGAAATGGCAATTATGAAAGGCAAACTTCATGTAGAAAGAAAGGGCTGAGAGCAGCAGCTGCAGCAGCAGAGACGCAGCTGATCTGAACACCCGACGCGTGAATCACGCAGCCGCCACACACTGTTCACGCTGGCGGTCTGTCTGGAGCGTTACACTTCCAGGGGATAGTCTGACTGGTCTGCCTGCAGTGTGCACAGGTCTTGTGTCCATACCAGGCCCTCCTGCTTCCATCAGGTTGATCAGAGATTGCCTCGGGTAGGTGGTCACTCTGTGCCTTGGCAGGAGGGACAGCAGCTGTGACTCCACACAACAGGGCTGTGAGCTACTGCAGAAAGGCCCTGTGGTTCATGGGGTCCTCCTGCTTCTCTCTGCAGAGCTCCTTGTCTGTTGCTGGGGAGGATGCTCTTCTGAAGAAGCACTAGAAGGGGGTCTAGCATGTTGTCCAGCAGTAGAGGTGCTAGGCAGCCTGTTGCTCAGCATCACTGTAAAACAAATACAAATCATTAGAAGTATTGAAGGTTTGAAATATCAGATCATATATATCAGATCAGTAAGTGTTTTGTGTTTCACATCTCACACAGTATATGAGGACATAATGAGATTGCTTGATGTTTGGAATATCATCTGATACCTTGAATAAAATCATAAAACTCTCTCTCTGCCCAAATGATCACTAAATGTACAAATTTTAAAGTATCCACATACATATTTACATTTTTATTTCAAATATACTGAAAATAAATGTAAACCACTTACAAATGATCAGCTGGATCAATTCCCTCTTGATAAGCCATCTCTTCATCTGCTCCTGATTCTCCTTCATCTTCACTTTCCAGAATAAGTGCAAGGCTTCTTCTGTGCTGTATCCACGCCTTGATGCCCCTTTTGAAAAGCAAAAATAAAATAAAGTCGCAAAATCAACAGCTTTCTCGTGCGCAGAGTAGCTATTACCTCTCCAAAGTGTGCTCTCTGCGCCGAGTCTCCTTTTATCTTCCTGTTCCTTTGCATATCAAGCAGACTGTGTAATGTGTAAAAACTAAATAACAACTATATATACCCATGGATCGCTCAGGGCGCGCTGGGCGCACGTCTTACAATACTATCCAAGTGCAGAAATGATAATCTACACATTATTTAATACACTCACAATATTCTACTTGTCATTTCAGTTAATACCAAATCAGCACAGATCTACAAGCTTCTTTATCATGCTTTCTCCATTTAAGGGCACCCTAAAGGGCACTTTATCATGTTTCCCTCCATTTAAAGGAACCCAATAGGTAACTTTATCATGTTTTCTCCACTGGAAGGGGACTCTAGAGGACACTTTATCATGTTTCCCTCCATTTAAGGGCACCCAATAGGTAACTTTATCATGTTTTCTCCATGTTAGGGCACACAAGAGGGCACATTTTCATGTTTCCTCCATTTAAGGGCACCCTAAAGGGCACTTTATTATGTTTCCTCCATTTAATGGAACCCAATAGGCCACTTTGTATTGTTTTCTCCACTGGAAGGGCACCCTAAAGGGCACTTTATTATGCTTTTTCCATATTAGGGCAGCCTAAAGGGCACTTTGTCATGTTTTCTCCACTGGAAGGGCAGCCAAGAGGGCACTTTATCATGATTTCTCCATTTAAGAGCACCCTAAAGGGCACTTTATCCTGTTTCCTCCACTGGAAGGGCACCCTAAAGGACACTTTATCATGTTTTCTCCACTGGAGGGGCACCCTAGAGGGCACTTTATCATGTCTCTACCATAGAGACATCCAAGAGGGTGTTTCTTAAAAGACCCTCAAATTCAAGCTGAGAGTCAGCAGTTTAGTTTCAAAGCCAATGTACTGGACGAAGAGAGCCCACTATAAAATGTGTTACTGTCCTAATACCTATAGACTGCACTGTATGTCTATATATAAATAACATTTTCCTAATAGGTCTCTCTTAAAAATGGTGCAACAGTGCAAAAACTAAAAAATGTTTCCATAATTCCTACAGTATCATCCAATAATGAGTGCAAGGCCCGAACAAAGCAAGACAGCAGAATGAGTCAAAACATTCCTTTGTCCCGAGGAAACTGCTTCATCATCAACAAAGCAAAAGTTTTAATTGGGAAAAAAAGGACTTTATGCAAACAAAATACCGAGAAGAGGTAGTTTATGGGCAGAACAACAGCAAGATCATTTAGAGAATAAGGCAGAGGAGGAAGTTGAGCACCCTGTATCTCGAGGAGACAAATTTTAGCTGAAATGAAAGAAAAGTAGTGAGTGTAGTCTTGACTGCAAAAAGGACTCGGAGCCCCTGATTCTAATCACCAGGAGGAGTCGCTGATAGTGACGAACGCATAGATTGATTGGTTGATCAAATATTGTTCAACCATAACATTTTGTACAGAAATTCATGTTTCTCACAACTTACATTAACTGTAATGTGACTCACCGGATGTAGATTGTGGGTATACATCTTGTGCCACCATCAGTTCAAAAATGTCAAATTGTCTTACACTATTCAGTCAAAGACTTTGACAAAATAACTGTAAAATTAATGAAATTCTACTTTGTGTTCAGTGCTAATAAGCAAATGTTAGCGTGTTAACAACCTGAATGTGTTTACCATTGTAAATGTTATATGTGCTGAACATTGTCATTGCAAGCAGGTTAGCATGTTGACGTTAGCATTTAGCTCAAAGCACTGCTGTGTTACAGTGCAGCCTCACAGAGCCACCAGCCTGGCAGTCGACTTAGTCTTGTTGAAAAATCATTAAATTCTTATCCATGCTCTAACGCAAGCCTGTTCAACTGGCGAGCCGTCTCATTTCCTTCCCATGTCTGTTGAGAGTTGCACATGCACAGTACCGATTGGGCTGGATGTACTGTACGTATCGGACAGCAACAACGGCAGTCATATCTTTCACAAATCAACATTTTCTGTGTCGTGCTTTGGACAGATGTGACCAAAATATGTTATTATTGTGTGTGTGTGTGGGGGGGGGGGGGGGGGGGGGGGGGGGCGATACTGGTAGAGAGAGATAGTGTTATTGGTTACTGTTATTGCCACTTGGTATGGATTGGTAGCATTGACTGTTTCTGCGCTTCGTGATCTGCGTGGGTCAGATAAACATTATTATAGAACAGGGGTCTGCAACCTGCGGCTCCGGAGCCACATGAGGCTCTTTAGCTCCTCTCCAGTGGCTCCCTGTAGATTTTTAAAAATGGAAATGAATAACTGTTTTTTGTTTACATTTTAATTTTTATTAATCATTGTTGTAGGTCTAATGTACGACGGCACGATGGAGTATTAGGGCCACATTGAGGAAAAAAAAAAAAATCTGAGATTTCGAGAATAAAGTCATAATATTATGAAGATAAAGTCATAATATTATGAAAATAAAGTCATAGGTTTACGAGAAAAAAAGTCGTAACATTATTAGAAGAGTCATAATATTATAAAGTAGTAACTTTACATGTTATTTTCTTTTTTTCTCATAAGGTTTTGACTTTATTCTCGTAATATGACTTTTTTTGTAAAGTTATTATTTAATTCTCGTAATATTACGAAATTTTTTCTTGTAAAGTTATGACTTTATTCTCATAATATTACGACTTATTTTCTTGTAAAGTTATGACTTTATTCTTGTAATATTATGACTTTTTTCGCGTTAAGTTATGCTTTTATTCTCGTAATATTACAACTTTTTTTCTGGTGAAGTTATGACTTTATTCTGGTAATATTATGACTTTCTCTCTCGTTAAGTTATTCCTTTATTCTCGTAATGTTACTACTTTTTTCTTGTAATATTATGATATACTAAAACTGTGTTAACTTCATCACAATGCTCAAATGTTTTGCGGCTCCAGACAGATTTCTTTTTTTTTTTTTTTTTGCCTAAAATGGCTCTTTTGATAGTAAAGGTTGCTGACCTGTAACAGCAACAAATGTGTTTTCTTTGATGTGAAACAGTGAAAAAGTGATGAGGAGTTTATGACCAAAAGTGGTGTTATTAAGAAACTTTTTGATGTGTGCTTCCCCACTGTGCTTGAATCTGGTGCACAAAGACACACACAAAAGCTTCATTCCCATTCTTGCAGACTGAAAATGTGTAGCACATGCAACACACAGAAACCAATGAAATGGTATTTAACTCAAAGAACACGTCTATCAAATGGTTAGCAGAGTGGCCTCACAGCAAGAGGATTCTGTTTTTGAATCTGAGGAGGTCAGGTGGGGCCTTTCTGTGTGGAGTTGCATGTTCTCCCCGTGCTTGTGTGGGTTTCCTCCCACAGTCCAAACACATGTAGGATTAGGTGAACCGGAAAGTCTCCTGTGTAGGTGTGAATGTGCTGGTCTGTTTCTGTTTCCCAGTGTTTGACTGTCAGTCATTAGACACAGGGCTTCAACCACCCACAACCACGCGCAGGAGAGGCAGGTCTAGGAAAAGGATGGATGGATGGAGATTCATTTTCATCAGATTAGCATATTTCTTGTTGAGGACCCACCCTTTAGAGGATACATTCATATGTAGCAAGCCTGGCTGCATGTTAGCAGTACATTTTTCTATGGAAAAATCCATTATTAGCAACTTGATTTCATTCCTTTCTTTTCAAGAAGGTCACAACCAGGGTCTGAAATGAACTCTTTTCACTGCCTGCCACTGTGGCAGGTAAGTATTTTTTTTTGTCTGCCACTCAGAAATTTATGCGCTAAATGAAGGAATAACATTTTAGATCTGAAGTTATTCAATGTTCGATATATCTTACATGAAAAACATTATATACATGATAAATTACAGTGTTCAAATCACACTGTAGCTTCTGGGGGAGCCCTATTTTTGGGGGGTGGGAGGTTACTGTAGCCTACACAGTACTGTACTGTACTTTGTTATTGTCATCTGTAGTGGGTATTTGCATAAAAACACACAATTCAAAAGATTATGATTATTTAAATATAATATTCATAATCAGGTCATAATTCACACATATTTTCTATGTGAAAAAAACAGCATTTGGTCGAACACAAGATTTTGCATAGGGCCCCTAAAAACTTAGGACCGGTCCTGCTAGCTGCACTCCTGAAGTTGGAGGAGCTGCTGGACTCCTGTCATAAGGAGAGGAGCAGCATGTTGGTACGGACAAAATTCATTCATTGCAGCCTTATTACCCAAAGGAGACGAAGAGAGGATTAAGGCGGTAAATAAGTGGTTAACATTAGTAACATGATTTGAGCTGTGGCGGAGTTTTGACTTCTCGTTAACGTAACGTTATCGTCAGCTTGCTCACTGTAATTGCAAACGTTGGCTGTCGACTCGTTAGCGAGCCTTTACTGTAACATTACGGTTAACATCAAACAGTCTAGCGTTAACTAATTTGTTACGTTAATGCTAGAAAGTTTGCCTCATTGACTTGGGAATAATTCCCCGTTACCGCTGCAGCTGTCCTCACATCAGAGGCCGGTGGTATATGTTATGTTATTAATTTTCATCCTCCCCGATCATATTTTTTCGGCCCCGGGATGACGGGACGTCCTTAGCATTTTCCCTGCCTGCCAAAGTGGCGGGTGGCCTGATGATTTTATCCACCGCTGCCAACAATTTAACCGCATTTGGCGTGTGGCGGGTGCTAATTTCAGACCTTGGTCACAACACAATAAACAGATGACTCAAACTCAAATCATTGCATTAGTACATCAGTCCCACCAGTTTCCACATTATGGACTACTGCCTCTCCAAAGGTGTTTTTACGAGTGGCAGTGGTAGGCGGCCGATGTAATCAACAATTAGTGCTGATGTTTGTTAATCTAAAATGAAAAACAAGAAATATGGAATACAGTGGTACAGAGATGTCCACTTTTCGAAAAATCCAATCTTCAAAAAACAAATCAAAATCCAAATAAGTAGTTTACTACCTTCAGCTATGTATTCACAAACATGAACAACAACACCAACAAGCATACCCACACACACTAGAGAGTCCACTGGACATAATAACTACAGCATTGAGATGTTTGACAGGATGGCATTCAATGCCTGGTAGAATGTGATCTGTCAAAGAAAAGTGTGTGTGTGTGTGTGTGTGTGTGTGTGTGTGCGTGCGCGTGTGTGTGTGTGTGTGCACAGACAGGCAGAGTGAGAGGCTGCCAGAGGAAGGAAGCATTGTGTGCATTGTCAGCATTGGGGGGGCCCTTCACATGCTCTGCCTGAGGGCCACCCATCTGTCAGAAGTGAAAAGGAAACCCCAGGCAGCTCCACCGTGACCCCGCTGACCTCCTATCTGATTCTGCCTTCATGTGGTGATAATGATGTAGCATTTCCTCCCCACTTCAGACAGAACCAACCATTCAGCATGAGTTCATATTCAACCAGCGTTGTCTCTAAATAAAACCCTGAATCAATTTTTTTTTTTCCGTACAGCTGGATGTTAAACGGGTCGGTTGTTCATTTTTTCAGCCTGATATTCCAAAAACTTCACAGTTTTTAATGCAGATTTGTAGTCAGTAAAACAGGGCATGGAGAACAAGTGATTTGTTTGTAAGAAAGGAATTTGTTTCGCTATTATCTGTTGAACTACTTCACCTCATGGAGCATATCAAAGCACCGAAGTCACGTTTTCAGTAGCTGATTAGGGAGCGGCGGCCCTGCCTCCACCACCCCAACATCCTCCTTATGTGTTAAGTTGTTGGTGTCTGTGATTTAACTAAGTTCTTCCGGCAGAGTCCTGGTTGCTGCTCAGAATATAACAGTGGGATACATGTCAGGAAATTGACCATATCAAATGGGTTCTCTGTAAGATCTGACTGAAAATGCTCTAAAATAATCACTATGTGTTGGTTTATCGCAGATCAAGATTCAGACTAAGCCTTCCTTTAAGGGTCGGTTCACCCAAATTACAAAAGAAACATATTTTCTCTCTACTGATATCCAGCCGTGCAGATAGTTTTGTTTTTGTCTAAGCACATTTTGAGATACCTGTCTATGAATTGTGCTTCCACCTGAATAAAACTGAGGTGAAAAGAAAATCTTTGGTAGTGCTCACAATATTAAAATATTGCATTAAAAAAACAAAACAAAAGCGACATACCTTTCTAGAAACCATGTCTCTTTTTTTTGCAGATAATCCACAAATCTCACTGTGAACAGTTTGCATTGGAACTACTTTCTACCGAAGAATAGTCTCTATGAAAAATGTTCACATTAAGTGTGTGTGGATTATCTATAGCAATAGGGACTTTGTTCTGGAAACAGATGTGGCCTTAGCTAGCAGTATTCCATTCACCTTAGATGTTAGCTCAGAGACAGGTTTCTCAAAACCTGGACAAATAAATCAAAAACGATCTGTATGGCAATAGAGATGAGTAGAAAATAAACACTTTTCTGTAATGTAGGTGAAATGACCCTTTAACTAAAATATCAAATGGAGAGGACTGTGCAGCCTTGGTTGAGAAATTCACTCTCTGTGCACTTTCTAGTGCTTTTTAAGTTGCATTGATAACAGAGCTATAGTACATTGTTGCTTTATTTCAGACTCAAGGAGAGTATTTTTTTACAAAGTCTCTGTTCCACTTATGGTGCCATTAACCTGATCGATGAAAGGTCATTCTATCTCTGCTGAGCTCATCGACTTGTGCAACATACACTCAACATACAAGATTAAAGCTGAAGTAGGCGAGATTGGAGCAAATATGATTAAAAAAAGTTATTTTTATAAAGCAGTTGCTATATCCTGACAGTAGTACATGAAACGGGTAACCTTAAAAGAATCATGTGTCCTCTGGTGCTCCTAATGGCATCTGCAAGATTTCACAGACAGGAGGAAAACAAGCAGTAAGAGCTGATCTAAGGTCTGCTATCCATCTGCCGTCTATGAGAGCCGGCTGTCAATCACTCGCGAAACTCCGACCAAACAGTCAAACTAGGATCAAATATGAATCAATATTCTGTTATTGTAATGCCTATTTCTCTCCTCAAATGTTTCCAGAATCATCTTGTAGTGCACGGTTTAGCTGTAAAATTAGAAAGTTTATGACGCAGCCATTGACCATTGTGAAATCTGTTGAAGGAACGCCAAGTTCCGGTCACATGACCGCAGCACAGCTAATAGGAACGCTCTCTCTCTGAAATGACCTGTGATTGGTCAAAGTCTCCTGTCGCGGGTTAGATGTTTTAAAGCCTGAAAACAGAGCCATGAGGAGGAGCAGAACTCAGAACGGTTGAATTACAATATGCTGAAAGGTTATTATAGAATTTTTGCCAAATGATGCCAAAAATATACTGCCTACTGCCACTTTAAAGCTTTTTAGAGACCAAAACTTTTTTTTTTAATATATATACAGTATATACTGTATATATATACGAGAGTTGCCGTAATACAATATTAAAAGACTTATTATTGGTGGCTTCCCATGTGAATAAGACATTATGTACTATTGTAATTTATTGGTGGCTTCCATGTTAGTGTGAATAAGACATTATGTACTATTGTAATTTATTGGTGGCTTCCATGTTAGTGTAAATAAGACATTATGTACTATTGTAATTTATTGGTGGCTTCCATGTTAGTGTGAATAAGACATTATGTACTATTGTAATTTTTTTTTCCAAAAGTTAAGAATCTTGTCTGTACTGGAGTCCCAACTTTTGCCTCCTGTGGCAACAATGTACCAAAACTTGTCAACCCGTCCAACTATGTTAAGTGTGACCTCTGTTGCACTCAGGAGTGATGCAACATTCACATATTGTGTGTGTTACTGTGTGTGAGTAGTGTGTACAAGGAGAGAGATCTCCACTGAGGCCATGGGGCCACTTCTTCAAAGGCTCTACTGCAGTCCACGAGACAAAGGCTCCTTCAACATGGTAGTAGCATTTCCCTTGCTGTGGACACACACACACACACACACACTAGCTAACATCCTGTTGGATGGATCGGGAGTGCTGTGAAAATAAGAAACTATTACTTCTGTGCTTTTGTAATTACAATATTTACTAAAACCCGCACACAAATGCAGAGACAGACATTGCCATTCACACACTGCCTTCAGTCCATTTGACCTCTGATATCTGAGATCATTACACGTCTTGAGTCTTGCTCTCTTCATTAAAGGATCACTACACAGATTCTTTATTCTTTGATTCAGATTTTCCGATTAAGTCTCTGTTTTATCTGCTAAAGAGAGTGGTTAGAGGTCTTGGGAGTTACATATTTTGCTGCTTCTCAGACCGTGCTTGCAACGTCAAGGGGGTGGATCTGAGGACATGAATAGAACTACTGTATTTTGAGAAATACATAGAATATTGAAGTGTATGGAGGGGAGTAAGACCACCTAGTCTGAGTCCACGAACGCACAAAGTCTGAGTCAACACCCACACTGAGAAAAATTGACTCCTCTCATAGACCAAGCTGAAACTAATATTTAACCTAGAGATGCACCGATTGTGAAATCCTGGGTCGATACCGATGTCTAAAATAACAATTTGTCCGATACCGATACCAATATATTTGTTTATTTAGTTTTTACTGTTATTTATTCCCCTTCTGTGACAGGGAAACAAATACCTCTTACTTTTTATAAACATTCAGCATTTCATTACAGTCTTTGAATGTGCACAAAGTCAATCATACAAATTTATGAAACAAACGTAAATATGACTTTCTTTCAAATGAAAAATATTTGTTTATTTTAATATCTGCTTCAAAAGCCTTTTTAGCTGCTATACAACTACCTACTCAGTGAGGAATGTTTCAGTACTTACACAGCCCAACAATTATGTGATACATAAGTTAAATGTAAATGTAAAAGCATAAAGAAACCTAAGCAGTGTTTGTCACACACAAGACTTTATTTGGGGGGGGGGCCCAAGTATATTTGGTGACCCATTTTAGCATTTTTGATTTTTCTTTTTGTAAAAAAACACCATCCGTGATCGATTAACTAGTGGACAAGTAGCAGCAGGACGCCGCCTGTGAGGGGATGAAGAGTGTCGCTCTTGTGGTGCAAACTCGGGCCTTGCTGCCTCAGCTGTCCGGGCTGGACGGACTCACTGCGGAGCTGTGGGACTACGATGTAGCAGCCCCGACATGCTGCTGATCTCTGCTACTGGATCCTGGTATGGGGGGATGGACTGCTGCACATAATGGAGGATTTCCCCACTGTAATGTACTGGGCGCTGCATCGAACCTCGTTGGACTGACAGGCTTCTAGTGACACATTACGCACACACGAGGTTCGCTCCCATCCACACCGCAGTGATTTTTTTAAAGAAATCTTGTAAGCCGTTGTTTTACTGCTTAATTTTTCGTTGAACATAACGTTCTTGTTGCTGATCTTTCTCTAAGACAGTGCAATACACCAACACGGACAACTTTTTCTTTCACTTTTATTTGTAAACAAACCACTTATTCCTTATCCAATGAGAGGGTCGTACTGTAAAGGACAGAGGGTGTCGTATCCTGCACAGATTGAAAATCCCCTTGAGGCAAATTTGTGATTTTGGGCTATACAAATAAAATTCACTTGACTTGAACAGAAGGATAGTTCTGCTACATCCTCTTATTGAAGTTGTAAACATGACACCTGTTGTGAGATGAAGGGGAGGTGGAGCCCTTGCGTAATTTACAGGCCTTGCGTATTAAGCGCATAGGGCTGCCCGGCTCTTTTATACATTCTTTTGTTGGACATTTCAAGCACTCTGGTAGCCACGGGGGCCCCCGTCGGGCCGGCTCTGCTTTCTAGCCTCGGTTTGTTTGTAGACTTGAAACATGGCGGTGCAACATGATGGACTCCGTGGAGAGGGGACCTGCTCCCTATGTAGATATAAACGGCTCATTCTAAGGTAGCGAAAACACGATTCTTATTATCAGGTATTATACACTAAAGAAAACATACTTATTAATATTATATTCCATGTCTGCCAATAGATCCCCCTAATTGCTACCCACTGGTCCTTTAAGGATGCAGTCTGAATTAAGGCTTGTTTGTAGCCTTAACGAAGCTAAGCCAGAGAGGCCAGTTTATGATGTAGGCCGATTATGGCTTGTTTTTAGCCTTATTGATAGCCATGTCTGTCTATGGTGTGTAAGCACACATCCAAGAGGAAGCTATGAAAATGGCGGACACAGCGCCAAAAAAAACGCAAATATAGCGAGGTGAAATGCCAAGTGGACAAACCTCATTCCAAAACGAAAATCTGTGGTTGGCTTTCACTCGCTGGCGAGCACCCTGAGCCTCATTGAGCCAACTTTGAATGTTGTGCCTTTACGGACTAACTCATCACGTTGCAAATGTATCTGACCAAACAACTGCATCCACTGGTTAATGTTTGTTCTCTTTAAATTAATAAAATGTGTTATATAATGTAATTCAAAAGACTACTTCTTTAATTTGCTATACTCGTTGCTTATTTTGACTGCATTTTAAAGATGTTAAATATGGTTTATCTGCCGACCTTGTTTAATTTCCAGTCTTTATTTAATCTCCTTATTTTCGGTCCAAGTGAGTAATTCCAGATTCCTTATTAAACGGCATGAATGGTAGTGATAGTGTACAACATTGTATTTGTGCAGTTCTCCTCAAGTGACCCAAACACTGTTGTGATAGAAGCAAATACTAGAATTTGCCTGTCTTACAAAACAGAAGGAAGAAAGCAGCTGTCTGATCTTGTCAACAGCACTGAAGCTGCACGAAGATAGTCCAAGTACTGTTTTGCTGTTCGTGTCATTCACAAGTTGTCACTCTGAAAAGCAATCAAATTATGCTGTCAACATGCACATCAAAAAATTGCACTTATTATTGACATATGCCTTTCCTGTCTTTGGAGTGTTCAAGCCTTTTACTGACAACAGTCATCAGCAGGACTTCATAGCATGTGGCAAAGCACACATTTCAATCTCAGTGGTCAGTGTATTGTGACCTACTTGGTATAGCTGTAGGAGGAAGGCATCTGAATGATAAAATGCTGCATCACATTCAATTAAAGAAGCTTTAGTAACTGCATTCACACGAGCACTAATAAAAAAGACAATGCAAGCGTTCATTTCAGACGGCTGCTGGGAGATGAGGAGTGACAGCGAGCGGAGCAAAAAGTGGTGGACAGATGTCAGCGACTGGAGAAAGTTCAGCAGAGCAAGTTGAACTTCATGCAAATGTAGTGTCATGGTGGAGTGATCTGCTGAAGGCTTTGTTCACTTAACATTTCTCTGCTGTAAAACTTCCTGTGATTTTAGTTTGTTGCAAGATTGAAAAACACAAGAAAGCCTGCCCCTTTCTATTTCCTGAAACATCAGTGAACTGATTGTGAACTTGATGATGAATATATAATGGCAAGGCAATTTTATTTTCATAGAACATTTCATTACAAATGTGTTGTATACAAATTAAATGCAAAGCATGTTTATATAGGCTATAGCAATTTGGGCATGCAAGTTAACAAAGAAAAATGTCTTTAAAAAAACAAAAGGAAATGCAACAATAACAAAAATAGTGACTTCCACAAAGAAAGACAGTTATATCCATCCAGTTTGTTTTTTAATGTAGACAGTTTGGACAGATCTCAGGTCATCAGACAGTTCATTCCTTAGAACACTAAAAGCCTCACAGATCTGAATTTTCTTTTCAATTAGAAAAAACAGCACCTAACAACCTGAGAGCTCTGACTAGATTGTAGTCAGTACAATTATTGTAAATTCTACAATTATTTGTGTGGGTAAAACAACTCAGTAAAAAAGAGCATTACAGTAGTCTAACTTAGTTGAAATGAATGCATATAAATTAGTTTGTCAAATAGTTATATTACACATCTTAAAATTGTTCATATGTAATTATTACTATTTTTAGGTGCATGGCAATATTCTACTTTTTTGTTTTGTTATTTTTAACAAATACCATAAGTAGACCAAAACCAACAATGTGATAGTCCACCTCTCAATACTTTCTGACTTCCCACAATGTAAACCTTTATTTTCACATTTAAAAAAAAAGGCTCAGTAACAGCTGGACACTAGTTTGTAGCAAACGTTGCTCAAACAGGAGGAAATAGTGCATTTGATGGGGACTATTTTTAGCAGCAGATTAATATCCATTGATACCTCTAGTGAGTGTTTGACGCAGCAGGACAGTGTATGTGGGATTGAGTCAAAATAAACAATAGTGTCTGTGTTCATGGTAATGAAGGAACATGTCACCCAGTGTGGCTCATTGATGTGTTTTTTAGCCAAGCAAGCAGCTTGGCTCAGCTGCGTCTCTTCTAGAGATTCGAGGTCTCTCCTATTTTTAACGCGAGCCGCCCATTTTAGCAACAACAGACAGTGAAAGTGATAGAATTGACAGTATATTGACATCTTACCAGCAACATTGCTACAGTTTCGATGTCTATTTGTAGAATATGTCACGGACATGAAAAAAAGTAAAAATATATTTTTAAATGAACACTTCCTGCTTTAATATCAAAATAAAAGCCTGCCATTATGAATGGGTTGGTAGGCACTCCAGATACCCAAATGTATGTGCACAAGCACTGAAAAAGTGAAATTTTCATGTTTCTCTCACAAACACACACACACGCACGCACGCACGCACGCACGCACGCACGCACGCACGCACACACACACACACTGGCAGTTAGTTAGTTGTTAGATTCTAATGTGCTGTTGCTGTTATATCTGGTTTTTAGCAATGTCACAGATGACTTTGCTGCTTTGTCACGCCCCTTGGCATCAATTCATTTTTGGCATCAGAACCACTATAGTTACCCTTGGCATCACTTTAGGATTAGGCAACAAAACAACTTTAGTTAGGATGAAAGCCTTGTGTTTGTTGGACACATCCACCAGCCCATCTGCCCGCCCTGCGTGTCTTTTTGCTCTTTAAAGTACATCGCCACTCCCGGTACATTTTCTCTGAGCATTTACCGTTGCCACGGATGGGTTTACATTGTAGTTAATGGAAAGCCTGGTGCATTTCATACCAGCACACAGTAGCGGTGAGGCTAAACAGCTGAGGTGGGTGAACTATTCTTCTCTAGCAACAAAAAAAGAACAGAAAGAAAGAATGAAAGAAAGAGAAAGAGAGAGAGAGAGAGAGAGAGAGAGAGAGAGAGAGAGAGAGAGAGAGAGAGGAACTCTTTATATTTCAATCTGAATTGAGCCATTGCATACATGCAAAATAAAAAATGGCTTGTTGAAGCAGAGGCTCATAAAAGGCTGCGGTATGTTTTGTTCTCCACCAGAGTGCTCTCAACCAGAGGGCTCAGAGTGTGCTCGAGTGCTGGGACATTGACACAAAGGGAAGGAGAGACGAGATGAAAGAAGAGAGAAAGGCAGGAAGAAAAAAGAAAGGAGGGGAAGATTTGAGTGTGAGGAGCAGGTTGATAAAAGGTTTCTTTTGGACTTGGACTGGCAGCACTTGAATGCGCACACAGTGGGCTATTGCCTACATAGCCTTAAAGCACAGTATTCGGGTATTTATTTTGAAACGGCTTTTGTGGTTGACTTGCAAGAGATGTTGGCTGCCTGCTATCTACCAAAGAGAACAAAAAATACTCAAGTGAGGCTTGTTCCACTGTTCCCACTTCCTTTTTGTTTGTATCAGCAAATGACTAAAGCAGGAAAACACAATTTTGATCGCTCCACAATCCCACAACAATGACCACAAATACCTGACAAGCACTTATTTAAGTTGACGGTGAGTTGGAGGACACTTTTGCAACAGCGTCTTCACTCTTTTACATCTTTTGTTCAGTTACTTTTTAGTCTGTTCCTGCTGCTTTCTTTAAACTGGGCAACTTCACACACTGGCAGCTCCAAATGAGACAGGCAAGGGTAAGTGTCTAAATATAGCGTTTTCCTCAGTGCCCAGAAATGCTGTAGGATAAAGATGATACCCAAACGGACAAAGTATCTTTGGAGATGTGTTGGCTCATGTTTGGTTAGGGGGTATTTTGGGGATTATTGATAAATTACCTCATGGTGATACCCCCCAACTGGTAGATCGGATATAATGTTATCATAGCTATGCAGATGACACTCAACTCTACATTTCATTGTATCCTGATAACATGAGCACTTTAGCTGTTTGACTGCTTGAAGGACAACATCTCTGGATGTTGCAAAACGTGCAATTAACCAGAGAAAAGACCGAATTTCTAGTCCTGGGTGCAAAGGCTCAGAGGTAGTCAATGAGATATTTAAGTTTTTTCTTTCTAATAAATTTGCAAAGAAATCTAACATCCCGTTTTTGCTTTGTCATTATGGGGTACTGAGTGTAGGTTGATGAGGGTAAACATTTATTTCAATTATTTCAGCATAACCCTGCAACATAACAAAATGTGAAAAAAGTGATGGGGTCTGAATACCTTCTGAATGTACTGTATGTTGCAGTGAGAACAGAATGCAATGTGAGTGCATGTGGTGGACTTGAGCTGTCTGCAAGGCCTACCTTTGAAAGAAAATGTTTCTTTCTGTCGCGGAAATTTAATTGGGAGTCGTAGTTTGATTAAAGTTTGACAGCCCATGTTTTACATTGTTTCCTGTTGGTATAAAATGGTAAAGTTATTGTAGTTAGTAAAGGACTTACTTAATGTATATATAGCAGCCTCGAGTTCGGCAGTTTGGCTGTCACCATCTTTGTTTTTGGCCGTCGCCATCTTGGTTATTTGCAACCAGAAGTGACACGAGAGGGTGGAGCTAAGCACAGCTGAAAGCTGAGTAAGACATTTACAGGCAACCAAAAAGACAATAATTAATTTTCAGAAACTGAAAACACACGGTGAAAGGGTTAAGTTCTACAATGAAAACACGGACAACTCCCAGACCGGACGACACAGTGGTAGGGACATGTCAATCACAAGGTAGCCACGCCCCAAAGCATCCCCTGCTTTATGGTCTATTTGACTCTAAATGGGACCATAATTTACTAAATGAACATCATGCTGTATTGAAGAAGACTTGAAACTAGTGATTGAGACCATAAACTCATGCTTACAGTGTCTACTGAGGTAATAAATCAAGTGAGAAGTAGGCTCATTTTCTCATAGACATAGAGAGTTGCCCACTGGCGATCACCGAAAGAAGGAATGAAAGAATACAACAGTGACGTCTAGCGCCTGAGGTAATAATGTAAGGAGCAAAAGTGGAAGTCAGGCACTGCAATATAGACAGTGTGAAACTCCATAGGGTAAAGGTTTAGGGCAATGGATGGGACATAAAACACAGTAATTTCACCCAGGAGACCGGAGTTCGCATCCAGTGTGAAACCAACAACGTGTAGTAGTCTTTGTGTTCTCAACCTTAAGTTTCTCTTTCCAAATGTTGTTATTTCAACCCAATCACCACTTTTTTTTCCTAAAATGAATAACTGTTGCCTTAACCTAAAGTAGTTGTAGTTTTGTTGCCTAAACCTAAACAAGCTGTGTTGTTTGTGTTCAAAGCGTAATGTTTCATTCAGATTTACGTGTTAGAGCGTGTTGCTTTATAGATTCGTATGGCGTAGCAGGCCCCTACTGACCCACATCTATGAAGCTTATAATGACTGATGACGCACATTTAATGAGATGATACCAGTTGAACCAGGTGCAGCTCATTCTGTATACAAATAGCATGTTGTATGGAACAGAGACACAGCATTAACCTGAAGCCATCATTGGAAACTGTTTGGAAAAGGGCAGGCGCTTTCAAAAAATACTTAGCAAGTGACTGGATGGACCATCTGTCAATCAAACTAACGGAAGCGAAACTGACTGACTGACTGACTTCTTTGCTCTTCTTTCAATGACGAAATATTCTCCAGGTCTGATGTAACTGATGCTAATGCAGCATCTACGCTAACCTCTTCAGGAACCGCCATTGTTGTTTAGAACAAACAGTCGCCTCTCCGTATCGCCCACACTCTGCGCCTCACGGGGTCTTACACACCTAAGCCACGCCTGTAGCTGCAGTAGCTCCCCAAAGGACACTGATTAGTCCGGTCTCTGGCTTGCGATACACAAATGCATTACTTGAAGAACACCAAGATGGAATTTCATGTAACATTTGATCCCACGATTCTCGCGTGATCTCATGTCATTGCGAGAATCCAGCTGCCGTGCAAGGTTAACACACCTTATGACTCAGATATAAAAAATGTTAATTTATTCATTGAGATAAAACTAGACGGATGGAAGTTGTTGGCCAGAATAACTGGACACACCAGTGACACTCTGCAATGCTATTTTTGTTTGTGCTCCAGAACAACCTCTGCAGCACGAGAGCCAGCTCCACATACGGTGAAAATGCAGCCCTGGGCTGTGTGGTATCAGTAGTGATTGAATATATTCTCTCAGGCCAGGGAGACCAGCAGGGAGTGTAACCAGAAGAGGAGGATGAAAAGAAAGAGCAAACAAACACCAGCAATAGAGAGAGCACGTCAAACACAGGGAGAGATTGGAGACGCAGGAACAAATATTTGGGGAGCACGGACAGCAGAGACAGAGACAGCAGTGGGGAGATGATGTCAGTGGGGGAGTGAGTGTCCCTGACATCTTCAGGAGACGTTTAGAATTGGAAAAAAAAAATGTGTAGAAAGGGTCAAAAAAGTATTTTCCTTACAGTGACAAACAACACTCAACAGTGAACAATACCACTATTTACAGACCTCTACATACTTTTTTTTTTGATGTGACGTTGCCAAGAAGAACCAAGCAATGAAGCCTCACAATGTTCTTCTAACCTGCAACAACAGTCTTGCAGCATGGGGGCAGCGTAAAAGTAAGTGTGAACACAACATAGACATATTATCACCTTTTAAGTCAATATGGCAAACTTAATAGCAAGTTGTTAGGCACAATATTAACTTTCCTAGCTCCTTAGCTCTGTTTTAATCTTCACCAATTCCTGAGGAAAAATATCTGTCTCTTTATGTTAAATGTCCCATATTGTAAAAAGTGAGATTTTCATGTCTTTTATATTATAAAGCAGGTTTAAGTGATATAAATACTGTTGAACTATCAAAACACTCAATATATGGAGAAATACACACAGCCCGTATTCAGAAATTGTGCGTTTGAAACAAGCCGTTAGGAATGATGTCACAAATATACAATATATAGATCATTACACAGTTTTAAACATAAACATTCTAAATGTGTCCCAGTTTACTTCCTGTTGCAGTGTATGTAAATGACATCAGCTGACAGGAAGTAAACATGGACCAAAACTGTTGCCTAGCAACGCAATTCCGTTGAAATGCACTAAAACGGAGCGTTTAAGACTGAGGGTAAATACAGGTATATTCAGGCAGACAGAATGAGGGAAATAAAGGTTTTTCTTTAACATTACAGCATGTAAACATGTTCTAGTAGAAACACAAAATACAAGTATGAACCTGAAAATGAGCACGATGATAATAGGCGGACCTTTAAGATGTTAAATGCTCCACTATGTTCACCAGCTAGTTACTAACTGTGTCTGTCTGCTGTTTGGTGCTGGGCAGGTAATGTACAGTGGGCTTTTGAGCTTCTTCACTGCAGCTGCAGCCACGAGCCTCGCTAATGAGAATGGCAAGACCGAACTAAAACCATAAAGTTGCCGGCCGTGAATCCAAAACAATGAGCCGAACGGCGCTAAACCATTCCATAAAATTGAAGGGGAACTGCAGAGTTTGTGATGATTCCCTGTGGGTTCATCAATAATGCGACACCTTTCACATACAGTACACATAGTCCTGTGATCCATTACTGATAAAAACATATTCATTATACTCGCTTTGGAGTTCAGGTTATGTGAAACCCCAGGTTATGGGTTGTTAAGTTCCTGCAGTGGAATAACACTATAAGAGCATGTGGCTGCATCTGCTACCATTAACAGCAGTTTCCGAGTTGGAAACAAACAATCCCAGAGAGTATTTTGGAGTCGAAACTGGGGCTAGGAAGACAAGGCAGCTTACTGTGTTACAGAAACCTACATTTATAAATAAATGTACCTTCCCCACACTATTTTACATATGATGTTCCTATCTGCAGCCACACCGTAACATTTTTTTCTTTAAATATATCTCTTTTCCTGTGGCCTGGCTCTTATATAGACATTACTTATACATTGCAGTAAAACGAAAATAAATAAATAAACAAAACCAGGAACCTTAATGACTAACCCTGCAAACGGTTGTTTGGAGCAATGCGATGCAACTGTAAAGTCTCAACTCTCGCCTGTCACTCTCTGTTTTTATAATGTCTATCAGCACCATATGGTAAAGTGTACCCTTCTACAGTCTAAGGAAGATTCTAGGAGATGAAAAGCCAGTTTGTAAATAATCAAATTAGAGCGGGCAGAATGCATGAGGTGTGGGGATCTTTGGCAATCGGGAGTGAATTAAAAATAACAGTATGTGATTTATCCCATTGAAATCTGGCTAATGCATTATTTTAATTTAGATGGTTTGCTTTAATGAGCAATTAAACACAATATTTTAGGTTGAATATGCCTCCTTCACCCATTTATATTGTATATAAAAATGCATTTAAATCCACAGCACCCATTTCGATTATTATCAGCCCATTAAATGACCGTTATCAGCTGTTGTCACTACCCTTCTAATGCTTCAGACGGTGTAAGCTGCACCTACCCACATGTAAAACCATTGCAGTTTTAAACATGTGGTTCACGTCGCGATCTGAAACAAAACTACTTGGTTAGGTTTAGACTAAACATTCTCACTCCAAACTCGTCAAATACCGCCGTTTGGTCAGTGCCCTTTGGCATCAGAGACCGACACACAGGATACCCCTCTTGCGTAGCTTTTGGACGGACCAGGGACGGCGTGTCAATATACACTTGTTATATGCATAGTGTCCTTTCAAAATAAACTTCCATTTTCACAGGAAGTTAGGTTTAAGCAACACAACCCCTTAGTAGGGTTAGGAAACGGTCGTGGTTGAAGTTAATTCACTGACTGGCAACTCACGGGGCTAACAGGACTGATGATACCAACGAGTCACATGACTAAAGACTGATGTGACAAAATAAGTCAACGTACTTTTAGTAAACATTTTGCCTACTGCAGGTTCAATACTTATTTAAATAGTCATTAATTACTTTTGATAGACATTTTAATCCCTTTTTTGATCTTATGTACCAACATAATTTGCTGCACCATTATTATTAATATATTGATAATTTAATTTATAATAATTTCATTGATATTAATATTTATCTTTAATATTCAGTAATAACTAGATCAGCTCCTACCTGCGTCCACAACATTTACTAACTCAAAGGAAGTGGATTTTGTTATTCTGTAATAGTCTTTAATGAGGAGAAACCTCAACTTAATTCAAAGCTTTACGAAGGTTTTAATACAAGGGATTTATGTAAATAAAAAAATAAATAAAAGAACCTTGATGTCTGTACATATGCCCATTTCTACAGCATGTAAACATATTTTATTGACATGTAGGTGTGGAATATGCAGAGGAAAAAGATAGTAAAGGCTGGCAGATGATAAAACATCCAGGTCATGAAATATGAGTGTGTTTCTTTTTTTTAACACATGCCAGCTCATAACTCTCGTGATTCAGAGTCAAGGATTATATTTAATTTTGGAGTAAGTCCAGCTGCTTCAACAGGCAACAGGCCAGGGGTTGACCTACATCCTATGTGGTCTTTGATATCTGATATTTAATCCAGAATAAAAATTACCCAGTATACCCAGGAGAGTAAAAGTGATCAAAAGACGGATCTATCACTCACCAGGCTTACTGCCTCACACGCAGGCTGTGAAACAAACTAATTGAAATGTTGTTTAATGTTGTTTGTGTTGTATGCTCCAGCATGCAGAGCCTTGCTCTGATTTAGCCTTCACATTACACTGATTAATTTTAAGGACGGTAGGAAACAGTAAGTACAACTAAGCTGCTTCATCCATGCAAAAAAAAGGCTTTGACATGTGTGCCTGACAGTCTCTGTCATTAGTGTTTGTTATTTTCACATGCCCAAATGATAATTGATGTTTTGGCATGTTTGCATTTATACATTTTTTGTAGTTAACACTGGTCTCTGGGTCATATACAGCAACACATTGTGCATGTGGGAATAACAATTCAAAGAAAAACTAAAGACTAAATTTACAACAAATAAAAACAAAACCTCAAACTTCCTTTGCTTGTATTGAAAGTGAGGAACAAATTGATGCTTTGCAGCCTTCACATCAGTCTGAATTAACAAGTGTGGCTAAAACAGGGAAGTGTTTTCAATCCCTAATGAACATTCAGCCTTTTTCACCAGATTAAGGATACATAGGTAGGGAAGAGCATTTACATGACCTAATTTAGATGATTAGATTATGAAAGTGCAGTGTCCAGTTTATTTGGATAGATGTGGATACAAGAACCGTTTTGAGTATGATTATTAGTGAAAATCAACCTGAAACTATAAAAGTGAGGGGGACAAATGTAGAATTTAAAAAAGTGAGGATTGACATGTCCCCCCTTTTTCTCTTCTTCTACGGACAAACGACGAACCCAAACACACCGGGGGCATGACGAGTAATCGAAACTCATGTTCACCTGCGAATATTTTGCATCAAAACTATTCATTCCGGCAGTGATGCCAATTTTACAAAAGTTGCAACACTTTTTTGATAATTATACCAACCAGCAAGTCTGGCCATCTGTCTGAGGTAAATTGTTGTGTTGCCTAAACTACAGCTATAACATTTTATTGAGTTTCCTTTTAGTGAAAGGCTCTGAGTGAATTTTCTTCTGGTAAACAGTTACGCAGTGTATATGTCTAGGGCTTTAATGTGAAAGGTAGAACGGAAGTAGTAATAAGGTTTGCCATCTTGGTTTGGCCTACGGAGCCCCCATGTTGTTGTACACTACAGTGTACATTTGAATATATCCGTACCATACAACGTGATTGGTTGATGCCCTTAATCGCAGTACGAAAACTAAGAAAAATCATCCTTGTTCCGAAAAAAATTACATCACTTTCTTTGCTCTGTAATATTTGCGTTTGACGAAAACAAGTTTAAAAAAATATGACGTGCGAATTAATCGCAAGAACAAAAATGCCCCCTAGTGTGTAAAGGCCTTAACACTGATATTGTTTATTCATTGTACATTCCAAAATTCCCACTTTTTAAAATTAGTTATTTTTTCTTGGGATCACTTCTTTTAATTGTAGATTTTGACCAATGACCAATTCTGTGCATGATTGGTGACGTTTTTCCAGTGTAACTGCTTGATGTTGTTGTTGCAGTGTTAATAGTTACTACAAAGGCCACGTAGTTCAATGCAGAACCTTTTGAGGGTGAATGACAAACTTTGTAAAGAACTCAATTTGAAAAGCGTGATATGAATGCAGTCCATCATGTTGAAAACAGTCGACCCAAAACCAAGCACTGCTCAACGGCTGGAGCAAACTTTCTAATCTTTTTCTTTGGGCGCGGTGGAATCATTAGGAGCACTAAGAGGAGGCAGGGGAACCTGATTGTTTCACAGATTATCAGTCTCATGTACCACTGTCAGGATATAGTGACAGTTTGAGCAAATATGAAAAAAAAAAAAATTTTTTATAAGTGATTGTAGCTTTAAGAAAGTGCTTGTGGTATTTGGTTGTGAAATTCCCCTTGCATATTTATAACAGACTCATCAGTGTTTTCAATGGAAGAGAAAAGTGAGAGTGACGGGAGTAAAGTCTCATTGCTGCAGTGTGTTCTGCATCTTCTGTCAGCAGCTCAGCTTTTCAACTAACAGCCTTCAACATCTTGTATTCACTTTCCCTTTCTCTGTGAAGTCTGATGGATTTTGGGAGTTTCACTGGCACCTTTGTTCTGCGGCAGGTTTGAAGTTTCCGTACGGAAAAGGTTGTCGTTTCCGAAGTTTTAAATCTGATGTTGCCTTGTTACTCTTTGTCTGCTCTGTTAAATAAAGCAAAGGGTTCCTTTTCATTGCCTAACACATGAGAGCAATAAAAAAAAAAGTCAAAAGGTGAAGAAAGGGAAAGCAGCGAAGAGAATTAAAGAGTTTTATTTTCCCCAAGAGGATTTGTGTGGAAGAATAAAAAATGGATATTAGAGAAAACCAAAAAAAAACAAAAGGCCAAATAAGATGCTGCCTGAAATATAAATTTGTAGCATTACTGTTAGAGAGTAAATCCCTGAGTGTTTTCTTTAGTTTCATCCAACAAAAGACAGAACACAAAGTCCCTTTAAAAAGAAAACAATCATGTTTAGAAGCTTTCATGTATTTTCTGACCAGGGGATTTTTTAAAAAGCTATTCTTTGGATTGCAAGTGAGGACTTAATAGGTACAAGTGCAGCCATCTTATCAGTCTGATTTAACAAGTGTGGCTTCAGCAGATAAATGGGTTCAATTCACAATGCAGATGCAACCTACAGTAGGTAGGACAGTGTTTTTTATTTTACATTTTTATTCTTATGAAAGTTTTATCCAACTTTCCAAACAGATTTCTTTCAGAATGAGCCTGTTTACTCCTGTTTATTTTGACTGGCTGAAATGAATATGGTGAATTCGCTGTAATAGAGACATCATTCTGTTTTAACTAGGGCTGTCATAGTTACCGGATAACGCATTAACGCAAATTCGTTTTAACACCACTACTTTCTTTAACACATTAACACAACTTGCGATTTTTAGGTGGTAGTGGACTCAGTTTTGAAGCTGTAGTGAAGATACTGGCATCATATGAAACTAGAAACGGAATCCATTGGTACCAACCATGTCATACTAACTTGTCGCGAAGGTGGCTAAACAATGCTCCAAAATTTTGGCGAGGAAAAACTGGCATGGCCATTTTCACAGGGGTCCCTTGACCTCTGACCTCAAGATATGTGGATGAAAATGGGTTCTAGTCTCCCCTTTACAGACATGCCCACTTTATGATAACTTTGGGCAAGTCATACAGTGTTTTCCAATCCGCGTACTTCCGTACTTACACTTATTATTTTGAGTGCACAAGTGCGGTCAAATCGTTGAGTGTGGAACGCTGGACACTTTTCACACTCAATTGTTGCCATCTTGGCTACGTAGCGGAAGGGTTGGGACCACGACCACTATTCAAACATGTGAAAATGGCGGCAGAAGATACAGGAGCTTTTGCGGTGCTGAACAACGTACCTTATAGATATAAGTTATAACGTTTCACGTCTACTCATTTGATTTAATTTTCTGTGTATTCTGGATCAACAAAGCAGGCAGATATTTTGGCGGGTAGTGGACGGGTAAAACTTGAGGGAGGCAGCAGTGCAACACAAAGGATGCCAGCTGACGTAAAACCCCGAAGAAGAAGATATTTTGGCAGGTAGCGAGCCTCGGTAAAATGTTGCGATCGTCATTTCCGGTGCGTTGCAGAGTATTCGATTTGAGACAACCCTACCCCGTTGAAATTCACGCACTACTCAAGTAAGTACAGAGTGCACTACATTGAGGTGTACTTCAGGAAGTACGTGGATTGGAACACACTGTTAGTCAAGTCATCACACTGACAGCTGTTTCCCATGTTATGATTTGAGCATATTTTTATGCCAAATGCAGTAATTGTGAAGGTTTCTGGACAATATTTGTCATTGTTTTGTGTTGTTAATTGATTTCCAATAATAAATATATTCATACACTTGCATAAAGCAGCATATTTGCCCACTCCCATGTTGATAAGAGTATTAAATACTTGACAAATCTCCCTTTAAGGTACATTTTGAATTTGAATGAAGGTACATTCTTTATGTAGCAGCTTGACTTGAAAGTCATTTAATTTGCCCACCCCATTAAAGAGGTCAGGATACTCAGTGAGGAGATCATCTACTACATTCACTTCTGGTTCTTGGTTTGAGGTTGTATTAACTGGCAGTGTCATAGCCCAGTAAACTGTCATTACTTCCTGTAGCACATTTGTGAACTGTGACTTGGAGCTGCACTTTGTCGTGTTTGTTCCATTCCGGATGATTGAATCTCTGCAAGTGCCATGGTTTCTACCTGGTGAGAGGAGCTCGGTCAATGCCATCTCTGCTTCTGTAGCACTTTGACGCTGTAGTTTGTCACGTGCACGTTTGAATTATCATAGTTTTGATCTCTCTTTCAACATCTGGAAAGTCACAGGTTGCTGCTAATTGCCGCAGCTTTGTGTGATAGGAGTCAAGTTATTCCCCTGCAAGTTGTTTAGCTTGTCTGAATTAGGGTTGGGCAATATTGAAATTCCCCTACTGACGATATTGCTTTAAGAAAAAAGACGATATATGATATTATCGTCCAAAAAAAGCTGTAGAGAGACACACGTAGATATAAATATCTACGGACTGGAGACACATACATTGCAATACACAAGTGGCCACAATGAGTAGACAGTTAGCGTTATTTTACACAATGACATGCTGAGATCAATAAATCCGATCAATCAGCTGGTGACTAGTAACTGCCCTCATACAGCCTCACCACCGTTTATATTGTTACCTTTGTCTGAGGGCTGATTGCTCACCGTGGGAGGAGTTTTGGTCCAGCTGCTCTTTGTGGAGGGAGTGGGTGGCATACTGGCGTATTCTGGATGGTGAGTTTTAAGATGAGAGCGGAGATTTGTGGCGTTTCCATCTTTAGTCCCGACTTGTTCATCACACAGTTTACAAATCACTTAATTCGTTCCTGTTCTCTGGCTCTTCTTTTTCGTTTGGTTTAAAACCAAAGAATCGCCGATGAGTAACTGGTAACTGTTGTAATGGAGACGTAAACTCCTGCTGTGCTGGTCTGACGCGCCGAGTCATGGATGGAAAAATCCTACAAGACACTGGAACGAACTTGGCTTGTGTCTTGAGGAGTTGTAGCATTTATTCACCGACAGTCAAACTGTACACATGACTGCTATGCTCACAGCTAGTTACAGCGGACTTCCTCTCACTGTCACTCCGTCACACACACACGCTCCCTCTCTTGACCGCAAACACCAACTTTGCTAACATTAAGCACACAACCTACGCAGAGTTTGCTACTTGTATAACACATTTTAGTTAAGAAATCATCTAAAAAATGCATAATTCCCCGATGCTTTGCCCCGGCGGGGAGCCATCTCGTACAAATTATGTACACTATGCCGTACACACTACATGCAATAAGCCGTACAATACGTGCATTATGCCGTACAATTGACGAAGTGCAGCCGTTCCTCTGTTTGGATGGATTCAAGGAGCGTCACAACAGTTTCATGCTGCGTCGCTATGCTGATCAGCTGAGAATTCCGCCTGTACTGAGGGGTAATATCTGCAGTGAAAAGAGAAAAGGACCTGGTACCAAATGGGAGCCGAGTCAAGCTGAATCATGCAGTAGAGATGAGGCATAAGTGAGTGTGAATCTGGATGGTGATATGTCCTGGCTCTATCAACACATTATTATAGAGAAAACTACAACACACTGAGGATTATTTTTTCAGGTGATGATTCAATCGGCTGCAGATCAAAAGAGCTGCTCTGCTGTATCCGTTACCTCAGTCAGACCTGCAGCATTGGCCCTGAAGTAACAATTTTGTCATCTCTATTCTCCAGGGTAGCTGTATATTTAATTTTTCTCTTTATGATTCGACCTCCCCTCCTTATCCTCCCTCTCTCCTAATCTCTCGCCTTTTTCCTCTTTGATGCCATTAAAGGCAGCTCCGCTGAGACTTGTAGCTCTGTCAATAGAAACACTGCCAAATCAGATTTACCCAGGGACTCTGGGAAGCTCCCTGTGATCTAGTGCGTCAGATCAGGCCTTTGCTGAGAAATGGCACAATAAACATAAAATGTGATCCACACCCTGCAATACTGTAAGCGTAGTTTGATCACAGAATAAAGAGATAGCATGGAATTGAAGTTTCCTTTGCCTATGCTGACATTGATATTGATTTGATTTTGCCTCTTCAAAGTAAAATGATTCATTTCAGACACGTGGAGGAAGTGTGGGACGCGGAGTTCACCTCAATCCAACATGCTCTTTGTTCTTCCCCTCTCGCCTTGAGCTACAGAAACTGAAGGTTGATCTTTGCCGCTTCATCAAAGACACAAACTGGGTGACACAATTCAGCCTTTTCCTGACGACAAAGGAGACATTTTTACTGCGAATGGCATTTGATAACAGAAAGCACTGCCATCACTGTGTTAAAACATTACTGACCTTTTCCAGTTGTCACTCAAGTGTTACAGAGTGTGACTCATCAATTTCTGTGGCACGGCGGTGTGTGTCTGAGGCAGGCGCAGCAGCATGAATAACACTGAGACATTAAAGCAAAAACAGAGTCAGAGATTTGAGACAAAAGCCTTGGTTACAGCAACGCACAGCACTTTGGACTGCTCCACTGACACCAACAGAGACAATGGAGATGTCAAGGCTACTCCTATACTGAACAGACTACAGTCACTGAGGAACGGTTAATCAGACGGTCAATCAGACAATTTGGTTACCATTAGCCTTTGTTTTCACTTTTAAATATTATATAAAAACCTTTCTGATTGTCTGATCACTCATACTGTTTACCACGTTGGACCTTTATTTCCCCAGCAAAGAACATGAAATGGGTAACGGCTAGAAGGATCCGTCTTGTGTAAATATGACGCCATGTTCTCATTGTAATCAGAGCGAATTGGGAAAAAGCCCAGAAGGGATCGGGGTTTCCAAGGTTGGAAAGTCCATTGCGGGGGAGAGAAGACTCTTACTGTTGTATTAATGTTGTAAGTTGATTTTTCACAAGATAATAAAGATAACCATAACCATGCACCTTATTCATGACTTCATTACATTACTCGTATTATTATTATGGTCCTCTCTATATATCTATATATATATCGGCATTTGAAAAGAAATTTGGCTCAGATTTTGAGGTGGACAGTTCTTGCAAAGCAGTTCTTGGACAGCGGGAGGTCGTGTGGGAGAAGTAACTGCAGATGGAGCAAGCCAGGGTTTTATGCCCGGTAAAATGACTGCTGATTAGGGGCAGGTCGACTACGGATCAATCTAGTCTCTGATTGAATTTCTGGATGTACATGGCTGCTTTGGTAGAGAGGCATTTGTGATATTCATGAAGAAGAGAGCCACTGTAGGAGAGAGCAAGGTCTGAGATTACGGCCAAATAGGTGTCAAGCTCCTCCCTGTGTTGCGGATATACTTCACATATGGTGTCTCTAAAGACGCTGTTTGTCATCGGTGGAGCTTTTGTGACACTGGAGGTAGCTGAAGAGCTCTTCATGGTTAAGGCCAGATGGAACTGAGATGTTGCGGGTGTACAGCTCTTCCAGGATACGGTACGCGTGCCATCCGGCAAGCCGTTTGTGGTATGACACGGGTGCTGCAGCGCGGACGAGGAGCTTCAACCGCTTCATTCTCAGAGCGAACCACGGCGGACTGAGCCTGGGTTTCAAGGAATGAAGTGAATCTGTTCCCCTGATGACGGAGACTCACTCTCCGAGTGGGAGACGGCGAGAGACATGGCGATCAACAGAGCCAGCAGAAGGTATGGCAATCGCATGAGCAACTGTTGTGGATTCTACGATCTGAGAAAGCTGAAAGAGAAGGCAGTGGCAGTACTGGTGCAGGGCAGCAGCAGCATTGACGGGGCAGAGGGAGAGATAGGGAATTTGTGAACCTTAAATAGACCGCCCCATTGGGAGGGTGCAATTTGGTATATGATATGGTGAGGGACGCTTCGTCCACACTGGGAATGTCAGAAGCGTGTGGCGGCTGCGTCGCATGGTGGCTGCGTTTCTGCTGCGTGTCTGCTGCTGCTGCTGCCAGCCCTTTCTTTCTACATAGTTTGCCTTTCATAATGGCCATTTCATTTCATTATAAATGTAATTTATATTTATTTTAGACAGATAAAGGCTAGGAAATGTGTGGTAATTTTTAAATAATAGTAATAATCCACAATTAAAACCCCGTACTATATTCATTCATGGAGCTCTCCAAGTCACTGCATGTTCTACAACACTGAACTGCAAATATTTCAGAATAAAAGCCTCATGTTAGAAAATGAAGGAATTCTGTCCACAGAAAAAAATGCTTGAGGGCTTTTATTTTGAAATGAAAGCAGGAAGTGTTGATTTAAAAATAAGTCTTTACTTTTTTTCATCTCCAACATTTTTCACAGATAGACATCGAAACTGAAGTGATATGATGTTAATATACAGCCGATAGATCACCTTCAGTGTCCGTGACATATTCTAAAGATATTGAAACTGTAATAATGTTGCTGGTATGATGTCAATATACTGTCAAACTATCACCTTTATCGTCTGTTGCTGCTGTGAACCGCACGCGGTTCGCAGCAAAAATAGGCGAGACATCGAATCTCTAGAAGAGACGCAGCTGTGCCGCGCGTCTCACGCGCGCAGTGTAGCTGCTCTAACCTGTTAACAAGGACGCCGAAATAAAAAACAACAGGTAACACAGCCGCCACGCACTGCTGATGTTCCCAGTTTGGACGAGGCTTGAGGCATGTCACGTGTATGTAGCAGTGCAGCTCATGTTGACTGCCTGAACTAGCTCGCAGGTGTCGCTTCATACGCACTAAAGCGATTCAGTTACACACAAGACTATCATAAGATTAGGTAGATTTTGTGATTTGAAAGTAACACTAAACTAATACGTACTGTATATGTTAAATAAGTTTTGACACAGTGAGTATGTAACTTTTACATTTAGGAATCTCCCTGGCCTTTTTCCAATTAAAGTTACCTATTCCTCGTTGCTCACAGTTATTAGCTGCTAGCAAATAGGCTACCGTGTGCCTTAGTCTGCAAGTACAAAATATTAACTGTAATATGTGGGGATACGTGTTCTATACATGACACAGCACAGGGTGTATTGATTGATTCGGGGGTAATAAATGTAAAGATTTTTGCTTCAAAACAACTTCTCTGTTTTTTTGTAAAAAAACATACTAGAAAATGTGTAGTATGGATTATTAAATTTAAAACAGATCCACAGTACTTTGACCTTAGTATATTGCAAACATAAGAAAATGCAAAATGTAATACACCCTTTTGGCTTGTATCTCCAGGTCAGCGGTGATCTTTCAATATTTCCAAGAATTGCATCACTGAAGCTGCTTTTGTTGTAATGACGAGGTGTCAGGATGTTTCCATGGCTGAGACGTTCATGTTGACGACGTCCACCTCTTGCTGGAACACCGTGACCTCCTCCTCAGCTCGTCCTCGCCTGTCTGCTGGCACCTCTTCCTCTGCCACCTCTGCTCCTCCCCATGCACCAGGCACTGGGCTGTTATCACTGAGGTACTGTGACACAATATCACCACTGTGGTGTAAATATTTGATAAAAGGCAGGATGCTGACAAAGAATACTGATGGTCAGCTTGATATAGAGAGCTTTACAACACAACTGACATGCTGAATTCAAGAAAATAAAATAATTTACATTATACCTGCATTAGGTGTACAATATGTATTAACATACCAATATGTTGATTTGAACTATGTTTGAAATGTTAATTTACAGCCCAACTGATGATGATACATGATGTTGATTCTTAATTATATGAATGTTGATACTTCCACACATCTGCGAAAACTCCATTCCTGATGAAGACCATGAGGTGCAGACGCCACCAAAAAAGCTATTAATTAGACTTTCAGTTAAGATTTTTTTGTCAACCTATGTTTTTGATGTGTCTAAATCTGAGGCCATGGTTCTCAGCAGGAAACCGATGGATTGCCTACTCCGGGTAGGGAATGAGTCCTTACCCCAAGTGAAGGAGTTCAATTACCTCGGTGTCTTGTGTGCCAGTGAGGGGACAATGGGACGTGAGATTGGCTGGAGAATCGGAGAAACGGGGGCGGTATTGCATTCGCTTTACCGCACCGTTGTGACGAAAAGAGACTTGAGCTGGAAGGCAAAGCTCTAGATCTACAGGTCAATCTTCGTTCCTACTCTCACCTATGGTCATGAGGGCTGGGTCCTGACCCAAAGAACTAGATCGCGGGTACAAGCGGCCGAAATGGGTTTTCTCAGGAGGGTGGCTGGCGTCTCCCTTAAGAGATAGGGTGAGAAGCTCAGTCATCCGTGAGGGACTCGGAGTAGAGCCGCTGCTCCTTTGCGTTGAAAGGAGCCAGCCTAAGGTGGTTCGGGCATCTGGTAAGGGCGCCCCCATGGCGTCTCCCTTGGGAGGTGTTCCAGAAACGACCAGCTGGGAGGAGACCACGGGGAAGACCCAGGACAAGGTGGAGAGATTATATCTCCACTCTGGTCTTGGAACGCCTTGGGATCCCCCAGTCAGAGCTGGTTAATGTGGCCCGGGAAAGGGAAGTTTGGGGTCCCCTGCTGGAGCTGTTGCCCCCGCGACCCGACCCCGGATAAGCGGTTGAAGATGAGTGAGAGTGAGTGAGATGTATTTGATGTTTGGATTTCCCTCTCATATTTTACATACATTAATTTGGTGACAGTGGGTTGTGAAAATAATAATGCACACTAATGCTGTCTGTCAAATATGCAACATTCGGCTATTGTACTTCAATAATTGAGAATACATGTTGTTGTAGAGAGCAACTTGTATTCTCAATTATTGAAGTACAATAACCAATAATAACCAACAATAAGTTTATTTATGATGTCATGTAGTTCAAGTCGGCTTGTGTGATTCAGACCATAAAAAAAATTGGGAGAGTAGCCAGATTACTCCCAAAATGTAAGCTCAATTATTGAGTGTAACATACTGTATATTTTTTGAGTAAATGAGGTCCCTCAGAAATGTGTGTATCTGTGTGAAGCTTTATGTAGGCCTCACATCTTTCAAGTCAGTGATTATATTTCATCTGGAATTTTACGGCACCTAGCTAGTTATTCTCAATTTTTCTCTAAAAGTTTCTCGTGCCTATTTCCAACTCCAAAGACCTTGTGTTTGCATCTTTGTTTTTCTGTCTGTTAGCCTGTTAGGCCATGTACCAAGGAACAGAGAATCTGACTTTGGTCCAGATTTTCTTGCACCTTATGTTTTACCTCGTAGTTGTAATTATGTGAAAGGACATCAGCCTGGGTCAATTTTATGGATCTTGGCCAGAACTGGGCAGGATCTGGTGATGATTTTGTGTCCTGGTTCCTTTCTGTCTTGAATTACTTGGTTCAAGACAAATGTATCAGTATTAATGAACCACGTACGGATTTAATACAAAAAAAAAATTATTGATTTCGTGCAATATCAACACATTTCCTACAAATGTCATATTGGGTGGTTCAAAATTGGTAATATTATCCTTTAAATCAGTTACTGGTAAACAATATTACAAATCTTATGATTCAACTAGCATGATGAACAGAATTTCCACTTTGTTTCACTTCATTATTCAGTCTGACATTGTGTTCATGTCATCCGATCAGTAGTGATCAGTAGTGACTGACTGACGCTTGTCGCCATTTTTCTGTTGCTATTTTTCATGGATGTAGCTAGGTAGCGAGCTATCTTTGTAGAAATATCATGTCCCTGTTCTTAATAACCATTCCTAATATTTTAATAGCAGTTCTATATCAAAACGTCAGATTAAATATGTGATAAAATGTTGTAAAAAAACCAAAACACATAGTTAAAAGTTTAGAGAATGTTGCAGCCTTTGCAGAGCTAGGCACCATCTTGTTTGTTTCTAAATCTCTTCTGTCCTTCCTCTTCTTGGGTTGGCAGTATGCTTTATCACTTGTTAAATCAGGGTGGCTCCATTTCTTCTTTTTGCTGTTAGCATTGATATTTCTGCCCTCAAATGGACCTTAAAAACATTAAACTCCTTCCCGGAGACAAAGGGACAGACAGCAGTTAAACTTAACCCAGATGGATGTGGCGGATGCTTTCTGCTTCCTACTAACCAGATAAACAAGACATTTGCATTGTCTAGACCAACAGAAGTCATATTTATTTCATCGCCATTGGAGTTTGACAATAGAGCCTTTCATAGTTCCCAATAGTACAACTTGGAAATACTGCTCTCATCAGAGTTGTGTTATTCTTACCTCTTTGAACCCTCTGGATGAGTGAGTTTTATGGAATGCTACTGCTGACACTGGTTTCCTTCAGTGTATTCATCCATCTGGCTGCTGTGTTTAATATTTCCACAGGGTTTTTATCTGTCTATATGTTCAGGAAAGTTACGAAGTATATACCGTAGTTCCAGTACAGCTTTTGGATCAGGTCATCTCTGTGCTCCAACACATTGGATTTGAAATACAATATGTTTGTGGGTGCTCATATCCATATTGGGTGAACAGCGTAGCCCTTTTTGCACGTAGTCCTCTAAGTGTAGAGTTTTTATGGTCAAAGAGCGTACTATTCATACGCTTCAATTATATGTGGTCCCTTAACATTGGAGAACTACTGTATGTATAAAATGGGCAACAGTCCCTACACTGTTCATCTTATATAGATGCAAACACTTTAAAGTTAAAGTTGAATGCACTGTAACCTCTACTTGAACCGTGGTTAATTAAGACCCAGTATATATTACACCAGTACTGTTGACGCTACCAATAGCCAGTATTTTGTATGTCGTGTTTGGTGTTGCGTTAAATCCGGTGATGTCTGGTGTACACATTCATCCTTATATTGTGAATTTGACGAGTATGAAGTTACCTTATGTTGGTTTTATTGATGCATAAAGTATCTAATGAATAGAGATCTACAACTACATAAGTTTAGCTCTTTCAGCTTCTGGCTGTATTGTGACCAGGGTCTACAATTAACTTTCTTCACTTCCTGCCACTGTGGCAGACTAGTATTTTTTTTTGTCTGCTATTCAGAAATTATAACTGCCACTTTTGAAATCTCTGCACTACATGAAGGAATACAATTTTAGATGTCATTCAATGTTTGATATATTTTACATAAAAAACACGATGTACATTGTAAATTACAGTGTTCGAATTACACCGTTGCTTCTGGGGGAGCCCTATTTTTTGAGCATGGGAGGGTACTGTACACAGTACTGTACTTTGTTATTGTCATCTATAATGGTTATTTGCATAAAATCACACAATTCAAATGATTAGAATTATTTAAATATTTGCTTTGATTAAAAAAAATCTTGGTAAGTTGTTAGGAAGTTAAACAGGTCATAATTCTCTCTCTAATATCTATTTTATATTGATATGAAAACGTCTCCTTCAAATAACTGGATTTATTCAAGTTTTTCGCCAAAAACTTAATTTTCGAGATAACATTTGAACGCATCATGATAACGTTGTAATTTACCTTCGCCCAATGATCATTTTGCTGAGCAGACCGTGAACGCCTCATAGTAATAACTCAATGGCACCTCCCTTAACGTTCGTAGCGCCGTTATTTATCCAAGCAGGACTGTGCTGCCCACCGGCTGCTAACAGGTAACGTTACTAACTTTCCTCCTGCTGATTTCAACACAGGTTTATCAGGGAAAAATAGGGTGCGTCCCCTCAGGTTTAGTAGCGCCATGCTTTTGAAAGTTTTTTTACTCCCCGCCGTGGCTCCGGTCCCAATCAAACTGAAACATGATACAGCGTGCGTATGCGTCATTGTGCAGCGTAACTGTGGGAGCATTGATAAGAGGAATCGATAGTCACGGAGGCATGAGATGCCAGGAAAGCGGACAACTACGGTTCTCTATTCCCATCACTAACATTTTTCCTGCCTGCCAAAGTGACAGGTGTTCTGATGATTTCACCTGCCACTGCCAACATTTTACCCGCATTTGGCGGGTAGCTGGTGCTAATTTCAGACCCTGATTGTGACTCAGCTTGTCTTCATATTTCTGCACACAGTGAAAATTATTAAAGATGAATGAGGTCCAAATGATTCACCTCTGCTTCTCTTTTAAGATAAATGTCTTTGGAACAGCTTGAGCAACACATGTCCTGATGCAGCCTTGCAACACATCAGTTCCAGGTTAATGTCTTCCTATCGGTAACCAGTATAATACAGTAGCATCAGTTCTGCAATACATATGACTTTAGACTTTATTGTCCCACAAGGGGGAATTTTTTTCCACAGCACTGTACTTATCAGACACCAATACATACAACAGCACACAGTAACCGCAATACGACAGCGATAACAACGGACAGCAGTCCACACTAAGGCCTATTCAGCGACGCCTGTCGTTTAAGTCGGCTATGACTGCAGGTATCAAGCTTTTCCCCAAAGCGAGCCCTATTGAACCTCAATGATCTGTACCGGTGCCCGGAGCAGGGCATTATGGTAAGGTGGCGATTGAGTGAGTGTGTGATGTCCTGTACTATTGAGATTGCAATGCGCGCAATGGCTTTGTTGTTTCGTTCTGTGAGGTTGGGTGTGGGGAGACCACTTATCCTGGCAGCAGTGTTGGTTATGCGTGTGAGTTTTGCCTGGTTATTGACTGTGAAGCCGCCACCCCATGAAAAGGCAGATGAGGTGGTTGGGCACTGGAAAACTTTAAAAAAAGGATGTTGGAAAAAAAACAGGTTGATAAGCCATGCAGAGTAGTGCAAAAAAAGTGAAGTTTATTAACCAAAGTTCACTGAAGCAAAAGGCAAAAATGAAACCCAGGAAATACTTCATTCAAACTAAATCAAAAGAACACCAAACAAAAGAAAACTGCAGCCTCACAGCAAACTTTTCACTCTCCTCTCCCTCTTACCTATCTCATCCTGCTACTTAACAGCGCTCAGTCCTCCCCCCCTCTAAGAGGACCTAACGAGGCAGACCTGACTGCACTCTCCATGATTGAGCTGCTGAGCAGCTGATCCACCCCAACATCCCAGGCAGAAAAACTAAATCCCATGAACCCATGGAACAAATAAACTAAACAGGCTTGTGTCATACACCTTAACTGATAATGTATCAAATACACTTAAACATTGAGTGAAATCAACAATTAATCAGACAAAAAAACACTGTTAACTTTGGGGAACAGGGCCCAGTGAAAAGGAAGATGAAAGGCAGCCTTTTCACAGTGACGGATAACATGTTAAAAAAGCAGGTGGAACAGTACAGTAGGATTGGCTGGATAATGCTCTGGTACAGCAGTAGGAGGGGGGGAGAGATTGGGGGGCAACATAAAGTCCTTTAAGTTTGCCAAACTCTTTTTTGTTTTTGCATATCCAAATCCCATTTAGATTTTTTTTCATGTTCAGTGGAAAGTTGTCTTATGGAAACAATACATTGTATAGCAACCCGTTCTTATCCCAGCTTTGTCAGGACCCTTTGGTGTCACTTTCTAATGCACTGGGTAGCCTTGTTTAGGCAACAAAACCACTTAGATTTATGAAAAAAGTTTGGGTTAAAAATACTCTGAACAAAAAGACAAACAACACAAACAGCGCTCTCCTGTGGGAAGATCCTGTGTTTGTTTGACCTTCCCACCCTATGTGGGTTTTTACGGTCTTTGTACTACGTCACCACACTTCCAGAACACTGTCTCTGAGTTACCTGAAAGTCTGGTGGGTCTCATACAGACGCTAAAGGGTGCCTTGTGAGTCGGTATCAGAAGCCGGGAGCCGTGACAAAGTCACAAAAAAGTGACAAATGAGACCGGGCAGCGTATAGGCTACTGTATACCAGACAAAAATAAGCTTTAAAGGGGGGCAGCTGTGGCTCAGGAGGTGGAGCGGGTCATCCTTTATCATCACCTGCCCGCATGTCACAGCGTCCTTGAGCAAGACACTAAACAAAGTTTCTTCAACGGGCAGGCCAGCGCCAGGCAAGGCGGCTCCGCTACCATTGGTGTGTGAGTGGGTGAATGAGAGGCAAAACTGTAAAGCGCTTTCTCCATTAAGGTAGAAGGGCGTTATTTAAAATGCAGAATATGCAAATACACATTTACACACATGCAGTATATATGTGTACTAACATACATATATGCATACATTCATTGCACTGAAGATTGTTGACATGTCAATCTGTACTTAGAACAATAGTAACCTGCTTCAGGACTTTTACCGGGATAATAGAAACAGATCGGTATGGTGCTTATGTTCTTTTAATTAGGGTAGGCAAGTATAGAGGGAATATATATGGAGTTAGACATCCTAAACTTAGTATTGTTTGAAAGGTTTGTGGTAGGGGTGGGCGATATATTGAATATACTCAATGTATTATGACTTGTTCTACATGGGATGTAGTAAATGACTGCTATTTTTTATTTCTAGCATGCAGTACTTTTCTAAATTTGGATAACCCAATCCACCTTTATACCGATCAAGAAATAATGCTTATTAATATTATGTTCCATTTCTGTCAATACACACTGTTCCTTTAAAAAAAAAAAAAAAATCCTAAGTCAAGTGTGTTAACATCTGGGCCAGAACAGAGAGGCTAAAGAGGAACTACTTCCCTCAGGCCATCCAAATCCTGAACAAGGATGCTGCCAAGGCTCCTGAGACTACACCTCTGAGTTTTTTTTCAATAACCACATTACTGGAGAGGGCAATAAAGCATTTCATTGCACAATGTAGAAATATGTGTATGTAACAAATAAAACTTGAAACTTAAAGTCAAACTTTTCAAATTCATCCCGAGCAGGTTACAAACATAGACTGTATAAGAAGTGGATGTAGTCACCATGCTGTCACCCATTCAAGTCAAGTCAAGTCAATTGTATTTGTATAGCCCAAAATCACAAATCACAAATTTGCCTCGGGGGGCTTTACAATCTGTACAGGATATGACACCCTCTGTCCTTTACAGTACGACCCTCTCATTGGATAAGGAATAAGTGGTTTGTTTACAAATAAAAGTGAAAGAAAAAGTTGTCCGTGTTGGTGTATTGCACTGTCTCGGAGAAAGATCAGCAACAAGAACGTTATGTTCAACGAAAAATTAAGCAGTAAAACAACGGCTTACAAGATTTCTTTAAAAAAATCACTGCGGTGTGGATGGGAACGAACCTTGTGTGTGCGTAATGTGTCACTAGAAGCCTGTCAGCCCAACGAGGTTCGATGCAGCGCCCAGTACATTACAGTGGGGAAATCCTCCATTATGTGCAGCAGTCCATCCCCCCATACCGGGATCCAGTAGCAGAGATCAGCAGCATGTCGGGGCTGCTACATCGTAGTCCCACAGCTCCGCAGTTAGTGCGACCCTCTCATCGGATAAGGAAAAACTTAACCAAAAAAAACCTTTTAACAGGGAAAAAAATGAAAGAAACCTCAGGAAGAGCAACAGAGGAGGGATCCCCCTTCCAGGATGAACAGACGTGTAATAGATGTCGTGTGTACAAACTAACAACATAATTAAAATACAACATAGACAATCCATATGACAAAAAATAATACATGTAATGTGAACATATGTGAGAAGGTGGATCCAGGAGGATGTCAAGCAGCTTCCCAGCGTCGCCAAACAGATAGAGTCAGAGCAACACGACCTCCTCTCCACGCCAAACAGGTAGAGCCAGAGCAACACGACCTCCTCTCCACGCCAAACAGATAGAGCCAGAGCAATACGACCTCCTCCCCATGCCAACCAGATAAATACCAAGCAAGACGACCTCCTCTCCCCGCCAGATAGGTAGAGCCAGAGCAACACAACCTCCTCCCACCAATTGCTTTGTGGACTTTGAAGCGTTTTTGTAGCCTTGAGTTCAGCTTTTTGGCCTTCGGCATCTTGGTTGTCGGTCGTCGCTATATATATATTTTTTTTCAACCACAAGTGACACGAAAGAGTGGAGCTAAGTACAACCAAATGCTGAATAAGACATTTTAAGGCGACCAAAATGTTACAATTAACATTTATGAACTGAAAACACAACATGAAAGGGTTAAAGTTCTAAGACTAAAACACGGACAACTGGCAGACCGGACAACACTGTGGTAGCGCCCTGTCAATCACAAGATAGCCACGCCCTAAATCATCCCCTGCCTTATCGTACACTAATGTCTAAAATATAACTATGCATTTATCTTAGCTTGAACTGAGGGCCAGAGTCCAAACCAAGAAAGAAATGTCCCAGACCAAACGTACCAAACTATATATGGAGAGGGGTGTGTACCTTTAGGAAGAGAAATCAGAAAACATAGGATTGGCATTTAAACTGCGGAGTTGTGCAGATTATAATGAGACAGACAAATAGGCAAGTGGAATTGGTAAAGTCCACTGACATGGCAGCACAGGCAGGAAACCATTCATAGAACAAGGCGCTTCAAAATGTAATCCCACCTGGAGAGACTTTAATCTGCAGAATGGTTGATCTTCCTGCTGCTCCACTTATTTCCTCCATTCGGGTACGTCATTTAAGGGTTTAAAGCTTTTTCCCTTTATCTTAAGCTGTTTATCCACTTGTTTCATTTTGTATTTTCGTGTCATTTTAATACCCAGGGGAGCTATAGTGGCTTTTTTTTTTTATTATAACATTGAGGCATTATGTGGATGATTTCTCTCTCTCTCTCTCTCTCTCTCTCTCTCTCTCTCTCTCTCTCTCTCTTCATCATACACACACACATTCTTTCAAGGTTTCTCTCTCCCTCGCTTTCTTTCTCGCTCATTCTCAGTGTCTAAATCCAGCTTTCTAAGTTACAATAGAGCTGTTTAAAGCCTCTGAAATGCTGAGCAGGCCTTGAAAACTGTCCATTGAAAAGTGGGCAACAGATGGACAGTGAGAGAGGAAAAGAGAGAGACCTTAAGAGAGAGAAGAGAGAGTCAGTCAGAGGTTGGTCTGAAAGCTTCAAAGTGCCTTTAGCGGCGTTGGATTAAGGTCACAGCAGAGTTTCATAATGACAACACACACTGTAGCATGTCAGTTAATATCACAGTCACTCACACTTAACACACAACAATTACTGTTGTGTGGTTGGACTGGGCAGCTCCCGACCGATCGTACCGGATCTCATGGACGTGGATGGTCTGGTCCGAGGTCTAAACATTCCGATTGTCTGAGTTCTCCACAAGCAGTATTCCCGAAAGAGTGAAAAGAAATCCATGCTAATCCCCCCGAATCCCCACCAGTTTCTACTGAATGATTCAATTTCCCTGTCATTGTGTCACACTCAGCCTGCGTTTGTGTGTGTGTGTGTGTGTGTGTGTGTGTGTGTGTGTGTGTGTGTGTGTGTGTGTGTGCGTGTGTGTGTGCGTGTGTGTGTGTGTGTGTGTAAGGGAATGCACGTGATGTGTGGCTCTGTGTGTGTGTGTGTGTGTGTGTGTGTGTTTGTACTCGGTCTCAGGTCACCAGTCTTGAGTGCGTTGCAATGAAGCTTTCTGCCACGGGTGTCAAAGCATGGACAATAACAGCTACGGAGCATGCTCAGTGGCCTTTTGACTGACAGCCAGGGTCGGTGGGCTGTGTGCTTTGTGAGAGGGGGTGGACGTTAAAGTGGAAAGTGAAATAATGATTCTTACGACTTCCATTCTCACTGCTCTCTGGGGCAAAGGTGATTTGATTTGATTTAATATTTTTATTTGCTAAAGGGGGACGATGCAATTTCACATAGTTCCAATACAGGGCATGAAACTGATGTGCTGCACAGAGAGTTTATAGCTAATGCTAATTTCCAACTCTTTTCCCTAGTTGGGCTTTTACATGTACAGAATAATTAAAATATACAACTATCTAAATGACAAAACCACAATACACTGCAAATCTGAAAATACAATAAAATACACATTATACATAGCCTACCACAATACACTAATACACATACACCAATACACCTTTGTAATTTACAGTAAAATTAGCTAAAAATGGATACAGCTCTGGTTTGCTTTTAGCCAGCACTTTACCTTTGTTGTGAAGGCCTTTATATCTGGAATTAATTTGATTTCAGTTGGTAGTGTGTTCCAGAGTTGGCAGCCCTTTATGGAGGAAGCTGATTGTCCAAATGTAGTTGTACGATGTGGTATTTTACAGCTGCCATTCACCATGCTCCTAGTTACTCTATTGCTGTCTTGTCTTTGGATATATCTGGAAAGAGGCTCCGGGGCTAGACTATTAACACATTTAAAGACTAATTTGAGAAAACCAAAATGAGTGAAGTTCTCAAAGCTCAGTAGATTGTGTCGTTTTAGTATGTGACAATGAATGAGGATAGGGGATGTTGGGAGGGGTGGGTAACATCAGGCACGGCCCAGGAAGATGCCGATGGGGTTGGCGGAGGAGGTGAGGAGGAGGTCCCACGCCGCGGCCCGGACGGCATGACCCGTGACCAGTCGATGGCCATTGGGTCCAGAGGGTAGAGGCCACACCTCCTGAACACAGCCATCACCATTCTCCGATCCTTCACCCTCTGGTAGGAGTCTGTTAGGACCCTTGAAAACTCCTTCTTGAAAACCAAGAAGGAGTGGCTCACTGCCGACAGATCTCCTGCAACACCAGAGAAATCTGCCTTCAAGGGTCTA
Source organism: Sebastes umbrosus (assembly GCF_015220745.1). Taxonomy (NCBI): domain Eukaryota; kingdom Metazoa; phylum Chordata; class Actinopteri; order Perciformes; family Sebastidae; genus Sebastes; species Sebastes umbrosus. Next base: position 2,184,919 of record NC_051280.1, on the reverse strand, counting down.
AAGAAACTCACATCCAGAGGCTAAAGGATGTGAGAAGCATGGGGTGGCAGGCACAGTAGGATGACCCCCTCCCTCTGTGCTGCCCGGACCAGCTCTGGATCCAGGTGGGACTGATGTCCGTCCATGACGAGCAGCAGCGGGCGCTCCTGCGCGGCGAACTTCAGGAAGTGCCCGAACAAACCACTTCCTAAACAATTCGCTGTCAATGTACCCTGCTGGCGACTTCTCGTAGAGGGCATCGGGAACCCCTTCCTTGTTATAGGGGCCCCCTGGATATCCCCCCTTATAAATGACAAAAGGGGGGACATCCTCCCCAGCCACATTGAGGCAGGCCAGGACGGTGATGTGGTCCCTGGTTCCCTGGGCCTGCCTATACGCATGTTTGGTCCCCCGGGGCACGATGACCTATATATTTTTGTATATGCCCAGAGCGTGGGCCAGGACCTGAGGCTTCGTCAGTGGAAACCCGTGACTGGCAGAATACAAACAGTATTCTACCAGGGAATATTCATCTGCAGGGGTGAGGAGAGTCCTCTCACCTTGGACGCAGTCAGAGGCCACCCTTCCACTGACTCGGTCACTCAGGCTGGACTTTGGGACCCCAAACATCTGGGCTGCCTGCCGTATACTCCGCTTGCCTGCTTCCACCTCCTGACGGGCCTGTTCCATAGCCTCCTGGGTCCACTTCCTCGTCTTCCTCTCCCTCTTCCGGATCTGCCGGACGTCGGGCATCTGCAAATGCACATTCATTTTTTGCACAGTCAGATATAAAATTCAAAATTAGGTTTAAAGGCACATTTCATGTCTTGAATAAGGTTGATAAATTCTATAAACTGTCACATTACCACATATAGACATGCATATTTACCACAGGCATAGACAAATATATTTACCTTAGCCACAGCAGCATTACAATTTCTACATCCATCGTTTCTTTTTGACATCTTGATGCTCCTGTAAAGGAAATTAAAAACTCTCCCACACAAAAACACATGTTACCTACCTTCACTTACTTTAGCTGTTTCTTTTTCTCTGTTCTGCTTTTCACTGTCTCTTTTTGGCTCTGTTCTGCTTTTCACTGTCTTTTTCTGGCTCTGTTCTGCTTTTCACTCTGTCTTTCCTGCTTCTTGCTTTTCCTTCTTATATATATATATTGGAGGTTAATCTATAAACAACATTTCCAATCATAAGCTTTCAACACATGTACAGAGACAGTCAGTCAGTCACTCTCTCTCTCACTCTCTCACACACAAACATTATTTGCATTATTTATTGGATCATTATGCATACATATACTTCATGTAGCCTGGCTTATGAACAAGAAAAAGCATTTAATTTTTTTATTTTAATTTGATTTATGTCTGCTGTCATGTTTCAGAGCTAAACACACAAACGAAACAGCTGCCTGCCTTCACTAACGCTACGTGATCCTTTCTTTGTCTTTTCCCGCGGCCACAACTTTTTTTTCAGACATCCAACATTTCTGCCACTCTTCACTTTCTTAACAACAGATGATGTCACACATGATCCTCTATCTTCATTGGCGAGACAATACAGGGTAAAGCTAGCTACGAATTGCGCTCATAAGCTAACTCATATTAGCCGTACAGTGAAAACACAGACACACTTTTCAGGGGGAAAGATCGCCGCCCGAGCGCAACTAAAGTGTTCTTACTGCTTTATCTCATCAAAGTCACTTTCCTGTAGTAATTCAACATGTAAACGTCCATACATATAGATGAAATTTGACACATAGATACTTGGATATGTATAAATTGATTCTACTTACATTTCAGTTGGGATCTCCGAAGGAAATGACCGCGAAAAGACCGGAAAATGCGTCATACCGGATAAGTCCGGTTTAGGACAATAGCTGCGAGCGACGTCCGGTTTAGGAAACGGTGAAGCTAAAGTTGTAAAATAAAAATAAATAAAAGATACAACCTGCTCTATTTAGCTGTTTAGATGATATCACACGGGGTGGATAGCAGCAGCCGGTGGTGTTGAGGCTGGTACGATCGGAGGTAGAGGAGAGCCACAGCGGCGGGCGGAGGTTGCACGCTGCTGCCATCAATTCAAAATACATAACACAGATGTTACCAGGCAGCAGCCACAACGGCAACCGCTCACTGCCTGAAAGCACCTTCATGCATAAATCAATTGGTGTATCTTGCTGTCAATCAATAACAGTAGTCGTGTTCCTTACAAGCAAACATTGTGTTTCACCACTGTTGGGAAGGTGGCTACAGGAGGTTACAACTGCTGCTGTACATTGTTGTTCATGTTAATTATTGTTTATGGTTTTTGGGAATAATTCACATTCTGTGTTGGACGTTGATCTTAAAGGCCAGTGACTAGTTTGACTGAGGTAAAAGCTGAGTAACTTGGACTAAAGGTTCGTTGTTGCTCTTTATGAATTAGTGCTTTATTTATTAGTGATGATGCTGTAGTAAGCCCATAGCTCTAAGCCGCCGTGGAAAGTAACTAAGCACATTTACTCAAGTAATGCACTTAAGTACAATTTTGAGGTACTGGTACTTTACTTGAGAATTTCCATTTCATGCTAGTTTATACTTCCACCCTACTACATTTCAGAGGGAAATATTGTACTTTAATAATGTACACTACATTTATCTGACAGCTTTAGTTATTTTACAGATTCAGATTATTAATGCAAAGTATAAATCAACTAATAAATGATGATGCATTATTATACAATAAACTACCAAGCAGTATAAAAAGTAACAATTAAATTAAATTATCTCCACCGCTACCAGCTGCAATATTAGTGATGCACACATTAATGCATCAATAATTATAATACAATAATATACTGTATATATGACTCTAAAATGGGCCATTCTGCATGATTAATTTTGGTACTTGAAGTATATTTTGATGCCATAACTTTTGTTCTTTTACTTATGATGCAAAACAGCACTTTACTATGAACATAAATGCACTTTTCTCTGCTGCTGCTAAACACGACTGCAAATTGGGTGTATGACTGCTAATTTATGAAATTGTGTCTGAAACATTAACTTATTTTATTCTTCTATTGTTATTTTTAGGTATGTTAATTTGAATACTTAATTATTCTATCCTTTTTAATGCACTGACGGGAGCTGGGAGAAACAATATTTTGTTTCTTTCTGTGTATGCAAATACTCAATGAAATGACAATAAAGTGAATCTTGAATCTTGAAGTAGTAGAAGTCTAGTTATCTCTCAGAACACTTGAATTACAATATGCTGAAAGGGAATTATGGAATTTGAAAACAATGATGCTAAAAATATACTGCCTACTGTCACTTTAAGGCAGTTCAGGTCGCAGAAATGCCACAGTGCCCTCCCCATACACCCTTTCTACTCCCCTTACAGCTCTGTCCCCTACAGCTAACATTACAGAACATACAGCGAACAGATACAAGTAACAAATTACAAATGTTAGCTCTATCTATGCCATACGACGTCCACCCAGTTACCGCTCCCCAGAGTCTCTCAATCAGTGCTCGGCTCTCTCCCTCTTTTATCGGTTCAGAGTCCCGGGCAGCGGCCATAATTACACACAGGTGAGCTCAATCACCACGCTGTCCACCCTGATTGAGCACTGAGAACCAAACAAGCCCACACAAACAAATCCCACACCTCACTACAATACCAAGTGTGTTTTTTATAAAAGATGCTTTAGAGTTCCAGTTGAAAGAAAGCACATTAGCAACAAAATGTATGAAAATGAAAAGAGACATTCACCCTCAAACACACCATGGTAAATTGCCAACATAGCAATCATCATTTACCTTATTTTAATGACAATCCAGCCAGCAAAGATAATTTAATGGATCTTTTTTTTTCAGTCTCATAAATGTACAGTAACATACATGGAAAGTTTACCTGAAAACAAAAACCCTTTGATTAAGGTTTCAATTTCTTCAATTTCGGAAAATAAGCAAAGCAGATTTAAATAACAAGATGTGTGAAGGAAGTTTGGTGAACATGAAATGCTGTTTGCCTGAACATAAAGTTGTAGAGTTTCTAAAAAGAAATAAACTCTTTTGCAAGTGAAATACATGTACATCGACGACCCAATTGTTTCATGTGAAAGGAAATTGTATTATCCGCACTTTATTCTCAGTAGGCCAGACAACTGAATCTTAATAGTATATAAAAAAGCATAAAAAACAAATACACTGAATGGCTGTTGCTACAAAGAATAGTGACATGTGTATCAATATTTGATACACAATATGATATTGTGCTTTAAAAGAGACCAAAGGACTGATGACTTTACATTATTTAACTTAGTGATTCATATAACACTCAACATAGGTAACTCCTTGTGTTTTAAAAGGTGCAAAATGTTTGTTACCTTAACACAAAAACGACATACATCTTGTATGTTTAAATCCCTAACTCTAAACTTGTAGTCACTGCCCGTTAGCTCGTGAAAACAAATTCCCCCTCTGGGCTGCGTGGAGCTTCTCGTCTTTCATTTCCTCTTCTCGTGGTTCTGTACTCAGACACCTGCTGCTCCAAAGAGGACCCCACTCAAGTGTTGAGAGTCCCTACTCGTGAGTCTACTTGAACCAGTCTGAAAGCCACATTTGAATGTGGTGTCGCATTTGGACTCGAGAGGGATCCTCGTACGACAAATTAATAGAACTCAATTGGGCACCCTTTGCACATGAAGTGTACAGTGTGAAATGAAATACATGTGTTAGAACTTCAGATGCATTTCAGACGATGCTCAGAGTCATAAATCACACCTTAAAGGATTAGAGAATATTTTTCTCTTTTCTCTTCTGTTACTGATTTCCGTTTGATGTTGCCGCCACATGTCTTGGTATTCGATATCTTCTCATCATTACTCAGTTTGCTGACGGCAGCTAAAGCTAAATACATGTAATAAAGAGTCATTGATGCCACTTAAGGTCAAATCAGGGACAATTTGTCATTGATTAGCAGCTGACACTGGAAGCTCCTCCTGTCCATCCAAAGTGCCGGAACTGACTGAAGGGACTCTGGGAATCAATAGCACCCATATGGCTGTAGTGAGAGATGATTCTCTCTTCTATGGCAGCGGTGTAACTAGAGAAGGGGAGACAGACGGACACACTTCAGGGACTGGTTTTCCACAGGTGAGGCAGATGCTGCTCACCCCGAGGATATTTAAACGCTTACAAGCGTTTTTCAGAAAGAAATATATAAAGTAAAGAGAGATGTTTCTCTTCTGAATACTTTGCAGAAACCCACATCTCTGATTATAGAATAGAAGAGATTCTATGTAAGACAGTTAACTATTTATTCTCCACCTCTGCAGTCAACCTGCTAAAATTTAACAAAATGTTGCTGACCTTCCTCTGGTCAGCTAACATTACTGCCAAGCAGCTGAAATATAGAGTGATATTGTGCTTTTAGCTGACGTGTGTCGCATCACTGTGTTGAGCGATGCTCGTTCATGTCTATGTAGAGCGAGCACAAGCACGAGCAACAGGACACTGACTTTCGTTTTCGTTCGGTGTCGCTGTTAACAAGCAATTTCTGATTCTTACACAGAGTCCCTTTAATGTTAAGGGTATACATTTCTTATAAATAAAACAATCCTGCTAGTTTTTACCAGGATATGTTTATGATTTTTCATCAACAGCTATTATAATATGGTGTAAAATACTTTATATTTGTTATTTCAATCAAGTGGGACAGGATGATTTGCTTAATGTGGTACAGCATGAATTGTCCAATAATAATGGATATTTATGGGGTTTCAGTCATTTAATGCATTATTTTAGATATTTAAGGTGACGTGCAAATTATATTCCATAAATGGGGGGGTGGCTGCATCTCTGTTAAAATTGAGTGGAGTTCAGTTATGATTTGTTTTTTTTCTAATTTCTAGATGTTGTTTTTATGCCTATGCATTATAGGTTATTCAATAATTGTATAATAATTGTAATAATAATAAATTCATGTGTTGCCTCAAGATTTGATGTGTTGGCTTCAAACAGGCCCTCTGCCTGTTACTGTTACTATGTGTTCCCTGTATCGTGAAATGAAAACATTTTAATGGTATTACATTTTTAACTTTACAATACAAAGCAGCCTCATGAACAGAGATGATAATATAGGCTATTTAATGTCTTTCTAATATGGCTAAATGCGTCACAACTATCATGGTCTATTGTTTGTTTGATGTTGTTTGATTCTCCATGTTACATCCACACCTACAAGCCTGGATTTTGTAACAGCAGTAACATTATAAATTGTAAAATTACTGAACATGGGATTATCCAGTACATTTAGCCTTGAGTGTTTCCTACAATAATTAAAGTGATTTAAGCCTTTTAACAGACTTTTCAGTGTCCCATATTTTGGACATGACTGTCATTCGGAAATAGTAATTTGTCTGAGAGAACTTGGCACTAAGAGTACTAATATGTGTGATATCCGCATTTTTCTTTTTTGGTTTGATTAGGACACATCCTGGAGGATTTCAGAGTGGTACTGGGTGTGCATTTAATTTTATTGGCTTCATATCGCAATATATTCCACCATTCTGAAATGCAAAAAAATGTCCCACATTAGGCTAATTCACCCCCGGAATAAAGACGACATCTCTGCATCGATTTTGAGCCTTTTGTTTTCGTAACTGTCCATCATGAGTCGGACAATGATACAGGAGTGCAAGCCTAAATCAGTGGAGAACTCTTTTAAATGCCCTGCACATCCACACAGGTGTTTTCACTTTTTTCCTGACCGATTAGACCTCTCACCTGCGTGGTTGTTCCATGAATGTGCAAGGCCTTTAATCCCTTGTTAAGTTCGAAAACATTGACACTGAAAGTAATAGAGGGTTTGCAGAACCATACAATACCAGCATTCTGTTGAAGGGAAACTGTGGATATCCATTCATTACTGATGGTAAATGTAGTCCACTGAAGGAATAAATTCCCCAGTGCGTGCTATATTGACAAAGAAAGCTGACCTCTCTCCTGCTGCAGAGCCGGCTAACTGGCCTAAATGAGTCGTCTGATATGAGTCATTTTCAGATTTGCTGATTTATTTCCGAAACTATAAAATAATATAGGAGACAACAAGCAAATGTCATTAAAACATCTTTAATAGAGTAGCCTATGATATTAATACAATATTTTGTGATTACACTTGAGAGATACAGATTGGGGATATTGTCTGGCGTATGTTTTCCAGCTCTTCCTGGGGGACCCCGAGGCATTCCCAGACCAGACCAGATATATAATCTCTCCAGCGTGTTCTGGGTCTGCCCCCGGGGCCTCTTACCAGTTGGACGTACCCGGAAAACCTCCGAAGGGAGGCGTCCAGGAGGATCCTGATCAGATGCCCATTGTCGGTCCGTTCGTCTGTCCAACCATCCCATTCTCGTGAACGCGATACCTCAGGAACGCCTGGAGGGAATTTCTTCAAATTTGGCACAGACTTCCACTTGGACTCAGGGATGAACTGATTAGTTGGTGGTCTAAGGTCAAGGTCACTGTGACCTCAGGGTGACCTCCCATTCATGTGAAAGCTGTATCTCTGGACTGCCTGGAGGGAATTGTATTACATCTGGCTAAAATATCCACTTGGACTCAAAAATGAACTGATTAGAATTTGGGGGTCAAAGGTCAAGGTCACTGTAACCTCATAAAACACATTTTTGGCCTAACAAAATTATGACAATTTCACACAAATGTCTAACTGGATTAAATGATGCAGACATGTATATAAACTGCCACTTCACTGGTTGGCGGAGGCATAATTCTGTTTTCATATTGTAAATACTAGTCATTCTGATCCACACTCCATACCAGTTGGTGGCGGTAATGCACCAAATCATTGTTTGCCAACTGCCAATAAACCTCAAAGAAGTAGAAGAAGGATGATGCTAGCATTTGACTATACTGCCTATGCTTAGGGCATAAAAAAGACGCCAGAAAAAGAGAGGGCACGAAGGTGGAGACAAACATAAAGAGAGACAGAGTAGGTGGAGGTTTGGATGACATTTTGTGTTCATTTGTTCAGTACAGCCTTATGCACATGACAACTCTCCTGTCTCTGTGTTTCACTGGGCTTGACAAAGCATGAAACCTGAACAGACACAACGTGGGAATAAGAATTAATGGAGAGGCAGCATCATTCATCATTAGGTCCGTGTATGTTTGTGTGTAAGTGCCACAGTGTTTCCATGTTACAATGTTCAAAGTGCACGGTTCAAGCAATTGTAAGCAGTGTGTGCACAATATCTGTGTGTGTGTGTGTGTGTGTGTGTGTGTGTGAGAGAGAGATTGGAGATACAACTACTCTCTTTGTATCATCCTGACTACCATCTGTTCCACCAGATGTTTTACCTGGCAGTTGCAGAATATGTGAACACGGTCACTGATGACACACCTGGCTCGTCTCATCCAAAGTGTGAAAACTGCTATGTCAAGACTTTGGATTGTTCCACACGTAGAGCTCAGGTTATATCTGCACTTTGCTTTATATCTGCTGGAAGTGTATAGAATATTGTCTCATTTGTTTATACAAAAATCTATGTAAACATAGTCTTTACCCACACCTTATGTTAAACACTGAAAATTAAGACCTAACCAGAAAATATTGTTTTTTCTCTTGGTCCTGACCAAATTAACTGAAGTACAGTACTATGTGTGAAAGATCCCTAAGAATACCAACATTTTAATTAGCATTGCATCTCCACAGGGCTGTTTGAACTGCTTAAAGCTGAAGTAGGCGGGATTGGTGCGAATATGATTAAAAAAAGTTATTTTTATAAAACGGGTGGACAGTAGTACATGAAACAGGTAACCTGAAAAAAAATCATGTTCCTCTGTGTCCTCCGGTGCTCCTAACGGCATCTGCAAGATTTCACAGAGACCGGAGGGAAAAAAAACAGTAAGAGCTGATCTGGGATCTGCTGTCCAGCTGCCGCCTATGAGAGCCGGCTGTCAATTACTCGTGAACTCCGACCAAACGGTCAAACTAGGCACATATCAATCAAATATGAATCAATATTCTGTTACTGTAATGCCTATTTCTCTCCTCAAATGTTTTCAGAATCATCTTGTAGTGCACGGTTCAGCTGTAAAATGAGAATGTTTTTGACCCGGCAGCCATGTTGCGATCTCTACAGGGAATACCAAGCATCGCTCACATGACCGGAGCACAGCCAATAGGAACGCTCTCTCTCTCTCTCTGGAATGACGTGTGATTGGCCAAAGTCTCCCGATTTTTTAAAGCCTGAAAACAGAGCCATGAGGAGGTGCAGAAGTCTATTTATCTCTCAGAACACTTGAATTACAATATGCTGAAAGGTTATTATGGAATTTTTGCACAAAGATGCCAAAAAAGATCCTGCCTACTGCAGCTTTAAGCTAGAACAAAAATCATAGAAAGCTTTTCATTCTGTGTCTAGACTGTAATCTGGACAGCACATTCACAAATGAGACAGAATACAGAGTAAGTTCAGAGAGTAAGCAACCCTCACTGTATTTTGTCACATGGTTTGCATGCATCACTGGGCTGAGCCTCATTAAAGCCACAGTTTGGCATCATGACTCATTATTTAGATTGGAGAGTGTCAGTCATCCAGACGGTCCTGTGACAAGTCGGTGAACAGAACTTCCGTCTCCTGCCTCCTGATCCATCAAGACAATGACAGATCTTGGCGAAAAACATTTCTGATTGTCTCAACGTTGAGATGTCAAGACCTGACATGACGTCCTCTGGTGGGAGCAAGCCAAAAGGTTAAATCTGTGACAGCAGTAATTAGTGACTTGCAGTTTGAAATTTAGTCCAATATCATGACTGTAGACTCTTAGTCTTGTTAAAGGGGTCGATGTCCCATGCACGCTTGCGTGTGTGGCTACACTGTTCCAACAAAAACTACACGGAAGCACCAAAACCGCAAAGTTATATCTAGTGAAGCCCGTCTTGCAAAACAGTGTTAACTCTTCACTCACACACCTCGCCCGTTCTCGCTCTCTCGCTCAACCTCTCACGTGCATACGCGTACACTACACACTGAAAAAAGTGCAACGACTGTGTCATTCATTTAAAGTGCATTTCTATATTGGTCTGATCGAAAATCATGCTTTCTGGTTTAAACCAGTTTTTTTCACTTTGCTTTAAAGCAAATAATACTCCCCCTGGAGTAAAGTAAAGCAATAATTTAACTCAAATAGTATTTTCACTTCAAACCAGAGATTTTCATGTCACGTGACCACATGACGTCACATCAGCTCGCTCCTTCGTGAAGTTTGCTGTCCGCCATTACCTCGCTTCAACAGAGAGGACGACTGTTGTTCAAGAAAACTCTTTTAAACAAGGTAGGAATTATAAATTGTGTTGTTTTTAGGGGCACATGTGTTTTCCGTGTACATTTATGGTTAGTGGCAGGATGGACAACTATTTTACACTGTCTCTTGTATTTTGCGCGGGTGTTAGCTAACACTAGCTGAACCAGGTTATCTGCTTTAATTTGTCATGTAGAGAGAAACCTTTCTTTACCAACGCTTCACAAGTGCAAAGTCAATACTGGAGCTAATGCTAATGCTAATGTTGTTAGCTAAAGTCATTTTCTTCACATGAGAAAAGTGCTCGGGAGAGGCATGGCTGTGTTATACCGGGAGACCGGGAGAAGGGTAGAGGGCCGGCGGGTCTGGACATGTTTCTACCAGGGCGGGGCTGGGCTCCTCCGCCGCTCTCACACACAGAGACACACAGAGACACACAGAGAGCTGCAGCAGCAGCAGAGCCAGGTGAGGAGGACTAGGTGAAACTCCGCGGACACTTTAACGTTACTGAATTGACGACCATAATGAACGTTACTGTAAGTGTCATAAACCTTTGGAGTAAAAACGAAATCAATTTATTAAAACTTGTGTTTAACAAACAAAACGTAATTTGACGGAGGTGACGCACGTTCATCGGCCGTCTCTCATCCACAGCCGGTCTGTTTACTGCCTCAGCTCTCTCTCTGGTTACTGCATGGAACCTCGTTTATTTTAAAAGTTAGGTATCCCATGTCTGAAAAGGCCAGAAAAACCATGCAGCTCCTCCAGACCCCCACCTCCCTCTATCAGGGTACCCTCCAGACTCCCACCTCCCTCCATCAGGGTACCCTCCAGACTCCCACCTCCCTCTATCAGGGTACCCTCCAGACCCCCACCTCCCTCCATCAGGGTACCCTCCAGACTCCCACCTCCCTCTATCAGGGTACCCTCCAGACCCCCACCTCCCTCTATCAGGGTACCCTCCAGACCCCCACCTCCCTCTATCAGGGTACCCTCCAGACCCCCACCTCCCTCTATCAGGGTACCCTCCAAGCAGTGAATCTGCTTAGATAAGCAACACAGGGAGGGATTGATAGTACGACAGGTGATTGACAATTTTCTGTGCACTACACATTTTTTAATCCAGAGTTACCGTTTTGCTAAGAGGAATATGTTAGTTTATATGGTGACTTTGCTCTTTTTGCTCTTGAAACAACATCTTGTAATATAAATATTGTGAACTCATATGAATATTACTTTTACTCTTTTTAAGCATAATCAAAAATGATGAGAATGGATTGAGTACTAGACGGTGAGTATCGATTAAAGAGGAAGAATTCATATCACATTCTCTCATTTGTCAATGTTAATGCAGTATACTGTAATACCACCAGTATGTCTAAGGCCTAATTATTAAATTAGAGTCTGTTGTGACAATTATGGACAATGTTGACTATCCCAACAAAAAACTAAATGTGAAATCTCACCTTTTGCTTTGTGTTTACAGGTTTGCTGTTGTTTCCTGAAAAGATCACAGTTTAGCCACATTGCTGAATTTGGTAAGTCCCAAAATGAACAACAGTGAACATCATTTTCATGTATGTTTAAATAGGAATGGCAAACCCAAAATAGAAATACAGCACTTTAGAGAATAAGTTACCACAGATGTATAGGCCAACTTACTAATGTAGTATATAAATGCAATTTCAATAATTTCAGTTGAATTAGTAATGCAGTGGAAATTACATGACAGTATGAACATTTATTGGCAGGTTCACTTCATATCAGTATTTTTACATGTTTATTTATTATTATATTTTAAGAATTATAAACACAAATCAAAAACAACTTCTTTTCACCAGAATTGTGAATCAATGAATTTGTGAATATGAATCAGATGTAAGTTAATGGCCGATTTTTCACTCCAACTAACACTACTGTTTTTATTCTTGCTTTTACTAGATCCTTTTGGATGGGCTGCCATGGCCGTGAAAAGGCCAGCCAAGTTGCGAGTTATTCGTGCAGTGATAAAGGACAAAATGGACAAGACTTTTTCACTACGAAGACAGGACGTTGTGGGAAAGGAATCAGGAGTGGAAGAGATGAAAGAGAGATGGCCTGCATTGTTCACAATGGATGAGGTAAGTAACTTCAGTGGTGGCCTATAAAATAAATAATATTATCCCCTATCATAAGAAACCTGCTAAGAAATGGAGCCGAACCAATTTAAAATGCATGTTTTGGCCCTTGATATCAAAAATAAAATCTCATGCACCACACAGCTGTAATGTAACATGTAATGCAAGAACATTTGCATGTGCTATTTTGTTTTTTAAAGGTCAATGCTGAATTCATGAGGATCACAACTGTTCCACTTCAACCGCGATTCCTGGCTTCCTTGGACAAGCACCACAGCAAGCTGATTGACATCATCAGAAACAAGGGAGGAGTTGTCAGGGAGAAGACCCGGAACATACTGAAAGTTCTTGATCAAGTATGTACTGGTACATACAATACATAAACATTTGCCTTATATCACATAAATAGTAACATTGTAAATAGACGCAATAGTGCTCATCTTGTCAACACATTTGATTGTGGAGTTAGATTACACGTTGGAAGATGTACTACGTTTGTCTTCTCAGTTTGACAGGCCTTTTAACTGGTTTGCTCAAAGCATTTGTAAATCACAATTACTGTAACTCCCATTTTTGCATTGTGCAGTGTTTGAATCTTCAGGTTGCATCTTCAAGTTGAAAAATTGGACAGTATAGTTTTGCATTATGTGCGTGTGTTTGTGCTCTCACCTAGAGCCTCGAGGTGAATCAAAAAAGAGAGTGTCTGCTGAAGTGCCTTATTCTGTACCTTGGGGAAGACGTGGACAAACTTATCAAGGAGTATCTGGTAAGTAGTTTTGCATGAATCACTTAAGCTATACACAAGATAAAACATTAAATATTCAAACTTTACATGCATGTACTGTACATTTGACTGCGTATAATTATTGTGGAGTTCTCTGCCCCCCCAGTGGTCATTAATTATCACAATTTTTTAAAAATTGAATATGTCTAACACAATGACTTAAGTCTCTGTGCTGGTTTATATTTTATATTTTGTAAAACACTATATAGTGTGGCTATATTTGGCTGGAACCTATTAAGATATTTTAATTGCAGTGTGAAATATTTGTCACTTCAGAGCAGCAGCAGAAGTGCAGATGGAGTAGCGAAAAGCCTGGACATAAAATGGATATTATATCCAAATATTGGATTGTGGAAAGTGTCTGAAGATTCTGAAATTAATGAAAATATGAAGACACAAGGCAGTTGTATCTTTTAACATTATAGTGAATCTTATAGTAGTATGTATGCTACTGTATTGTACTATTTAAGATGTTATAACTTTTTGGATATAGCTTTTATTAATACGTGTACCAATGCTTTACTTGCGATAAAGTCAAATGTTTGCTATGAGGAAAATATTTGGAGGAGCTGCCATTAATCTGCTGGACTTTGCAAGTCATTAACATTTTCGCATCACTAGAACCCCAATTTAAGTTTTTTATTGAGATTTGATTGAGAGAATTGTTTGTATAGATATTTTCTTGTATTGGTACATCAGTCAGTGGTTTCATCAGAATCGTTTTCTCATAAATGTCTTGTTTTTTATCAGGTTGTGCAGAAGGATGAAGCTGAAACCAAGCTTGAGAGGTGTACAATGGCAGTGTTTGTCATCAGGGAGGAGGAGGATCCTCTCCAGCCACCACATGACATTGGGATTGTTCTTGAAGGTGTGGAAGTCCTTAATGAGTTGCCATCGGTCGCACATGCATGTGCCATGTTATTTGGCTTCATCTATGCTCTAAACTTGAGCTATCTAGGTGAGCTCAAATACACTTTTGATGCACTACAGAAAATATTCATGGAGATAGAGCCAAAGAAAATGACACGCAAAGTGTGCAGTCTGAGTGTCAAGCTCTAAATACTGGATCAATCAAGAAAGACATTTGGATACAGCATGTTTTTTGTTCTGTTTTATAGCTTGTATTCAAATACATTCCAAGATGATGGAAGAGTTTCATTGTTAATTGTAAATAAGAGAGAGAAACAGACTTTAATTCAAAACTGGCTCCAGAGGATGCATTGCCAGCAAAAAAAAAGTGGAAAGGCCAACGACATACCTAACAGAGACTGTCACTTTTAAGTGATGTGAAGAAGCGAAACAACTGTGCAGTGATAAAGGACAAAATGGACAAGACTTTTTCACTGCAAAGACAGGACATTATGGGAAAGGAATCAGGAGTGGAAGAGTTGAAAGATAGATGCCTTAATTTCAGATTTTCCCTGTTAACAGAATTATTTCTGTGGTATAAATATTGTGGCACTGTTATTAACACTGAAATGTGAATAATGCTAAATTCACAATGACCAGCAATTCAGTACTAGTAATGGTAATGTTCTTAAACTGACTTATGCACAAAAGAGCAAGCTTTGTTCATAGATTGCACCCCCAGCAATTGAACTGCACTTTTCCTTGGTTGTTTTTTTTGGGTCTCTTGATCTCACATTTGTAATGGTTCAAAATAATGTGACATTCATACATTCTGGTCATTTTATCAAAGGATAGTCAAGTTTTAACACTGTTAGAATCTATTTTTACATTTCTTAATGGCTATTACATTACATATCTCAGGTTCTAAAGGAGAGATGTACAAACCCGTTTCACATGTTAAGATATCTGTGGTTAAGGTTACAGAAAGGTTGCATAAGGTTTAAAAAACATTGAAAAGATCATGATTTATTTGATTTTATAGTTACTATGTATTTTTCCTCAAGTGTTGAGTATACTTGCTAGCTTTATTGGCCGCACAATTCATTGTGGGTTTCCTTTTTTTGGGGTTTTTTTTCTTCTTTTTTTTAGTACATAACAGAAAAGGTGATGCATATTTTAAAAAGACATCACAATAAACATTTAGGTATTTGAAGAGAATATTCCTGTCTTTATTAATAGTAAACTAAACTAAACATTGTCTGTAACAAAATGTTTTTTTAATTTGATCTTATGTGAAACTTCTACTAGCTTTTGTTTATGTGAAAATGTAAGTTGTAAAAAAGCAAAAAATGCTATTATATTGACACAGATAAAGTATCATTTTGGCTTGCAACTAAAGAAAATATATTGATTAAGGTAAATTAAAATTTTAGTTTGTTTGTACTGAATCAGAAATTTGACTTGAGAAAACTTAATAAAACTAGATGTAACAAATTAGAGCATTTTAATTAGTTTATTCCAAAGTAAAACTCTACTTGGATGTAATAGTAAATATTAGTTTTATCCAAAATGAAAAATTAAGTTGTAACAAAGTAAAAAAAATAGTTTATGGTCTTCATAATAAATAATCTTTTTACTTTGTGTGAATGTAAGTTTTTGACTTTGGCCAAACAAATATTTTGATTTATATTAAATCATAATTACGGTTTCAACCAAATCATAAATACAATTTGAGAAAAACTAATAAATTTAGCTGTAAAAAATTAGAGCAATTTTTTTAAGTTGATCCAAAGTACAATTTTTTTCAGTGCACACTACAGAAGAGTTAGTTTAGCTCTGAGAATATCCAGTGAATGTACAGTAGACGTTTTTGCAGAAATAAATGCTGCAGCTCCTCCGGACCAACAGAGGTTTCCCGTGTCGTTTCCTGCTGTAACGAGTAACCTTATCGTCTCCGACCAAAACTCCGGTGTCTCCCCTGTTCCTTCTGACCGCGGTCGGGAGGCTGAAGCAGGAAAACATAGTATCAGCATCGATTCATGGAGAGACCTTCGTCTGGTCAGCTAACATTACTGCCAAGCGGGTGAAATATAGAGTGATATTGTGGTTTTAGCTGACGTGTGTCACCTCACTGCTTTGACCGATGCATGTCTATGTAGAGCAAGCACAAGCGTGAGCAACAGGACGCTGACTTTCGTTGACTTAACGGCCACAGGTGTCGCTTTTAACAAGCAATTTCTGATTCTTACATTGAGTCCCTTTTAAGATTAATGTTCATTGTGTTCCCAATATTCAGCTGGTTGTCCATTGCGTGTTGTATGTGTTCTTCTACAAAATGAAAAGGCCTCTGAATGCCAGTCAGTAGCCTAGTAGTCCTAACCAAGCCAGACCACGTCTTCAGGCAGAGATAGAGATCTCTCTACCTGCTAGAATTCAATTCACCTTTTCTGATGTGAATGAGTACTTTCTTTGTTTTCCTCCTTTATTGCTCTCTCTCTCTCTCTCTCTCTCTCTCTCTCTCTCTCTCTCTCTCTCTCTCTCTCTCTCTATCCTCAGCATGGCCTCTTGTACTGGTGGGAGAACAAATTCCACAGAGTCTAGACATCTCCCAGGTCAAGGGACGCGTGATCTTAACAAAACGTTCTACTACTACCACCACCACACTCTATTGAAGAATTCATTTTGAATTCAGCCGTTGTTGCCGTTACCTTTTAACCTTTGTAGTGGAGAAAGTAAATGACTCTCAGCTCATCAACCGGGGTCAGTGTGCCCCTTAAGCAAGGCACTGAGCCGCGCAGCTGCCGCGGTGGAGCCGCTCGGTGTGCGGTTAGACTGGACAGTGGCAGTGAGTTGAGTAGAATGCAAAGCAGGATGTAACTGGAATAGAGGCAGGGAGTTAAATTTCTTTAAACATAATGAAAGAAACAATAAGAGAAATGGAGGGCAATGAATAGAAAGTGAGATAAAAACAGAACAAGATGGTCATAAGGTTTTTAGTAAAGAGCCCACAGGAGGCCATGTTGTTAATGGGGAGGTACCAGCCCAGGGGTTAAACTGCAGCTGGAAACAGGCTTTATTTATGTGCCGTCAATGTGTGTGTGTGTGTTACTGATGTTAACACTCTGCTTAGTTCCTGGTGGAGTAACTCTTTTAACTAACACATTTATTTGTTACTTATAAATGATCTCTCTGATGAGCACGTTGTACAATCTCTAGATTGTACAACGTGTTCATCAGAGTGTTCATAATGAAGTATCGGTTCAGTCTCCTTTTGTCGTGATGATCACCGCTGCCAGCTTTGTGTGCAACACTCTCAAACCTGCTGCTGAAGGGACGAATCTAAGCATGAGTCAATATGAGTGAGTAGGTTGTCATATCCCGCTGATAGGGTCGCTTACTTTGCTTTCTTGTGTTCCTCGTCCCTAGGGTAACGTGGCTCCGGCCCTGGAGAGCCCCTGCCACGGAGACAGGACACCATCCCCGAGCCTGCCCCCCCCCGGCAGCCGGTGTCCACGGCCAGCCTTCATCCCCCCTGCTTAACAACCCGTCCAGACCGCCCGCGTGAGCAGCGCATGGCGACTGCCTCGCTGAACTGCTGCGTGTCCCTCGCGTGGGTTGTCCACACCAGCAGCGTTTCTGCTGCTGCTGCCAGCCCTTTCTTTCTACATAGAGTTTGACTTTCACAATGGCCATTTCATTTAATTATAAATGTCATTTATGTTTATTTTAGACAGAACAAGGGTTAAGAAGCGTGTGGTATTTGTAAATAATAGTAATAATCCACAATTAAAACCCTGTACTTCATTGTCTGTTGTTGCTGTGAACCGTGCGCGGCTTCCGCTAAAAATAGGCGAGACCTCGAATCTCTGGAAGAGACGCAGCTGACATGCAGCCGAGCGTGAGTCGCGCTGCTCACGCGGGCTGTCTGGCTACTCTAACCTGTTAACATGGACGCCGAAATAAAAAACAACAGATTCCGCAGACGCCACGCGCTGATGATGTTCCCTGTGTGGACAGAGCGTTACAGTCAGCAGTGCATGCCTGCTATACCTTTGTTCCCGTCAACTTCACAGCTGGCCTGGCCACGCCCATGGTGGAACATTGTTTTGCTAACTCTGACAGGGAATCCTGGACTTCATTCCCAACTCAGTGTGACTGTATCGGGGTTGTGAGTTGGGACGGAACACAATGCCAACTTTTTTTTCTCTTTATCCATTTTGCCTACTGTTTTCTTTGTTTAAATTGTATTAGTCTAGGCCAGGGGTCAGCAACTTGCGGCTCGGAGCCACATGTGTCTCTTTAGCCCCTCTCCAGTGACTCCCCGTGGATATTTAAAAAAATGAATGGAAATGAATACCGGTTATTTTTTAACATTTTCATTTATCATTCTTGTAGGTCAACGATGATTCTTACATTCTCCAGTTGTAAAAATCAGATATTTTTCATTTTATCATTTCAGTCAACCAAAATGTGCGTCATCTACGGCCTGGTGCCTTATTCTCTAATTTTGCCGAACCTCAATAGCTCAATAGGCTAGTCATGGATTCCAAATCCCAAAAAAGAAAAGTCTTGGAGGAAAATAGAGAATTTAATAGTTTGTGGACAGATTCCACAACAAAAAAAGTAATTGAAAGACATTTCCAGAACAAGCACACTGGATTTGCTGAAATGCCAGCAGCAGCTTCCAGCCAAATGTCCTGAGATGTTTCTTCAATGTCCTGCCTCTAATTTGAACTTGGGCCCTCACTGCATTAGACTTAATAGGCTGTGTTACCTTCATTACAATGCTCAAATGTTTTGCGGCTCCAGACAGATATATATATATATATATATATATATATATTTGGCCTAAAATTACTCTTTTGATAGTAAAGGTTGCTGACCCCTGGTCTAGGTAGTCTGAGTCACATCAAGCTATTTGTAGCTTTTACATCGGGGGTTGTCCTTCCTGGGGGAAGTTCGGTGCAACTAGATGGTGGAGTTGATCTTTTAGTGTGTTGGCCATTCTTTGAAGAAAAGAAGTTTGCAGTCATCATGTTTCTGGATCTGACTTTGTGTAAGCTAATATGGTAATGGTAATATGGTAATGGTAAATGGACTAGCATTTATATAGCACCTTTCTAGTCTTCCAACCACTGACAGTGCTTCAAATTAAATGTCAGCATTTACCAATTCACACATACATTCATACACTGATGGCAGAGGCTGCCATGCAAGGTGCCAACCTGCTCATCAAATTCAAATCTAATCAGTCACACACATCCACACCAATGGCACAGCCTTCAGGAGCAATTTGGGGTTCAGTATCTTGGCCAACGACACTTTGACATGTGGAGGAGCCGGGGATCGGAAAACTGATATTATGATTAGTGGACGACCCGCTACTCCACCTGAGCCTAAGCCGCCCCCATTGTTTGCATTGCTTAATGCTGGTCTCCTTTTATACTGTAAAGTACAACTCTGACACAGTACTCAACCTAATGCACTGAACATTTATCAAATGTTTTTTTTTACATAATGAAGTGAGTTTTACAAATCGTGGTTACAGAACCAGTAATTTCAAGAGACATCTGTGACATCTCTTTATTTTGGCGTTGTCGGCACGCTTGCGTGTGTGGCTACACTGTTCCAACAAAAACTACACGGAAGCACCAAAACCGCAAAGTTATATCTAGTGAAGCCTGTCTTGCAAAACAGTGTTAACTCTTCACTCACACACCTCGCCCGTTCTCGCTCTCTCGCTCAACCTCTCACGTGCATACGCGCACACTACACACTACAGAAGAGTTAGTTTAGCTCTGAGAATATCTAGTGAATGTACAGTGGACGTTTTTGCAGAAATAAATGCTGCAGCTCCTCCGGACCAACAGAGGTTTCCCGTGTCGTTTCCTGCTGTAACGAGTAACCTTATCGTCTCCGACCAAAACTCCGGTGTCTCCCCTGTTCCTTCTGACCGCGGTCGGGAGGCTGAAGCAGGAAAACACAGTATCAGCATCGATTCATGGAGAGACCTTCGTCTGGTCAGCTAACATTACTGCCAAGCGGGTGAAATATAGAGTGATATTGTGGTTTTAGCTGACGTGTCACCTCACTGCTTTGACCGATGCATGTCTATTTAGAGTATCAGGCCAACCTGATCAGGCCAACCTGATCTCACGGGGGGGCATATAAATAGCATGCCATTTTAAGGTCATTTGTCGTGTCAATCCTGTGTTTGTTTTTGACCCATCCAACCCCCCTCCTGCCCACCATAAGCAGTCTTTCTCACTTTTTTTATACAGCGTCACTTGCTGTTCCTTAATTGCTCTGAGCGTCGCTCATTATTTTACATCTCCGGCTCTGAGTGTAGCATATTCACAAGGACGTGTTTACACTGCAGTCAGTACAGACTACATGGCGTGAAATGACAAGCCAAAAGCAAGAACAGTGTTGTTATTGCACGCAAAATGACTTAGCAAATTGCTGTGTCATTCATAACGCCATTTGGTGAGATCGGGCTGATCAGACAAACAAAACTTCACTGATTGTCTCTGGAATATGCATATTATGAAACATATTCAAAACAATAACTTAGATCATACAACTTCAGGTAATGGTATATGTGTTATTATACGAATGTTAATATATTATTAAAGGGATACTCCGGCTATTAAGTATTGTGCTTCCATAAAGTTGGTGGACTGATATGAGACGGATTAAAAAAATAATGGTCAGAAGCAGCGGATGTTGAGATATCCTGGTATTTCGGTCACTACTATAGGTTATACTGCAAAAACAATTCAGTTCATGTTCCTTAATTTAACTCGGTAAAAGTGCTACAACAATAAAAACAAACAACACAGACTTAAAGGTGCTAAATTCGATATCCAGAGCATGAATGTAGCAGCATCCAACTATTTTCTATGTAAAGATATAGAGGAGTAATGTCTACCTGAGCGGAGAATGAAGTCTCTGTGTGTTGTAATCCAAGCTTTTTTAGCCGGGTCAGCTGCGCATGCTTTAAGTGCATGTTCGTGCATGTGAGCTTGCCCCACTGGCTAGCTCGTGGCCACTTCTCTTCACTGCTCTCACACGAGGGTCATGATAGAGAAGAGCAATAGAGAGGACGATGGACCATCTAATCACCTAAGCTATGAATAGTAGTAATTAACTGAATACGAGATATGAAGTGAGTGTAGACGTATTGAAAATGTAGCGATTAGCAGATGATAATAAAATGAAAGCATCTATTAGAATATGATGATTTAAACCACTTACCAAAATACAATGAATATGAGCATTTGCAAAATAAACCATGAAGATGTAGTAATCAGCAGAACACATAAATTGAGTTCTAGACAACACATAGTCTTAGGTATTCTGATAGATGACAAACTATCTTGGAGAAATCAGGTTGGTTTTGTCTGCAATAAAGTCAACAAATCTCTTGGGATTCTGAGAAAAATAAGAGCTTTTGCCCACAATACATGTCTGTTAACATTATATTATAGCTAATTTATCCATATTTAACTTATAATAATAATACAATAATACACTTTATTTATATAGCACTTTTCTAATCAAGGTTACAAAGTGCTTTTCAGGAAAAAAAAGAAAAAACTTACTCTAATATTGTTTGGCAAGTACTTTTCCGACTTATCTGAAAGAATATTGCTGCTACAGAAACAGTTTATTAGATTAGCAACTTTTTAAAATGCTACTACACCAAGTACACCACTTTTTTTTTTAGATACAGTTATTGACTATATTTGACATCAACATTCTTCAAACCTGTACATTTGTCTTTAAGGCGAGGTATATGGGAGCAGATTTACTTAACAGTTTTAGGTATTATTTTGTTAACAACTCTCAATTCCATAATTACCCAACCAGACAGGCTGAGAATCCTCATCTTCCTCTGTATAAAGCATCCCATGGTCAGTTTTCTATCAGATTTTGTGGAGTTATTTTATGGAATGAAAATGTCCATTTAATGAATTCCTCTGTGTCGTTGCCTATGTATAAAAAAAGACTTAGAAATGCTCTGCTGATAAAAACATATAATTTGGGAATAAATTATCACTCTTAGTAACTGTAACTATGGCGATTACTGCTGCTTCTTTATATTTTTTGTTTCGTTTGAACTTTGCTTCTACACTTTACACTATATTTCTATATGTGAAATGTTTTGAACACAAGTGTCTAAAATGTACTTGTGATTTTTGTCACGATAGTTGTTTTTACCTACTGTATGTCCTTTGGGTGTGGTTTCTTATATAAGCCATTATAGGTTTCTACCACACCCTCACACGTATTTTACATTTCTTCCATGGGAATTGTATTTTATTGTCATTTTATATGTGTGAAACAAATAAACATAAACCTAATTAGCAATGAGCCGAAATATGCTATGAATTGCTTGTAATGATCTGAATAAATTAGTCTGACCAGATGACGTGACTGAAATGCCGAGGTCAGCTGTGACCGGACAACAGATCAAATCAGAGGGACGATTCGCAGCGATGTAGCCGAGAAGCTCGAACACCACCACCAGTTATATGCATGAGTATAGAGGATCTGTTGAATGGCCATTAGTGGAGCTAGGATTTCACTGTCGGTCTGTGAGAGGTTGTGATGATGACTTTGTATGCAGATGACCGCGTGATGCTTCCCTTCAATCTGAAGAGGAGTGTACTATTGGCATGCCGACGATTGATTGACACATGAAACCGATGCATTTGTGTTCCGATGCAGGTCCAGACATGTAGCTTAAAAAGCATTGACATGAATACTGGAGTAAGAGGGAGGCAAGTGCTGAGAACCCTGCCGTGATATAACCCCCCCCCCCCAAAAAACAAAATCGACAGATGATTTCATCCGTGGGAACTTTGAGTCATAGGAATTCACTTGCTCATGAAGAAGTTATGCCGTTATGCTACTGCACAGTTGTGTGTGATGTTTGATGAGGTCAGCCATGACTAACGGTCCGTGTCCACAGGATCTGTCCTTTCCACGCTTTCCCATTCATTGTCTATGTAAGCAGCCGTGCAATGCATTCTGGTAGCGTGGCGGCGCGATCCGAGAGACGGAGCGTCACAACGGCCGTTCCTCATTTGCATAAAGTTGAGGGCTAGTCTATTTTATGCATATTCACAGGCGTCTGACGCGACTCGCCGCCTGTCGAGACTCCTGAGAATCTTTTGAAATAAACGTTGTCGATCCAAAATAAAGACAAAATGGAGACAGATGCTTATTTCTCGCCTCAAATATTTTCAGAAACACATTTCAGTGAACAATTTCCGTGAACTAAGAGAAGAAAGTTTCCAACCGAGCCTCCATATTGTTTCTGGTTTGAAAGCTGGGAGCAGCAGCCTACGGAGGGAAAGCGTTCGTCCAATCAGGTGCCGAGTGTGTTGTGTCTAGTGGCAGCCCTCCAAGCGTCCAATGCTGGGAAGCGGCACGTGCCCTCGTGATAAAAAACGCCCCGGTGGACATGTACCATAAGAACTGCTTGAAGAGGACCGCGTGATCGAGCGTAGGTCGACAGTAGACGTGTCCCTGGTCCCAAAATGGTCCCAGTTGAACACCGTAGCTGCAACGTGGTTATGAGGTGGACACCAGAGGTGAAGATTTCTCTCCTCAAATGTTTTCAGAATCATCTTGTAGTGTGCTGTTTATCTGTAAAATGAGGAAGTTTGTGACCTGGCAGCCATGTTGAGATCAAGTTGAGGAACTACCAAGCACCGCCCACCAGATGTAGCACAGCCAATAGGAACACTCTCTCTCTGAAATGATCTGTGATTGGTCAAAGTCCTCCGTCACGGGCTAGATTTTTTAAAGCCTGAAAACAGAGCCATGAGGAGCAGAAGTCTAGTTTTCTCTCAGAACACTTGAATTACAATATGCTGAAAGGTTATTATGGAATTTTTGCCCAATGATGCCAAAAATATACTGCCTGCCGCCCCTTCAACAAGGGCCCTTTGTAGGTGTATTTTTGAAATTCAGACAGAGCGATTTACCCCTTGCTTCTAGTCTTTATGCTAAGGTAGGCTGAAAAATATCCCGACTCCGGCTCTGTTCTCAACTCAAGATTGGTATCTATCTTCTTATTGCACTAAGACAGCAAATAAGCGTGTGCATCTTTCCAGTCAAGAGACAAATACATTTTCCCCAACAGTCTGCCCATTTTTAAAACACAAAACAGAAAACAGTCTTTCCTCAGTCTGGATGACCACACACGAAAGTGTGTCAGCGAACGAGCTTTAACGTGTCCTGAGCCAATTAACCTGACAGGTGCAGCAGCTGGCACACCTCTGCACCTCCAGCCAGCGGTTAAAGCTCACCCACCCGGGCTGCACAGTGTCAGCTCGCATGCAGGCATGTTTTTTCCCCCCGTCCCACGATAATCAACCTGCCAATCAGCATGCTGGCCCACGCTGCATACCAACAGAGTACATACTGAGTCCAGCCCTGAATGAAGTCTACCTGCTGTGTGATCATGGAATTCTCACATCTTTGTGGTATGCCATTTCTCTCTTTTTTTTTTGTTTCTTTCACTGAGAATCAAGGACAAAAAGTGGATTGTCTGATTTAGCACATCAGTTTCTCACTTCCTCAATCCAGCTCATTACAGCAACTGCAGTTGTCGCAGTGGGTTATGCTTTATTTTATGGGTTCATAAGTTCCAGTTTGCTGTAAGGAACTATGTGTTTTGGTAGTAATTGGAGCAAAAAAATAGGAATGTCCTTAAAAGAATTTAAACCCAAGCAAATATTTATTCATTATTCATTTATTATTGGTAATAATCCCTATATAAATTGAATTGGATGCTGACTTGCTGAGCACTGACTAGAATACATCCCTAGGTTGAACTAGCTAATTTATTAGCTGAAATACATCATTACCGTTTCAACGGTGTTTCTATTTGCCACCTACTTCTTTCCAAAAACTCCTAAGTGGATGGGTCCAACAAACACAGGACTTTCAACCAGGAGAGTGTAATTTCCGTACTTATGTTACGTCATTTACGTACGTATTTTACTTAGTTTATGTACTTATTTGAAGCCCCACCTTAATGTTTTTCCTAAACCTAAGTGGTATTGTTGACTTAACCTAACTGCGGCTGTTACCGTAGTTTTGTTGCCTAAACATAACCGCGACCGTTTCACGGTAACGACGTGGCGTGAATGATGTGCAAAAAGCCTAAAATGCGTTATCATGACACGCGGCTGTCCTTAAAATGTTGTGCTAATTATACGGCTTCCATGAGTTTGGGTTGGTGTAGCAGTACAGTTAAGAATACAACTTTCAGTACAGGTGCTTAGGGCTCGGGCCTTTAGAAATAACAAGGTCATGAGTCCAAATTCCCCAAGAAGTACCCCACTCACCCACCAAAAAAACTCACATTTTATTTATTGCTTACTATTACTTTATTATTTTACAATTTGTGTGTTTCAAGCTATTTTATTTGGATTTGTTGAATTTAACCATAAAAAAGCGCAGCAGCAGTTACTGTTCACCATGTCAACTTTTGACAACTATGATCATATAAAATTATGCTTCTAATGTTTTGCAGTTCCACCACATCATCAACCCATCAAGTCAATAAAGCAGCAAATGACCCCTGCTACTAAAAACAGGCCAGAGGCCAGTGAGAAACACTCGGGCATACTGAATAATTACATAACACTGATTAAATGTACTGCCTTTTTCCCGGTGCATGCTGGGATGTGCTCCAGACCCCTGGCACCCTGTACAGGATAAGCAGTGTTGAAAAAGGTTGGATGATTGAATTAATACGTTCAAATGAAGCAAATTAGAAGAGGAGAAATTAAGGAGGATGCAGTATGCAGAGCAGCAATCAGAACGCTGAGAGAGATATGCATATGAAAGATAGAATCTGATACAGTCTGTTAGCAGAGTTTCCTTCACATTCAAAATAATGGATTGCCTTTTAAGAAAATATTTTTTTCATCAACCTTGAAAATATAATTGAGTCCTTGAGGCCCTGAACCAGTAGTCCATTCGGAGATTTTGGGCGAGTGCTATTTACCAATTTCATCTCTGAGTGGGTGTTCTGTGCTTTCATATTTCAATGAAAGTGGTGTACACATTAGGGCTATTCATAACATTTGCACTCCATTTTCCCTTTAAAACGTGTAAACTACATGTCTTTCCAGTGCTGCTCGATACTATTAAAATATCCAACTAAATGAACAAAACACTCAGACTATCATCGGAGAAAGCCTGACCCCGGTGCGAGCCAAACACGGAAAACCAACCTTGAACAGATCCAGTTTTTGTTCTCACAAAGAAGAAAGAGTACATTTTGAAGAAGTTAGAACCACTCCATGTTGTCATAGCATTTATATTCATGTCTGAATTCAATCAAGATCATGTACCGTAAAAATGCCATATTCAACGGGCGGAGTTTGAAAAAAAAAAACTCAAACCGAACCAGACCTTCAGCTGCTCAGCCCAGTGAAGAGTACATGTTGTTTGCATATAGTACTCATCGGTAAAGGGCTGTTACTGCAATACAGTATGTATGACGTGCAAACGCTTAATATATGATATGAAATCAAGTAATATGTCATCACATAGAAAAATACCCTTGACAACAAAAGATAAACAAGAAGAGGCTTTTCAGATGCAAAGAAGAATAAATCGGTCTAATAGGACCATCGTAAAGACCATTATCTAGAGAATGGTGTTGAAAGCCATTGTTAATGATAAGCAGTAATATGCAGCTGACTATTTCATTTCAAAATTACTATTTGCGTTAATCTTGCCTCAGTATCGTTTTACTTTATTTTTAATGTTCTCTTTTCATACATTTTTATTTTAATTTTCAATAGATTTATTACCTCCGCCAAGGCCAAGCGCCTTGGAAGGATGTTGTGTTTTCTTAGGTTTGTCTGTGTATCTGTCTGTCTGTCTGTCTGTTTGTCTGTTAGCAGCATTACTCCAAAAGTTTGCGATGCATTTGGAATGAATGTTTTGGAGGGGTGGAGTGTGGCTCAATGAACAATCCCTTCGATTTTGGTGGCGATCCGGATCATGATCCGGATTCAGGAATTTTTCGAAAGATTCCGTTCAGCCTGAGCATTAAGACCACAGGGTATAACACATGCGCAGTGTAACTGATGATGCGTTGATGACGCATGACCCCGCCTTCTTCTGAAAGCAGAGAGCTACGTGTGTGGATGTGTGGCGAGACATCAAGGTGCGGTGGGAGCTGCTGTACGTCCGCGGTGAGAAAGAAAAAGTGGATGACAGATGACAGACAACGTAGTGTAACATTATACAGACATAACAAGGCTGCTGAATGAGAGAGGCATCCGCCGACACGTTTCACGGAAATACACCGTGTTAATAACAAGCTGATCACCTCACGGTACCGCCAGCTGTGAGCTGTGATCTGTTTTTAAAGTCACGTACCTTGGTGGAGGTCTGCGCTCTCCGAGTGCCATTCTAGTTTATCTATTGTATTTGCTATGTTTTTACTGATGTTTATTTACTGCCACTTGTTTTCTTGTTTCAAATGCTATGCATTGTACCTGTGGTAAAATACATCAACATCCAGGTCTGGATCGAGATGGCAGCAGGCTGAGGCTACCTCTCCCCAGCCACAACCCTCAGCTGCACCTGTGGGATTCCGAGGTCTTTCCAGGCCAGATGAGGTACGCAGTCCCTCCAGTTTGGTCTACTCTGTGTTCTCCCAGTTCTGCCCAGAGAACCTCCAGAAGGAGGCGTCCAGGAAACATCTTACCGGATGTCCAACTGCCTAAACTGACTCCATTCAAGCTAATGAACTGTGATCCCGCCCTGAGCTACTTCCCAATTGTCCAGGATCCTCACCCTTTTAAGGCCCCCATCGGTAAGCCCAGACACTCTGCGAAGGAAACTCATTTCGGACACATAATGATCTTATTCTCTCCTTCATTGCCCACCTAAAACTCCCAGGTACTTCACACATGGCTGCAAACCATCCCACTGAGCGGTTCTGATGACACCAGCAGAGCTACATCATCTGCAAAAAGCTGACATCCAATCCTGAAGTCACCATGTTAGACACTCTCTGGCAACACTTTGAGATTCAATATCTCTGAAACCATCACACCCCCGACTATATCATTAGAAAAGTAGAAAAGTGTTTTAGATTGAGCCCAGCAGTGTGTGACTGGTTTCAAACATAATCAGATCCTATGAGCCGTGTGGTGACAAAATAGGGTTTTGATTGTGTTGTGAAGTGTTTCATTTTGCAGAAGATCTGAGGTGTTGTAGGGTGTGGTTGTGTCAATTTATTGTTTTGACAAAATGAGCCCTGTTTTCAAAATCGTGCTTAAAGGCCGTCTAAAGGAAATTCAGAGATTTGTTTCTAAACACATTATAAATGTTGGAAAAATAATGACTGAAAACGTGAAAAGACTGTGAACATTGTAGTGCTGGATTGGGGAGTTTGACCGTTAAACAGTTTTTCGCCAGTTTTATGTTCAGAATTTTTTAGGCGGGCTGAAATCATGGCTCGATGACGCAGTGGAGTCATCCTTAACATAACCACACCCGTCTTCAGGAACCTGGTTTCGGAAGGTCAAAACAGAAACCCATTGAATTTAGCAAGGGTTATCTCGGCTATAGCTCAGTCGGTAGAGCATGAAAGTAATACTCTTAGGGTTGTGGGTTTGAGCCCCATGTTGGGTAGATGCACTTTTGTTTTTGTATTGTATTTTTATGATTGTAATCCATCCCATGTATATTTATTCATTTTCTGTAAACTAGTAAAAGAGGTCCGGGTAAAGCTTGCGGCCGCGAAACTGCAAGCCCCCCTCACCCCGAGCCTTTCCAAGCCGACCGACCACCTCAGATGAAATCGGCCAGTTGGGGGAACAGCCAGTGCCAGGGAGAGGTCCCGCGAGGGGATCCTCCCACACTGAGCGACCGCCCCTCAACAGCTGAGTTGAATCCCCCGGGCAGACTGTGCGACGGGGGCCGTTATCGGTCCTCACACCGTCCACGGGCTGAGCCTCCATCAGAAGGACTCATGTGACTCGTGTGACAAACCCAGAATGCATATTTATTTTTGCTTTACACAGACTTTAAGCAATCGTAAAAGAACTGTAAGGGTTTTTACAAATAGCAGCCATTCACTCAGATAAAGTTTGTTGTTAATTAGCTCAGTTTCTACGTCGTAAGGTGCAGTTGTCTCATATTTATAAATCAAAAACACTTTGACAACTTGAAACGAGGGATCGATGAAGAGGCTGCGGTTCCTTACCTGCCTAATAAAAATTTCATCTGAATGTT
Source organism: Sebastes umbrosus (assembly GCF_015220745.1). NCBI lineage: Eukaryota > Metazoa > Chordata > Actinopteri > Perciformes > Sebastidae > Sebastes > Sebastes umbrosus. The sequence goes on along the minus strand of NC_051280.1, from coordinate 2,155,574 downwards.
GCTTTAACCTCATTAACATTGTACTGAAGTTACAGTATGAGCAGCGAGTCACAATCCTCTGTGTCACCGCCTGAATAATGATGGAGCTGCTAGCAGCAGAGAGAAATGAGTATGGATTTATATCAGCTAATAAACACAGGCGGATAATAGTATTGATTTATGGCCGGCTTAATGACACAATGGAACATGGCCTACAGGCTAGTGGGGGGGATTTGGCAGTGACCCGTGTTTGTTGTTGTGTTACAATATTTTGTTGTTTTTCGTGCTGTCAGACAGATCCTCATTCAGGTCCTCATTCAGGTCCTCAGCCAGTAATACACAGTGCTGAAGACAACTGATTAATGAGAGCTGGACTGATAAACTACCAGCGTCTGTCAGGAAAGAGAAGAGGTGGAGGAAGACAGGTCACTGAAATGTGTGTGTGCGTGTCTTGTCTGTGTGCCTGTGTGTGAGTTTGTGTATCGTCCAGTGTTACTACAAAAGAAGTTCATTAACTCATAATCCACTTTGTGTGTCCTGTGTGTGTCTGCAGGATTATTTTTTGTGCCACCACTATTGTGGACCTGCAGGAGCTCTAAGACATCAATAGACCCAGTCAATAGACCTAACCCGTCAATAGAATGACTTAACCAGAATGGCTTAGTAAATAGTTATATAAGTGTTTGTGGGCCTGTATGCATGTGTATTTGCACGTGTACTTTGTGCTGTGTGTTCTTTTTTCTTTTTTTTCAATCAGCAAAAACTAGATCAACTCTCCCCTCCATCCCAGACAACAGCAGCAGGGTAGCATGTTATATAAAATCCTGCTTCCTCTGACAAAAGCCACTTTTATTAGCCTCTGCAAGTTTTTGAATATGCTGCACATTTGACTCTGAAGTCTTGAAACTATACTGGACTCCTTCCACCTACGTATATACACAGGCAAAATGACTGATATATTTCTACATATCTTAGTACATTTTGTTGAAGAATCCACTAAAACCATTCATTTCTTAATCAGTAATCAGCCGCTTTGTCACGCCCCCCTGGCGTCACATTATTTTTTGTATCAAATCCACTAATAGTTACCCATGGCGCCACTTTAGGGTTAGGCAACAAAACCACTATAGTTAGATTGAGGAAAAAACAACATGGTTGAGCTTAAAACTACTAGGTTAGTACAGTGAAAATGAAACTGAACAGCTGATTGAAACACGAAAGTGAAACGCACGGGACACGAGCTGTCTCCTGGATGAAAGCCCTGTGTTTGTTGGACCCATCCACCTCCCCTCCTGCCTGCCCAGAGAGTCTTTTCGCTAACTAAACTAAACTAAACGCCTGGTGCATGCGTGTCTAAATAAATACAAATGACATTTATAATGAAATGAAATGGCCGTTATGAAAGACAAACTCTATGTAGAAAGAAAGGGCTGGAAGCAGCAGTAGCAGAAACGCTGCATAAACGCAGCTGGTTTGAACACCCAATGCGTGAATTACGCAGCCGTTCAGCGAGGTAGCTGCCACGCGCTCCTGACGTTCCCTGTGTGGACAAAGCGTTATGGCCATCTACACCTGGCGGACCTGGTAACTGGTTGCTCAGCGCTACATCACATGCTTATAAACCCATTGATAACGCCTCTTAAAAATCGAAAATCGATCGTTGCTTTGGCATATAATTAGGGCTGTCAATCGATTAAAATATTTAATCGGGATTTAATTGCATGATTGTCCATTATTAATGGCAATTGATCGCAAATTAATTGCACATTTTTATCTGTAAAAATTGGCAAAATCAAGCCCAACAGGCAACAACAGCTGTCAGTGTGTCAGTGTGCTGACTTGACTATGACTTGCCCAAAACTGCATGTGATTATCATAAAGTGGGCATGTCTGTAAAGGGGAGACTCTTAGGTACATTCACATATCTTGAGGTCAGAGGTCAAGGGACCCCTTTTGAAAATGACCATGCCAGTTTTTCCTCGCCAAAATGTAGTGCAAGTTTCAAACGTTATTAGCCTCCTTTACGACAAGCTAGTATGACATGTACATGTAACAATGGATTCCTTAGGTTTCTTTGTTTCATATGATACCAGTATCTTCACTCGAGCTTTTAAAACTGAGCCCGCGACCACCTCCGAAAGATCCATTGCGTAATGTGCTAAAGAAATTAGTGGTGTTAAAACGATTGTGCGTTAACGTGTTGTTATCGCGGTTAACTTTGACAGCCCTACAAATAACATCAATGATGTGGTTCCATGTAGTTCAAAGAAACAAAACATTTGCCTGCTGTTTGGAAGACTGTGGAATCATGTAATACAAAAATGGCCCACCTGTTTCACAGCTCAAGTATGGATGCATTTCAAAAAATTAAATTGCTAAAACTGCTTTTCCAACAGTTGCATGAATTTGTTTTCTTGAAGCATTTCAGGTTGGGTGAGTAATTGAGAATTAAATGGTCACTATTTTAGTCGTGGTATTCCTTAACTTTATGCTTCATCTAACATAAACGTGTCCCAAATCTCACTTAAACCCTGGACCCTAAAGTCCTAATCCTAAATTATTCCCTTGATCTAAAATTGGGGCTGTCTAAAAAGCCTTCATGCTGAGCTCAAACCTGTTTTCAAAAAAAAGATCACACACATTCAGTCACACATATCCTCTGCTCTCTGTCTCTTTCTCAATCTTTTCTATCTACAGCCCGGAGTTCATTCGTGTCTCCATCTAGAAATGAGAGGGATTTGTAGCAGCCAGTGAGTAAAAAGCCATTTACATTGGTCTCCGGCTGTTAGAATAGAGAGAAGCAGTGGGAGTCTTTGAGTTTCTCCTCAGCTGCTCATCCAGCACCACTGACCTCTCAACTCCCCCCATTTACCTCATTCCAATTTTCACCCTCCCTGATAGACTAACACGCAGGCTGTGAGCCGAATGAGCAGTGGGAGTCGGGGGGAGGCAAGGGGGATTAAACCTACAACGGGGTGAGGACGACAGAGAAAGTAGGCAAAAGGGGTCAGAGAGGGAGAGAGAAGGGAGGATGAGATGGGATCTGTGTTTACTGGCTTTCAGTGACTTGGCTAACAAGCCGTCTACAAAGCCAAGTGAGCCAACAATGCTGACCGACTTTAGCTGAGGCTAATTAAGCTGCATACTTAATAGCACATTTTCAATTCAGCATATTTTCAGAGTTTCAAAGCAAACTGAGAGTTGACCACTGAAAAATAATTAATGGCTCAATAGCTCTTGGCTATATTTAACAGCTTGATAAATTAAAGCTAGTATATATCTACCCAGGCCCATTAGAACACCAGGAAAGGATTAAGACTAAACAATATAATGTAAATGAGACAATATGAGGTTTGTAAAAATAACGTGACTTACCTCACCAGGAAAGAGGAACTTTAGCTGACTAATTATCTTGGCTAATTTAAACAGGTGAGACCAATCGGGTAGCTATGTCCGCTTCTGGCAACCTGAAGGATGTCAGTATCTGATAGTCAGAAACCATGATTTGATAGCTTAGCATAACATGAGGGGTAAATGTTTGTAACTGTCCTTCAGAGCAACATATAGGAGCATTTTATCAGTAGAATGACATCATTTCCAAAACTGGTTTCAAATCGCTTTGAAAAATAAATATTTTTTATCATGTGAAAACACTATAGTTCACGTTTGGTCAAGGTTAGCATGAACATTTTACTAACCTTACATTCTTTGTTACGGTTAGTGGACTTCATAGTCATGTTGAGGTTCAATGTTAAGGTTCGTGGAAGATCATGGTTAAAGTGGCAGTAGGCAGAATGTTTTTGGCATCATTGGGCAAAAAATCCCATAATAACCTGTCAGCATATTGTTATTCAAGTGTTCTGAGAGAAACTAGGACTTCTGCTCCTCCTCATGGCTCTGTTTTCAGGCTTTGAAAAATCTAGCCTGTGACAGGAGACTTTGACCAATCACAGGTCATTTCAGAGAGAGAGAGCATTCCTATTGGCTGTTCATTCCATGGAGGCAGCTGTCAATCACTCGCAAACTCCGATCAAACGGTCAACTAGGCAGCGCAGATCAAATTCTATCATAACAGAATATTGATTCACATTTGATCAGCGCTGCCTAGTTTGATCGTTTGAGCGGAGTTCGCGAGTGATTGACAGAAGCTGAAGCATTGCCGCTCAGAGACGGCAAGGCTTCAGCTCGGCTCTGATTGGTTGTTTTCCTTCAGTCTGTGAAATCTTGCAGATGCCGTTTAGGAGCACCGGAGGACACAGAAAAACATGTTGTTTTTTTTTCAGATTACTGTCTCATGCCCTACTGTCAGGATATAGTGACCGTTTTATAAAAATATATTTTTTTAATCATATTTGCTCCAATCCTACCTACTGCAGTGGATTAGTCTACATAAAATCCTGCCGGCAGAATTAATACAACACACTGACTGTCTCTCTCACTCGCTCTCTTTCTTTACCGTCCTCCTCCTGCTGCAGATAAATTAACGGAAAGCAGCGACGCCGAAGGTTTGCTGGCCTCTAACAGGTCCATTTCAACCAAGAGAAACAAGAGAAAAGTCCTGTTAGAGAAATAAACGAATCACAGTGCAGCCCAGTGCGGTTTTGGTGCTGGAGCTGAGACAAGAGCGGCTGGTGCTGGTGGACGGTTGTACCTCCAAAACGTCCTGAAGCTGCATTTCAAACGGCGGACCTCGGCAACATGTCTATTCGTCCTCCGGCGCGCTGTGGCCGGCGTGCGGCGGTCCGGCTTCTCGGTGCCGCAGCAGCCAGACGGCCGCCTGGCCAGGAGGAGACGGTGAAGAAGAGAGAGAGTGAGAGAGAGTCGGTTTGTTGAGCTAGTTCTAGTCTCATTTGTGGGCTGATAAACAGTAAATTCATCTAAACTGGTTTCATCTAAACTGGGTTGAAAAAAGATGCAATCTGGTTGCCGTGGTAATGAATTACGTCTGTCTATTAACAGACCCCCATCCTCTGTTGAAAAAGAACGTTAACCAAAAAAACAAGAAGTAAAACTGGCTGGAGGGGGGCAATTAAAGTAAATCGGAGTATCGCAGTTACATCACACTAAAGTCTGGAACTGTATGTGCTGATCTTCCTGTCATCCATCACTGTCAGCCAGCTGAGAATACTGGGTGTTTACTTACTGCCTCAATTGTTGAAAACGTGCATGCACAACACAAGGCCAAGCAAACTGAAGGCCAGAGTTATGTTGCATCAGAGTATTCTACTTTCTTTTTTATTGAACCACTCTAAAGCTGTTATTGGTAGCCTTAGTGTCAAGAGCTGAACAACCTTTGTTTAGCAACAGAGCTGGAGGACTAAACTGTCCCTTCACTGAGCCATACTTTGTACTGGGACATTGAACACTTACAATTACAAGAGGATGGGTCGAGGCCAGAGTGAAGAGAAGAAATGAACACAATACTTGTGAGTTACAAGGCTTCTGAACTGTGATGATGATTTTAGCACTGGGAACATGCTTATTTGCCAGCTAGCACGCGGCCCCTGCTGCTAATAAATCTGATATGGTGCGAGTACCAGTTCAGCACATGGAGACGTGAGACCTGCTGGTGAGCAGAGAGTAAAGGATGAGAGAACAAGTCAAGTCAAGTCAAATTATTTGTATAGCCCAAAATCACAAATCACAAATTTGCCTTGCGGGCTTTACAATCAGTACAGGTTACGACCACCCTCTGTCCTTTACAGTACGATCCTCTCATCGGATAAGGAAAAACTTAACTAAAAAAAAACATTTTTAACAGGGAAAAAATGGAGGAAGAGCAACAGAGGAGGGATCCTCCTTCCAGGATGGACAGACGTGCAATAGATGTTGTGTGTACAGACTAACAGCATAATGAACATATAACATAGACAATCCATATGACAAAAATAATAGATGTAATGTGAACATATGTGAGAAGGTGGATCCAGGAGGATGTCAAGCAGCTTCCCGGTGTCGCCAGAGCCAGAGCAACACAACCCTCCTCTCCACGCCAAACAGGTAGAGCCAGAGCAACACGACCTCCTCTCCACGGCAGACAGATAGAGCCCGAGCAATACGACCTCATCTCACACCAGATAGATAGAGCCCGAGCAACACAACCTCATCGCCACGCCAGATAGATAGAGCCAAAGCAACACAACCTCCTCTCAACGCCAGATAGATAGAGCCAGAGCAAACACAACCTCCTCTCTCATGAAACGGCTTTTCATGTGTCATTAAAGGAACAGTGTGCAGCATTTAGAGGGATCTATTGGCAGAAATGGAATATAATATTAATAGTGTATTTTTTTCTTTTTTGTATAATCACCAATCATGAGAACAAAAAACTACGGTATCAGCCGCAGTTAGATTTAGGCAACAAAACCACTAGTTAGGTTTAGGAAACACATCATGGTTGGGCTTTAGGAAACACATCATGGTTGAGCTTAAAATTAGTACGTAAAACTAAGTCAAATATGTACGAAACAACGTAGTATAACTAAAGAATATACGTCACAAACATCCACTAACGCAACTTCACAATAACTCAACAACAGTTTGGGGACATGAACACCGGTCTCCTGGTTGAAGTGTTTGTTGGACCTCCCCTCCCACCCACCACAAGCAGTCTTTCTCACTTTTTATTCTATGTCACTAGCTCTGAGTGTAGTTTACTCATGCCGATGCGTTTACGTTGCAGTCAATACAGATTACATGGCATGAAATGACACGCCCAAAAGCAACAACAGCGATGTTATTGCATGCAAAATGATTTACAAATTGCCGTGCCATTCATACACCATTTGGTTAGACCGGGTTGGGCTGTTGGACTAAAGGCCTTTAAACACAGGGGGTGACAAATTAACAACACGAAAATGTGAAATACTCGTCCTGCAAATATTATATACCTAGGGCTTTTATTGTGAAAGGTAAGAACGGAAGGAGTGGCTCTGGTATGTGCTACCTTTGTCAAGGTTGAAAGGAGTAATAAAGTTTGGCATCCTGGTCCGGACCAAGGCCTATGGAAGGAGGCTGGGGACACGGGCGGACATGGGTCTTGGGGTATGGGGTATAACATATGCGCAGTGTACTACTGAAGCTGCGGTCGTGCGTTGTGATTGGCTCAATTTCGGCGAGTACCGACCAGATTTTGCTGCGCATGTGTTATATCCCCAAGGTATGACGCGTTGACCCAGGCAGCCTTCAATAGCCTTGGTCGTGGACTATATAGCATCCGTGTTGTTGTTCATAAATACAGGTGCAACTCAACCTATTTCTCACAATGTGATTGGTTGATGTCTTATATCACGGTGTGAAAGCTCAGAAAATCAGCCTTGTTCCGGAATAAAATTCTGTCTCTTTTTCGTCCCCCGTAATATACACATTCTATGTGAAAGCACTCATGACAAAGACAACACATAAAAAAAATATATTGACGTATAAATTAATTGGCACGAAAAAACATTCTCTCTCTGACAACTTCTCCTGTCTTTCTGTCTCTCTCTTACTCTCTGTTAGCTTACTTACTTACTCATATATGTAACTTTCACTAAACACGCACCGAGGGGCATGTTGAAACAAAAGAACCCATTTTTATATTTACCCTGTTTGGCTAGCCCAGATCGAGAACGCTTTGCATTTATATTAAAAACATGCAGCTGTTTTATCATAGTTATGCATTAATCATCTCATAATGATGACATTGCATCTTGCTTCATCTCAAGTACATGCTTTCAACCTGAACAAACCTAATGACTTATGCCCGTGCCATGTTTGCATGCATGCAGCTCTTAGTGAGACTTTCCTTTATTCATAACAAGAGGCAGTAAGACGTCATTCTGCATGGACTCATCGCCATTGAACTCGAACGTAGTCTCTCAAATCTAACAAAAGGTGTGTGGATTTGAATAATTTCACTTATGTTATGTGAGGTAAAGCTGCAGTGCTAGAACAGCACATACGGAATATGTGCGTTTATTAGGTTGTTGTGATTTTTAATGGCAATTCAAGGTAACAGTGGAGGTATTTTTGTAATTTGGGTGAAGTGACCCTTCCAGACTTTAATTAAATAGATTTTTTCTCAGACCACCTACCACCACACTAATTAAGTTATTTCATCAAGGCTATAAAAAGCTGTAGAACAGAGTAGAGGAATATTTACTATATATGGCCAAGGGAGATTTCTCTCATATGAGCAGGGAGGAAAAGCTTATAATACACCTTTGACCATTGAGTTCTCAAAAGTGAATGAAAAACTATGCTCTACACCCACCTGAGCCACCATACCTCGAGGACGGTTCACGTGAAAAAGAAATATTGGTTAATTAACCAGTCACAAAATGGCTCACCACACAGAGAGTATGCTAGGACCAGGGATCATTGCGAAGCTGCTTCCGTTTGTCTTTCATGTTTCAGAGACATGAAGGTTTTTTGAATTCTGGCCTCTCTGGCTGCACTAATCACGTGTTTTGCCTCTTTTAGCTCGTTGCTTTGGTTTTATGGCCTGCAACTCTACGTGTCCTTGATCCACTCTAGTGCCATTTCCTGAAGCTCTGATAAACCCACTGTACACTACTTGCCCAGCACCAAACTAGTAGGGACAGCAGCTAGCTGGTGAACATAGTGGAGCATTTAGCAGCTTAAGAGACATAGTTTTGTCTGGAGTTGGTGGAGACCAAACCAGAGGTAAAAGTAGAATGAATGGTTAAATTCAATAGTAATATTTCATATAGCTGCTAGAGGTCCTCAGGGTAAGTGCAAACATAGTGATAGCAGGCCTTTGAAGAAACTACAAATGCTGTCACTTTTTTTTGTGGTGAGGATATCTAATCATTCATGTGAAATATCAAATTATGTTCCACTTTGGGAAAATGAAGCTGAAATCTCTAGAAGAGATGCAGCTGACACGCGCTTCTGACGTTCCCAGTGTGGACACGCCGTTACACTCTGGTTCGAGAGTGAAGAAGAGTTTGGTTGTAAAGTGAACCACGGCCATTCAGAACGATTGCTTGCTTGGCTCCCGGAAGTCTCCCGGGTATTGCTGCTTGCGGCATTGTAGGGGCTCGGGTCCGTGTTGTTGGAGGCTCGTGGCCCATTCGGAGCGTAGAGCCGGGGTCTACCCGCTGTTGATGACATGGCTCCGCAGAACCCTGAAGCCCATCTCTAAAAGACCATCCCTGCTGCACAGAGCGATGTGTGCTTGTTTATTCAAAGATTATTATTATAGAACTTGCCCACATATCTAAATTGCACCAAATTCATCGTTGCACGTCCTTGGGTCCCCAGCTATACTCCCACCAAGTGTGAAGTCGATTAGATGAACAGTTCTCTCGAGATATGTGAATAACACACAGAGGGACAGACAGAGATTCCTTGCATTATAGTGAGATGCCATAATAATCTGGGCGGCTCTAATTGCAAATTCAAGGACTCCCCAACAAATGCCAAAATGCCAAGTAAATGTGGATTGTCAATACTCTGAATTGAATATTAGGCCAACAGAAGAAAAGTTACTCAAACTATATTCGATTTATTTAGGGAATAGCATAGTAGTACGGTATCAAAGCAGAGGTTCTCAGGGTCAATACCTGCTAAACCTTTCAGCAAACAGCTATTTACTGATTCTGTTGTGAAATTTCACCTTTACCACCTCATCTTTCTCACACCCACTTAGATTCACTGATATTTGAAGGGAATTTTGAGGATATTTGACCAAACCAAGTCAAGGCTTTACCTGTATTGTGACATTTTATCTTATACTGTTCAAAGGTGGTTTTTCATTCTGTGCTACAGTGAATGGAAGCATGTGTACTCCTCCGAAGGGAAGCAGTTCTGCTATATCACTCAGGCTGACTATGTTGCCAACTACAGAAGAAAAACACTATTAGTTTTTACGCTCAAAGCCGCAGCATGCAATTTTTCACAGAGCCAAACAGTGAATGTGCTATACAGTGTGTTACTCAATGTGTAACAGGCTGGTTAACCAAGTGGTTAGCTCGGTCGCTAATGGGACAATATTGTCCCATTACAAAATACCTGTGTAGAAGTACAAACCACGGCTCTTTAGTGACAGTCAATTTCAATACAGTCAGAGGAGGTTGAATAAAGTCAATGGTGCAGCATTTAGTCAATCAGTTTTTTTGAAAACTTCAACTGGACATAAAATGACACCATTTGTTCAGATGGGAATGTTTGAAACATGTAGCCGAATAATTAGCTAATTAGCTAGGATTAGCTTCCTCTGTTAGACTCAGGATCAGCAAGCAAGGTCAGCACTATCAAGATAGTTTGATTATTTGCTATTGGTAAACAGTACAAGGTGATGAGGCATTTAGGTGATTCCATTGACATGAATTGATTTTGCAATTTCAATCTAATACCTTATTGGAAGTTTTGTCGTTTGAAATGCTGGCCTTACTTTCCTCCTCTCTGGGCATATTACTTTCTGCAATAGCAACTGAGCAACGACACTAGAACTTAAATCATGACTTATGGAATCACCCAATTAGAGTATAATCGAATACTGACCGGGATCCTCTCTGTTGCTGCACCTTTTGTGGTTTATGAAGTTTTGTAAACTCCCTTTAAAAATTAATTCTAATTTAGTCTCCAGAGCGGAAGCCCTAGACTGCATCAGCAGTTTTCCCATTCTTGTCCTGTGCTGAGTCTGAACGAATTCGCATCCACACTTTTGGAGAGGCTAGGCTTTTCACGGGAGATGAGAGTTGTTTGCAAAAGAAAATATTAATGTAGCGAAGAGGGCTGCGGAGAAGCCGGGGAAAAGAGCATATTTGCATTATTACCTGTGACTGTTTGACTGTGTGAGGCCTGGAAAAGATGATTTGAGAGGCATGAATGCTCATTTCTACCCCCACCCTCACCTCTTTCTCTCTCCTTCTACAGAGTAGCCTGAATCACGTCTGCCCCCCTCGGCTGTATTGTCAGGATGTGTTTCTGGTTATACGGCATTTTGCTAATACATAATAGATAATACCAGCTTCTAATGGCAGTGAAAGCGTGCTACTATCCATTCAAGAAGCAGAAAGAGCCAGCATTGTTCCTTTCAAATGTGCTTCATGATTGTTCATTTACTAACAGAAATAAAATGGAGTTATAATTGATCACTGGAATCAGAAGTCCCTTATAAAATAGGCTAGGTTTGTACCAGCGGTCTTGGTCCAGACATTAATTTTTGTATCCGGTTGTCACACACAGGTTTTTGTGGATGTGCACTTGACAACCTTTTCCATTTACTTATACAGCCATGTAGCCTGTGATCAATATATTTTTTTGTTGTAACGTGTTACTTAACAGTGGTATCAATGCCTGGATATTATTTAAAGCTTCGCCTTCTGTAATGCTGGGATCAGACTGGACAACATTTATGTCTTTCCAGATGGTCACTATGTCACAAACAATAATTCTGGTTTATTACAATTTGGGTATAATTTTCAAACTTTTGTCAATCTTTTCTATCAGTTGTGAAACATTGAAGTCATCAAATAATTTGACAAGAGACAAGTCTTTAGACGATCTGGCCGTTTATCCAGATTATCCAAACACTTCACACTTCAATTAAAACTGGAAGTGACTTCCCCTGAAACATCAGTAATATTCTTTCATTGCACAGGAACCAACAACTACGGCAAGTACAATAGGTCATAGTTACATAATGAGGTTGGTCTGTAAACTGGGACTGCGTGTCTTTGTACTGCCAGACTTCCTTTTGATGATGTTGAAATAAAAATAAAATATAAGCATAAAAATGGAAAGAGACATTGAACATATTTTGACCCAGATTATTCACATAAACAGTAAATAAGAGCGGGCCTAATACAGAACCGTGTGGCACCCCATTGTGGACAGATATAAAATCAGAGCATAGGCTATCATACCTAATGCACCGAGACCTATTACTGAGATAGGTTGAAAACCAAGTAACTGCTTCATCTGAGAGTCCTGAGCTCAGAAGTCTAAGCTTTAAAACTTTTGACATATCAATAAAAAGTGCAGCGCAATGTTGCTTCTTATCAAGCGCTACAGAGATGTCATTTACCACCTTCAGTGCCGCTGTGATTGTGCTGTAAAAAGGATTAAAGGACACATTGTTTTGCCTGATGATGATGCACTTCATCCTATGTCTGTTGGACCTTTTGGGTTGATATTATGTAGTCGGATGGATTGAATCTGGCTGAGCTAACCGTTATGATTTCACCCATCTATGTCAAATAACCATTCAGTTACACTCCTCTGTAGCAGAGGCAAATGTCCTTGTCACAAGACATGTGCTTTGACTGAGGCCCTACTCACCTCTGGAGAAAATCTTGCTTTTCAATATGTTGTTGCAGCTTTTGTGTCCATTTATAGTGACATTATTTGGGTCTGTGGTTTTGTGTAAACATGGGTTAACATTTTCAAATACTGTAAAATGAGTGAAGGACCTTGGAAAAAAAGCCATATCTCGGATGATGGCAGTCTAGCCTGGAGGTGTCTGATAGATTAAAGGACCACATAAAGGAGTTTTTTTTTTTTTTACTACATCTACTACTGGGATTAGCCTTTATTGTTAAATGTGACACATTTGAAAGAGCAATTGGTGAGAAAAGTCAGAGGTACGGAGGCACTGCTGCCAACACCTGGCCACACACAACAAGTTAGTCCACCAGTCCTCGCCCTCCTCTCCACTGTCAGCAGGACTGACCTGGAAGCTGCTTGGGAGCTTTCTTGCAAAGCAGAGGGAGATGGCAATGGAAACTGAACTCCACTCCGTGCTGGAATGTGGAATGAGTTCAGCCACTTCTATGATTGCCGAAGAAGCTGTAAGGGGAGATTTGAACCTCTGTAACTACTATATTATTCTACTGCCTTGGGCAGATGAACATGAACATCAGTGAACATGATCGTGCCTTTAGGCAAATATCAGGAGCTGGGAAATTCCTGAAGGCTGCCATCGACAGTGGATATGTAAGGTGCTGGGTGTCAAATGTTGAAGGTTACTGCGAAATTTGGAGGAGATGGAGGAAGAATATAAAAGAAGCAGACAAATAACTCCCCCACTACTAAAGCAAGAATGTGTTTATCACGAATGATAAAATCATCCTATAGAACTATTAACAGTACATCTCTTATGTTAGCCATGAGGAGTGGTGTGGCTTAAGGGATAGCATGTCGGTTTGTTGGTTGCACTTTTATTTGTATTCCTCAAGCCTGCCCCTGCTGGTTACATGGTTACCTGCTACCCACAAAACCTTACAATTGTGAAAACTCTCCACCAAACCTTACAATAAAAAGAATGGGAGAGACCTTGGAGGGCAGAGCCACAGTGGGAGCAACCATGGTGGCTGAGCAGGGTAGGTTCAAGGAATTTATCTTTTAGAATTTTAGCGTTTTGTGTGCGGGTGTGTGTTTGGTGTGTGTGTGTGTGTGTGTGTGTGTGAAAACCTTGTTCCACAATAAATCTGTTATCACCACAGATGGTTCCTGATGAGCAATAGGCAACACAGAATTTTCCAACACCAGCCAAGATAAGTCAAATAAGTCAAGGGCATCCACACACACACAAGGCAGGGCTTGATAGCACAGACACACACACAACACCACACACACAAACACATTTGTGTTATAAGTATTATTGAGAGCATACTGCTTTTTATTAGAATCATTTTAAATAAAATCTTAAAAAGATTGTTAGTTGGAGTTGCGATATTTTCAACTGCAGGTTAACTACTGTTTGTAGCTGTAAGGGTTTCAGCTAATGGTTTTATTAATGGTAAATAAATCATGAAGGATTCTACTGACAATGCCGTGGTGGTGCGACCTTGTGTCAGCCCTTGATAAACTGATGTTTTTCAGCAGCCTCCTCCTGTACAAAATCAGGAGCATTCAAACCTTTTTCTTGAAGAGGTTATTGCTATCTCCAAGGTAGCAGTTTACCTAGAAGGTAGCAAGGTCAAATCCTCCACTCCTGTGCAACCATTTGCACTCGTCTAAATCAAGACTCCTCTCTGTTGTTCTTGTCCCACAGCGGTGGAAAGGACTCTCCACTGATGTCAGGACAGCAGATATACTGCCACCCTACCACCCCACAGGCTCCCTTAAAAGGAAATATGTAAAGAAATTAAAAGAATAACCTCCCAAGTTAGAAATGATTAATTTATTGGTCTTGATTTTAGGGTCTAAACACTTGTCAGCAGCACTAAATATGTATTACTTGTTGTTAGATGGTTACTGAATGCAGTTACTGAGTCACTTTGAAAAAACTATGACTGTCAATCGATTCAAATATTTAATCGCGATTAATTGCAAAATTAATCGCACATTTTTCATCTGTTCAAAATGTCAAGTATTTAATACTCTTATCACATGGGAGTGGGCAAATATGCTGCTTTATGCAAATGTATGTATATATTTCTTATTGGAAATCAATTACCAACACAAAATAATTACAGATATTGTCCCAGAAACCCTCACAGGTACTGCATTTAGCATAAGAAATATGCTCAAATCATAACATGGCAAACTGCAGCCCAACAGGCAACAACAGCTGTCAGTGTGTCAGTGTGCTGACTTGACTATGACTTGCCTCAAACTGCATGTGATTATCATAAAGGGGGCTGTAAAGGGGAGACTCGTGGGTACCCATTGAACCATTTACATTCACATATCTGGAGGTCAGAGGTCAACGGACCCCTTTGAAAATTGGCCAATACAGTTTTTTCCTCGCCACAATTTAGCATAACTTTTGGAGTGTTATTTAGCCTCCTTCCAAGATATTTTGACATGGTTGGTACCGATCGAGATTCTTTAGGTTTCTACTTTCATATGATATGAGTATCTTCACTCTAGCTTTAAAACTGAGCCCGCTACAACCTAAAAATCGCAAGTTGCGTTAATGCATTAAAGAAATTTGTGGCATTAAAAAAATGTGCGTTAACGTGTTATCGCTTTGACAGCATGTCAAAAAACATGTTCAAAATCAATGAGATGGTGTATATTGCAGTTGTAAATGTTGTTAAATGCTCATTGGTGTCTCACTTTCTTAGTAATAAGCCATTAAGTCTGCAGTCGTAAATGTTAGGAATCATTAATAAAGGTCAATGAGAGTAAAAAATATCAATACACTTACAAATGTTAATTAAATCATTTATAAAGGGTCACAGATATTTTCCTTTCTGTGAAGCTGAGAGTAAATGCCTACCTTTCCTCCATTCAGATTTACAAACTTTGTCGCTGTGTCCAGTCTGCCACAAGGCACTGATTTAGGTAGGCTCAACTCACAATGACCGATCAGATGCAATTACAATTGACTACTACTAGTCTGAGACTTAAAGGGGAAGTATTATCCTCATTGTCAGGTTCATACTTGTATTTTGGGTTTCCTAATAGAACATGTTTACATGCCTTAATGTTCAAAAAACACATTATTTTTCTCCTCCTGTCTGTCTGAATATACTGTATTCACACCTCTGACTGAACCGCTCCGTTTTAGCGCCTGTCTCTTAAGACCCCCCTCCTGAAAAGGCCCAGTTTGCTCATTGGCTTGTAGAAAAATATGGTTTTACTGTCAATAGTCAATAGTTTTCCTATTGTTAATATTTAATAGTTTTACTTCAGATAAAAAGTTTTGAGTAGGCCTACATTTTCTAAAACGGCCAATACCAACATTCCCAGCTAGAAATGGTGAAAAGTAAAGCTAGATGGCGTTGCCTGGGGCCCTCAAATTACTTAATCCGCCCCTGAAAAACAGACTAAATCACAGTCAAAAACATATGTGAGGATACATATACTTAGCATAGGTAATTTCCAAATAGGTGAATTAGCCGCATGCTTTGACATAACCACAGCGGTTTATAAAGCAGAGCATGGATTTGCCTGGCGGTAATGTTATTGGCGTTATAAGTTAGTATTACATTGGGCTTTCTTTTATGACAATTGGACTGGTTCGTGGCTCTGATTTGGGCCATTTGGGGTCAGTAAAAACAGAGTTGGTACCACTTCAGTGATGCCAGATTTGACTATCATGGATTTACAGACTCACTGTATCTGAGTCTTTTAACCGCCATGTCTGTCTTTACACATACTCTACTAACTCCTCCCATTGATGTGTTTTGATGGCTGTGATTGACAGATGGCAGCTTCTGATATTACCACAGAGACAGTCACTATGTGAAATCTATTCTGAAGAGGATCAGCTGTAATTTTTTGCAGCCATGATTTGACATTGCATATCTGGTTGTTGTGATTATAGCAACGTAAGGTCCCATATTGTAAAAGTGAGATTTTCATGTCTTTTGTATTATAAAGCAGGTTTAAGTGCTATATAAATACTGTTAAACTATCAAAACACTCAATATACGGAGAAATACACACAGCCCGTATTCAGAAATTGTGGGTTTGAAAAAAGCTGTTAGGATTTCTGTCCATTTGTGTCCATTTGTTTCACAAATATACAATTATTTAGACCATTACATGGTTTTTTAAACATAAACATTCTAATGTGTCCCGGTTTATTTCCTGTTTGCAGTGTATGTAAATAACATCAGCTGATAGTAAGTAAACATGGAATGTTAACATTTAAAAGCAATTCCGTTGCAATTCCATTCAAATGCACTAAAATGGAGTGTTTCAGACAGAGGGTGAATACGGCATATTCAGGCAGACAGTATGAGAAAATAAAGTTGTTTTTTTTAACATTACAGCATGTAACATGTTCTAGTAGAAACACAAAATATAAGTAAGAATCTGAAAATGAGCATGATACGTCCCTTTAAACTAAGGAGCTAAAACTACATACCTTTTTCCACACAAATGTGTCAATTTAGGTATTCAATACGTTTCTTCACCAGCCAGTTCAAATAATGTGTTTGTTGCTAGAGATTCCCCAAAATGACAAAGAAGTGGCCAAGAACAGCCCACTTGGTCTGATTTCATAGTGAATTTCTCAGCCTAATTCATTTATACATGCACTGATTGAGTGAGTGATAGACAGACAGGTAAGTAGGTAGATGCAGGCAAAGTGATTGACAAAGCCAAACCAATCAGTGTGTGATTGACAGGAGCAGTGGGTGTTGTATTCCTCTGCAGGATGATGGAGGGCAGACAGTCACACTGACCTAGATTGTCTGGAGAGAGAATGAGGAGGAGAGTAAAAGCGAGAGGACGGACAGAAAGAGAAATAGATGAGATCACGGTTTCACCTCTGCTCTGTTGTCCCTCTGTGTGAAGGATCATTGCTGTTGTCATCTCTGCTGACGTGTTCCATCTGTCAGGAGGCTGCAGCGTCAGCAGCCGGGTAAAACCGTCGGCGCCTCACATACTGCACCAGCTCCGCTGTCTGACTCAATCATGCCGTATCACATGAGTTTCTGCCTCAGCCATGAACTTAATGAGGACTTGTGGAGCTCCCCCAATTGCCTCTCTCAACAGCAACTTTGTTTTGAAACAAACTTGTCTCTCTTTGCACAAAACTAAACTATTACATCTGTATGGGGTGATATGGAAGACCTGACTCGACTGAACCTGACTGATACTGCCAAATTGGAGCAAAGCAGCATCTATCAGTCACGTTGTGTGGAACGGGTTGAGTTGCATTATATTCATGAAACAACAACAAGGAGGATTCGTAGTCCGAACGAAGACCGCAAACTTTATGACTACTTTCAACCTTGGTAAAGGAAGTGAGACCAGATCCACTCCTTCCGTTTTTTACCTTTCACAATAAAAGCGAGTATTTCGCATTTTTGTGTCGTTTATTCGTCACAGCCTGGTGTTTAAAGCCTTTACACTAACTACACCATATAAACAGCATCGATCAATCTAAACTGTAAATCACGTTAAAATTGGCACATCTTGTACACATCAGTGATTTTAACATGTTTAAGATGTTTGAGAATTCATTTTATAATTGTATGACTGTGTGGGACTGTATCTGAGATGTAATTTTTTTTTTTTTTCTCTTCTGAAAAAGATCTGATTCCCTTTGACTCACATGAAAAGATAAATGAATTCAAACTTGAGCATGGAAATCATTCTTGACCTTTCAAGTATGACCAAATAATCTCAACTCAAAGGTCCACTTACTAGCTCTTTGCCACAGCTCCAACACATCTCGAAGTTTCATTGCCATATACGGAGCTGGCTCAGGTGTCATTACGTTATGTAATCCCATGACAACTCAGCAAATTCTGCCGATGAAGACAGTGAGATGCTGAAAGCTCAAGAAAAAAAGCTGTTCAGTGGACCAGTGAAGATTATTTGGTCGACTTGTGTACAATGTTTGTGATTTATTTATTTTTTGTAATCCTTTATTGAAATTGAGATCAAATCTTTCAAACAAATACCGTATTAAGAAAAATTGTATAATATTTAAAATCTTCAAAATAAAGAGATTTTTATTTCAAAGCTCTTGTACCTTTTTGTCATTCCATCTGTATGGAGCTCAGTATTAAAAACTGTTTGTCCAAGTTCTGTTGGAACATGTGTTATAGATAGTTATTACACGGCTTTGCTGAATACTCAATTTGATTGGTCAATCAGGGCGTTCTACGGTCTGTTATTTCTTCTATAGCAGACCGTTGCTATGTATAACAGACCGTTGCGATGCGGCGCAGCTGTCGGACTCTTGCGGACCGTTTTTTTATATCAAAATATTGATTTCTTCTGTAAGTAGCCGTGTAATAAGCGGATAAAGTACAGCTAGTGGGTCATTGTTGTGAAATACACCCCTCAGGGCGATGCGGCACGAGACATGAACGCCCTGTAGGGTTATTTCACAACAATGACCGACTCACTGTACATTATCCCTTACTTAAAGGTGACATATCATACTCATTTTCAGGTTCATACTTGTATTTTGGGTTTCAACTAGAACATGTTTACATGCTTTACATGTTCAAAAAACACCTTCTTTTTCTCATACTGTCTGTCTGTCCCCGTTAAAATATCGTGTGACGTGACATGATAATGATTGTATCTAGATGTGATTTGAGCTTTAAAGATAAATAACTTGTGTTTATATATTATATATTATACATTACAATTATAGGATATAACTAGGACCAGCTCTCCTTTTCATTCAAGATGCAATGTGAGTGAGGAATTTATCACCTGTAACAATGTGCAAAGTTTTTGTTAAACCTTTTTGGTTTGTAAAAGAGATCTGGGTTCCAATTACTTTTTTTCAGTATTCATGTACCGTATTTATTAATTATTTGAATGGTAATATTATTTTATGAACCTTCAGATAACAAAAAAACACAAGTCAACATTTGCAGTAACTACACTTTTTATATGCATTTTCAAGCATGTCACAATGGACGAAATAACCAATAAATATCAGTATTCTCATATTAAAAACCCTGTGTCATAGTAACGCAACAGCTTTCCAGCTTACCGTAGTTACAAATAACTTCTGCGACAGCAAGAGCTGGACATATTTGTCATTGTTAAATAAAATAAAAGTCAAATAATTGATATATATATATATATATATATCAATGCCAATTAAAGATAGCCTATAGGTTTTTTGTCTTATAATGCAAAGAGCAGTTCAGAACATGTTGTGAATACAAATATATGCTGTGCCACTTCACTTATTTTTTATGCCATTTTAATTAACATCTACATAGTGCAATATAAAGTATACACATCAAATTATAATGAATTCATAATTTTTGAAAAAAAAAGACAGCATGTAATAAATAATGTCTCCTAATGTATCGATGTTCTTGAAAACTATGCTTATAAACTATAGTGAATTATTATAATTGCCAACATTTACAACTACTTAATAATAGGAATGTTTCCCGTTTTGAATGTGTTAGTCAGAAATATATGCAGTAAGGTATTCATGATGGAAAAAGTTGTAATGACAGTACACCTTGAGTAATTTAAAGTAATATTGGGTAATAAAGACTCATGGGAGATTTAATAGGACTTTGGATTGCATGTGCCTTACTGTAAACCATTTTTTAAGCATACTTTCTTTGTTTTTTAGCTTCCAGGCAACCGTTGGTTTCCCTTCACTTCATTCTGGTATGAAAATGAACCTGTGGAAACTCAAAACCTGCTTGAAATAAAATCACAGTGTGTCTGCTTTTATTTTTTGTCAATTGTAATTCAGTGGAAATCAGTCTGCACTGGATTGCCACATTCAAATGGACTGATGCAATGCAAAAGCAATTTGTAGTTGACATGTTTAAATCTGCACAAACACTGGTATGTGGTCCTTCATGTTGGATTTAGCCTCCAACAGATTTGGGTTCAGGCCAGAGTCAAGCTGTGCGATACGCATCACTGAATTAATTAAACAGAGATGGGAAGAATATAATTAATCTGCCATATTATCTATTTGTCATGATTGAAATAGTTAATTAAAGATGGAAAGGATTCTCCAGCTCTACTTCTAGTATTTTTCTCCTTTGTCTCTCTAGCTGCTCTCATTTCCTCCCTCCTGTACGTCTGTTCTCTGTGTGACATTTCAGAGTCGGGAGGGGAGCTGCTAATGAATCTGTGGGGATTAGCCGGTCAGATGACGGAGGGTGGAGTCGAGGCTCACAGACGCAGATACAAAACACCACTTTTCACCAACAAACGGACTGAAAACACACCTGAGTTCCCAACCAGACAGTCCCACAGCCCGATCAGATGAACTCAAGTAGCACACCACCAGTCATGTTCCAGATGTGTTTGTAACCCACCCAAAATCTTCATCAACATTATCATCATAATCATAATTATCATAATGTAACATGTAGTATAATTTTACAAGCTAAATTAAATTTAACTTTGGAAGAAAAGTGTTAAATGGATTTATGAGTTTTCTATTTCACTGCCTAATCAGACACAGATAGACCAGGCTAAGCCACTTTGTTTTGCTTGAGTCATTTGTTTTCAACATTTTGCAGCAGTTGGCAAACGCTTGGTGGTAATGACCTCTAGGTGGCAGCTGCGCTGCGCGGTGTGTGAGGGAGAAGACGATAAGTTAGCTCTCTGTAAGAAAAGGAAAAATAAGATCCAGACCTCTGGGGATATTACAACGTGGTGTCTGAAAACGTTATTCTGTTGAAATAGGTAAGCTCATATTTCTTGTTCAACTGTCATTTTTTTTGTTTAAAACTAAATGTTACCGTACAATTGTAGTGAATACAAACGTTCAGATTAGCCGCACCGCTCGTCTTGGAGATAGTGTGTGTGTGTGTGTGTGTGTGTGTGTGTGTGTGTTGTCTTTCAATGTATGACATTTATGCTAACTGTTGTTGCATACTATTAGTTAATATTTTGTAGTTATGTGGCCAGTGTTTAATGATTTTACCGTGGTTAAATTTGACTTTTAGCTAACATGTATGAAGGTGTAATGTGTTTGAGTCCAGCCTGTTTGTAGCTAAGAGCTGCGCGGTGTGTTTTCTCTTTTTCGATGCTCGCTGTAGAGAGAGAAGACGATAAGTTAGCTCTCTGTAAGAAAAGGAAATAAGATCCAGACCTGGGGATATTACAGCGTGGTGTCTGAAAGCGTTCTTCTGTTGAAATAGCCCGGACATTGAGAGAGGTGTCGTGGTGTGAAGGAGGAGAGGAGCCGTTCCACTCTACATAGATTCCTAAAGCCAGGAGCGACCGTGGCTGCTGGATTGCAGATCTGGATTCTGGACTCCAGGTCTGAGCAGGACTTGGCTTTCATTCCTACTATTACACCAGTAAGATCTTTCCATCATTTGGGATTGGGAAGACCACCTCTAAAATGATTTTTGGACTAAACTAAAATAAGGACTGTAGTTGTGCACAACTAAATGAAGAGACTAAAGCTGCAGCAAAACTTCAACATGTTCTGGCCAGATCTTTTATTTTAATTGTATTTATTCATTTGTTATTATTTTTCATTCTGAGTTAATGTGGGGGTTGATTGTTGAAATTTTCAATAATATTGGTACAGAAAAAGAATTATTGTGTGTCTGTGTATTATTTCTCTGAGTGAAGTCAATCATTATCTACAGCCAAAGACCAATTAAATATTCAGTGTAAATACATTGTCTTTATCCTCGAACCAGGATATCACTTTAAGATTTACTGTGGTAATCCCAGACCTTGAGATTTATTTTATTTAGTTATTGTTAGAGGCATATTTAGACTTGGTTACATGTTCATTTAAACAGATTGGACACATTAATCTATTATTCCTGGCTTTATCTATTTTAACCATTTATGTATTATTATATCTACATACACTGCTCAAAAAATGAAGGGAACACTTAATCATCACAGTATAACACCAAGTCAGTTAAACTTCAGGGATATCAATCTGTCCATTTAGGAAGCACACGTGATTGTGAATCACTTTCAGCTGCTTTGGTGCAAATAAAAGTGACAACAGGTGCAATGGAGAGGCAACAGCAAGACAACCCCCAAAAAGAGAATGGTTCTGCATGTGGTGGCCACAGACAATTGCTCTCTCCTCATCCTTCCTGACTGATTCTTCTCTAGTTTTGTGTTCTGCTAGTGTCCTTGTCACTACTTGTAGCATGAGGTGCTCCCTGCAGGTTGCACAGGTAGTCCAGCTCCTCCAGGATGGCAAATCCATACGTGCGGTCGCAAGAAGGTTTCCTGTGTCTCCCAGCACAGTCTCAAGAGCACGGGGGAGATACCTGGACAAAGCTGTAGAAGGGCATCAGCCCAGCAGCAGGACCGGTATCTGCTCCTTTGTGTGAGGAGGAACAGGAGGAGCACAGCCAGAGCAGAACCCTACAGAATGACCTCCAGCAGGCTACCGGTGTGCATGTTTCTGACCAAACTGTCAGAAACAGACTCCATGAGGATGGCACAAGAGCCCGACATCCTCCAGTGGGACCTGTGCTCACAGCCCAGCACCATGCAGCTCCATTGACATTCGCCAGAGAAAACCAGAATTGGCAGGTCCGCCATTAGCGCCCCGTTCTCTTCACAGATGAGAGCAGGTTCAAACTGAGCACATGTGACAGGCGTGAAAGAGTCTGGAGACGCCGTGGTGAACGTTATGCTGCCTGTAACATCATCCAGCATGAGAACGGGGCGCCAATGGCTGAGAGGACTGGTTATAGTGGGACAGAGAGGCTGGGAGGACTGGTTATAGTGGGACAGAGAGGCTGAGAGGACTGGTTAACTAAACTGTGACACAAGCAAGATTACACTAATTCAACCTTTAACATGAAACGCCAATGTTAAGCATGTTCTAAAAATAGCTTTCGGCATGCCATCTATGGACGTCGCCATTACAATTACGCTGAAAACGTACATTAAAATCAGTGTTCTGAACAATGAAGACACAATTCATAACGCATTCTCACTTCCAATCTCACCTCAAATACCACCACTGGGTCAATGCCCCTGAGCAACAGAGACAGGCGTTACTTTTGGACTGAGCCAGGGACGGCGTGTCAATATACGCTTGTTACATGCATATTGTCCTTTCCAAATAAACTTCCGTTTTCACCAGAAGTTAGGTTTAGGCAACACAAACACTTAGTCGGGGTTAGGTAACGGTCGTGGTTGATGTTAACTTCACTATAGCAACTCGTGACTAGTGACTCACGGGACTGACGATACCGACGAGTCACATGACTAAAGACTGACGTGACAAAATAAGTCAAAGTTACTTTTAGTTTTACACGGGACACTAACAGCTGTCTCCTGGTTGAAAGTCTCGTGTTTGTTTGACCCATCCACCGAATATTATTTTGACATATTTGCGTACCTGTCGAGAAATGAAGAGAGGACCAAAGGAAAATACTGTTGTCAGCACGTGCGCAGATTTATTCTGGTTTACGCATGACCAGCGCTTGAGCTTTATACTCCCCTCATTGCCCATGCTATCACAGTATGCTACCTGCTGTTCAGATGATGTGAAGGTTTTTAATGAAGAATAAACAAATGCAATATCAAAAGCTATAACGTTAAAATTAAGGGGTGTATGTTTTCCATATAACCACAATATGAGGTCATTTTTCAACCCTCAACATTTACAACGGACAACATTTGAGTAATTATTTTTTACCATTCGCCTTTGTTGTCTCTTCCAAATAATTTGACTAACCTTGGGATTTGTTTAAAACTTCTCTGATCGTCTGATTGCACATATTTCTTACCATCTCTGACTCTTTTTTGGGATGTCGCTGAAGAGATGTCAGCAACTAACTGTTGAGTATAATGTTATACTGATAGGAATGATGGCCAAAACTACAAAAATAGGACATAGACATGGACGGAGGATCGACATGCAGTTTTGTATACACCACATATGTGTCTGCATATACCCATACAATCAACACAATCAGAAATTGTAGCTCAAATTACACACATGCACATATGCAAGGGTCTGTGTGATGTGAATTTCATCATCTGCCCATGTCCATGGGGTCCAAAGCTCAATATTCATACATTTTGGCTGCACTGGATGTTTTGCATAGACTCTTACAGACATGAGCAGATTACGAAATGTATGTCATGAAAACCCTCGCAGCTATGCTGGTAAGGTATCATTTTTGCTTTACAATCAGCTACTCTTACCAAGACCCAAGGACGTCCAACATGGTTGTCTTAAAGCGACAATTTATTTTCTTTCTTTTTAAAACCTAGTTTGTTTTTTCATAGGTAAGGCTATCATTAGGGCCCGAGCACGAAAGTGCCAGGACCCAACGGTGTCCTGGCACGAAATGCAAGGAACCTATTGTATTTGTCGGTATTATTATTTTTCTGCTGCAAGAACGCGTTTTTGACGACCTTAGCCATCCCCAAAACTCACCAAAATTGGAACATGCGTCGGGAGTGGCGAAAATTGCAATGTTCTGTAGTGATTGGGAACGGGCGTCGCCAGCGGGCTCTATAGCGCCCCCTAACGCGTCGAAATCTAAAGTTGATCCGATATTCATGAAATTTGGTATGCATATCCCACTCATCATTTGAAACATATTCCTCATTGGATTTCATTAGCTCCGCCCACCCAGAAGTCGGCCATATTGGATTTCATGTCATTTTTAGCGTTTTATAGGCCGCGTACTTTAACGAACTCCTCCTACAGATTTGATCTGATCGACTTGAAATTTGGTCAGGACCATCTTAAGACCTTGAAGATGAAAAGTTATTAAAATGATGAGTGTTCACTTAACGACCGGACCGTAGCGTGGCGGCCATTTTGAGCCATTCGCCATGAAACAGGCAGTTATTGTAACTCAACTGTACATAGTCCGATCTGCCCCAAATCTCTCAGGTATGATGGTGGTCCAGTACTGATGACATGTATATGAAAAATTATACTCATAGCCCCGCCCCAAGACGTTAGCCCCGCCCCCTTTCATAACTCATGAACCGTTTGTCGTAGTCTTGCGGGAGGTGTCATATCACTCAGCAGAGAGTGCCTGTTTCATTGGTGAAAGTTATGCCCGCCCCCTACACATTAGCCACGCCCCCTTTCATAACTCATGATCCGTTTGTAGTACAGTCTTGTGGGAGGTGTCATATCACTCAGCAGAAAGTGCCTGTTTCATTGGTGAAGGTTATGCCCGCCCCCTACACATTAGCCACGCCCCCCTTCTAACTCGTGAACCGCTTGTCGTAGAGCCTTGCAGCAGGCATCGTGGCGCTCGTCAGAGTTTCGGCTTCACGGTGCCCGGCCGCGTCGGTCGGCGTCCCGCCAGCATCCCCGACGCGCAAGTAGGGGCGAGGGCCCGTTCATCGCTGCTTGCAGCTTTAATTAGGGCCCGAGCACGAAAGTGCCAGGACCCAACGGTGTCCTGGCACGAAGTGCAAGGAACCTATTGTTTTTGTCGGTATTATTATTATTTTTCTGCTGCGAGATCGCATTTTTGAGGCCTTTCCCATCCCCAAAAACTCACGAAAATTGGAACATGCGTCGGGAGTGTCGAAAATTGCAATGTTCTGTAGTGTTTCGTCGCCAGCTGGCTCCATAGCGCCCCCTAGCGCATTGAAATCGTAACTTTGTCAAAGTTCATCCGATACTCATGAAATTTGGTATGCATATCCCACTCATCATTTGAAACATATTCCAAATTGGGTTTCATTAGCTCCGCCCACCCGGAAGTCGGCCATATTGGATTTCATGTCACTTTTAGCGTTTTATACGCCGCGTACTTTAACGAACTCCTCCTACAGATTTGATCAGATCGAGTTGAAATTTGGTCAGGACCATCTTAAGACCTTGAAGATGAAAAGTTATTAAAATGGTGAGTGTTCACTTAACGACCGGACCGTAGCGTGGCGGCCATTTTGAGCCATTCGCCATGAAACAGGCAGTTATTGTAACTCGACTGTACATAGTCCGATCTGCCCCAAATCTCTCAGGTATGATGGTGCTCCAGTACTGATGACATGTATATGAAAAATTATACTCATAGCCCCGCCCCAAGACGTTAGCCCCGCCCCCTTTCATAACTCATGAACCGTTTGTAGTAGAGTCTTGTGGGAGGTGTCATATCACTCAGCAGAGAGTGCCTGTTTCATTGGTAAATGTTATGCCCGCCCCCTACACATTAGCCACGCCCCCTTTCATAACTCATGAACCGTTTGTCGTAGAGTCTTGTGGGATGTGTCATATCACTCAGCAGAGAGTGGGTTAACCCTAACTCAACTGTGCATAGTTCGATCTGCCCCAAATTTCTCAAGTATGATAAGGGTCCAGTCCTGATTATATGTAAATGCAAAAATATAGTCATAGCCACGCCCCCTACACATTATCCCCGCCCCCTTTCATAACTCATGAACCGTTTGTCGTAGAGTCTTGTGGGAGGTGTCATATCACTCAGCAGAGAGTTCCTGTTTTATTGGTTAAGGTTAGCCCCGCCCACTACACATTAGCCCCGCCCCCTTTCATAACTCATGAACTGTTTGTCGTAGAGTCTTGTGGGAGGTGTCATATCACTCAGCAGAGAGTGCCTGTTTCATTGGTGAATGTTATGCCCGCCCCCTACACATTAGCCCCGCCCCCTTTCATAACTCATGATCCGTTTGTAGTAGAGTCTTGTGGGAGGTGTCATATCACTCAGCAGAGAGTGCCTGTTTCATTGGTGAATGTTATGCCCGCCCCCTACACATTAGCCCCGCCCCCTTTCATAACTCATGATCCGTTTGTAGTAGAGTCTTGTGGGAGGTGTCATATCGCTCAGCAGAGAGTGCCTGTCGTAGAGCCTTGCGGCAGGCGTCGTGGCGCTCGTCAGAGTTTCGGTTTCACGGTGCCCGGCCGTGTCGGTCGGCGTCCCGCCAGCATCCCCGACGCGCAAGGGGCGAGGGCCCGTTCATCGCTGCTTGCAGCTTTAATTATTATTGTTTTTGATAAAAAAATTAACTCACCAGTTTAATTGCTGTATGTAATTGCTGTTGAGATTTAGGGTCATAGGGACTTCACCATGTCCACCATGACACAATCAAACACATTTTAGTTCCCAGTTTAACCAAATGATTAAATTATTACATTATTATTATGACATTAAAACTGTCTTCTAAAGTAGTGACGCGAGCTGGTGTAGCTCTTACCTCACACTTACCTTATTCCTCGGGCGTGAAATACCGACGCCTTGTCATGGCTGTCTGTGTTGGATACCGTTGCATAAAGCACCCTTTAGCACCGGAATGCGACGCACCGGGCTTTCTATGTAAACCCATCAGTAAACGCACAGAGAAAGTGCTGCAGTGACGTAGTTTAAAGAGTGAAAGAGACACACAGGGCTGGCCGGAGGGGAGGTGGATGGGTCAAACAAACACAGGGCTTTCATCCATTAGACCGCCATTCGTGTACCATGTGTTACGTTTCACTTTCACTTTAAAATCTGCTGTTCGTTCGTGTCCCGTGTTCACAACGTCAAGTCACATTTCCACTGTACAAACATAGTAATTTTAAGCCCAACCATGTTGTTTTTCCTAAACCTAACTGTAGTGGTTTTGTTGCCTAAACCTAAGCAAGTGTTTTTGTTTAATTCACAACATCAAGCACGTGTTTACTGCGACCAAAAAGTGACGCCGAGGGGCCTAACAAGGCGTCAGTATGGCTGTATTCAAAACCTACTACATACTATTGATGTATGCAGTATACAGTATACAGTTCGTACTGTGTTCCTCAGTAGTATGCAGTATGAAACAGTTAAAGTGATGTATTTTGCAGTATGCTAGGCCAGGCTTCAGCCTTTAAACCAGCTCTTAAAGCACTGGACAAAAAAAACTAACTGGTAACGTTACCACTATTGGAAGATTATAAAAACAACTTTGTTTGTGAGTATAATGTTTATTTACTTTATAAGATACTGCACATTTAGTTCCACCACCCCTTAAACAATTTATTCTAACAGCTCATGGCGAAATAAGACAAACAGGATCATCAACAAGGGGAAACGGTGAATATAAATATTACTCGACAAAATTTACTCAAACTGCTTTTTCAGTTACAGCAACTAAACAGTGGACTGATCTCCCTACAGATACGAGTTACGCCCGCGGGCGATTGTGGAGCTTTTTAACTCCAAAAAGGCAGATAACCACGGGTTCCCGTTAATTTTATGATGGACATCTTTGTTGTGGTATTTAAACAAACTATCCGTCAACAAGGAAATAAAAGTCCCTCGTCTACAGACCGGTCTCTAGAGAGCTCCAGCTCATAGCGGTCTGTGAGCGCGACCGCCCGGCTGGCGAGGTAGCGACCCTGGCAGGCGTTAGCTAGCTTTCACGGCAGTTTGTGGAGCGGTGGAGCAAATGTTCGATTCGCCATTTAATATCGTAAAACTGTAAACATTCTAAATCTACACAGTTGAATTCTCGCCTCAAAAATTCTCAAAAGTGAATTTAGTGATGAAATAGCTACAAAAAATGTAAAAAAAAAAAAACGTGCCGTTTTTGTCTGCTGTTGTTGTAACGTAGCCTAAATTGTTCCAGCGCTTTGCATAGTGGGATACAGTAGGCAAGGTAGACTGGTCTGATACATACTGGAGATTTTTTATGAAGCAGTATGACATCCGGGTATTTTTGGCATACTGTAGATTTTGCTTTTGTTCGCATACTGCATACTACATGCTACATACTACATTTTGGCCAAATCAGTACGTACTACTAGTATAGTATGAGGTTGTACTACTAGTATCGTATGTGGTTTTGAATACAGCCTATGAGACAAGTTGGGATGAGAACGTGTTGTCCATTCAGCTACACAGATCTTAAGCTTAAATATACTGGAAAATCTAACTGGAAGCTGGAAACACCGACAAAGGTCCTACAAACTACTCACACAATAGGCTGAAGACTTGTTTAAATTAGACATTTTTATTTAATTCAGCATTGTTGAAAACAAGTTTGCATTATAAAGGCAGGTTTTGTCCAGATTGTTGAAAAGAACAGCTGAGAAAAAAAGAATTGCACGTGGTCACGTAGTCCTAAAGGAAGCTCTAATTCCATGTTCCAAGGAGCTCATCCCTGTCCAATTTTCCACAGTTTGTCATAATTTTTCAAGTTAGAGTGATTTGCTCTCTTAAGTTGCTTCTCACTTGCCAGTAAAAGTTAAAGTCAGCAAAGTGAAGCCTCTCATAACTCCAGTAAAACATTGACTATAAAACATAGTGGCTTACTCTGGGTGGGCATTCTGTGCAGCTTTGACTACCAGTCTTGTTGGAAGAAATCCGTTTATTGAACAACCTCTGAAGTTGCCATGAAAGGCTCAGGTTCATTTGCCATGCTCTCAGTGGGAACCAGGCATTTTACTTGAGCTGTGATCAGTAATATAAAAAAAAAAAAAAACAGCAGCTCACGCTCTGGCAATCCAAGATTTGAGGGTTAGACAGCAAAAGGCATTACATTATCTATCTATGATGTCAGAGAATCTAACCCCAGAAGATAAACAATGAGCAAACATGTTGTGAAAAAGACACCATGAAAGGTCTGTATCAATTTAGCAGCTTTGTGCAGGAAAGATGTTAGCCACCTCTGACAGCTCCAGGTGTTGGGGTGTCCTTGAAGGCACCAACAGAAAGAAGCTTTCAAAATGGAGTCTTGCTTTTCCAAAATGGCTGTCAGTCATGTAAATTCACCACAATGTGTGATGTTTACTCTAAAACAGAAATACAGGAATCCCAGCACCTCAAGTAATCAAGTTATGATTTTAGATACAGTGCTGGAAAACAGATACACAACAGTTTCTAGGATGCATGAACTACAGCTAAACAACAAGCCAGTTTGTTTAAAGCCTCTCCAGTATAGCTTGGAGCGAGGCATTGAAACTCGACCTCTGTGTGAACTGAAATTTCGAGCATAATTTAGTAATATAGCAACTAAGAAATGAAACATGAACTGTGAGCATTAACAGCATCAGCTCGGCAGTCCTGCTTGCATGAGCATGTCTTACACTGTGAACCTGCAGTTGTGTTATCTCAGTCCTGCTGAAGGGCATGATGGACTCACTGGCCTTTGGCAGGTAGAGGGTCACATCTCAGATGGTGGAATACAGGGCATCCCACAAGCACTCCATGAGTTTAAAGTTTAACATTTAGGAAGTGACCTAAGTGTTCTTCAAGTGACCTGATTAGACAGTGGTCTGTCTGAACTTTAAAGTAGAATTGTGCCACTTTTGTTTGAATTAAGAACCCGATCAGCAGTGGTGGAAAGTACATTTACTTGAGTACAAGTACTGTTTGGAGGTACTTGTATTATTAGAGTATTTCTATGTTAGTCGCGAGCCGTAGGCTCAGCCGTTGCCATGTTGAGAGCCGTGTTGAGGCAATAGATATACTCTGAATTCCACATTGAGCACCTTTAAGATTGGACATGTGATCAGCTTATAAAATCAGATGCATTGTGATTGATTTAAGAGCCCAACAGTAGCCTATATGAAGTACATTTGTGTAATTAATGTACAACATTAAGATGTTGCTGACACATTCATTAATAATATGTATTGTTAGCTGTATAACTCTCTAACAGGGACCATTCTGCTTCCAAATGAATGCTAATACTTGTATATACAGTGTGAGGGACTGTATTGAGGCCAGCGTGAGGAACAGCATTGAGACCAGTGTGAGGTACAGTATTGAGACCAGCGTGAGAGACTGCATTGAGACCAGTGTACAGTAAGGTTCAGTATTGAGACCAGCATGAGGTACAGTATTGAGACCAGCTTGAGGTTCAGTATTGAGACCAGCATGAGGTACAGTATTGAGACCAGCTTGAGGTTCAGTATTGAGACCAGCATGAGGTACAGTATTGAGACCAGCTTGAGGTACAGTATTGAGACCAGCATGAGGTTCAGTATTGAGAACAGCGTGAGGTACAGTATTGAGACCAGCTTGAGGTTCAGTATTGAGACCAGCATGAGGTACAGTATTGAGACCAGCTTGAAGGACTGTATCAAGGCCAGTCTGATGGACTGCATTGAGACCAGTCTGAGGTACAGCATTGAGACCAGCATGAGGTACAGCATTGAGACCAGTTTGAGGTTGTCTACAGTTTTGTAGATTGTTAGCTAAAATGGTTTGCTGCTTGGATCAGCTAAAAATTACAGTAACTGGAAAAATTATGTGTGGAACAATTATTTCCCATGCTAAGAATCACCAGTATATTAATTCAGCATCATCTCTGTAAAGGTTCTCATTTGTCCAGATCACTGGTTATCTTGTAGTCTCACATCCAAGAGGCTTCATCAATATGGAACTGACTGATGAAAATGTCCTCTTGACCAAACAGAAAAAGTCCAGTTGCTTTAAATGAACTAGAGGGTTCCTCTGCTTTAAGAAGATAAAGAGAGTACTCTTTTTTAAATTATTACATTATGCGCTGAATTTATTACATTATTCAACTTTTTTTAAATTTAATAATGTTCTCATAATGTAATAACTTGTTAACTGTTATTACATTATGCGTTCAAGGTTTTATTACATTATGTGCTTTTATTACATTTAAATGATTACATTATGCACAGTTATTACATTATGCGCAGTTAATGCTGATTGCTTACAAAATATTTAATGTGCAGCTATTCTACGTTGGCAAACAGCAGACAGACACAGTTAAAGACTAGCTGGTGAACATATCGGAGCATTTAGCAGCTAAAGGACTGATATTTCCCTCAGGGGTGTTCACCATACCAACTTCACAAGGTGGTAATATGTCAGAGTTGTGTTTGCAGCTTGCTGTGCTGAAGGTCAAAAACACAATCAAATACATATAACTACTGTGTGTGACTGTGTGTGCCATGTGGTGCTTTTAAGCTCAGAACACACTGATCACTCGTCTCTCTCGATGCTAATTACAATAGCTTGAGGCTGAGTGCCAATCCAATATCAGCGCAGTTTTTTATTTTTGATTTAAAATCTGTATACATTACATTGTGTAGTGGTGGAGGTTATTTTTCTACAGTATACGGTAACTTGAGGCTGTAACAACACATCAACACTTAACGATAAGTGAAGATACAACAACTGATTTCAAGGCTGGAGCACATTTTCATTATAATGTCCTCGATGGTTTGTAAAAGTCTGTTTTTATTGTTTTGAAATGAGAATTAAATGATAATTTAAACTGCATTAGCTATTTATTATGGCCATTTCCTGCTGTACTAATTGCACCGTTAATTTATCTGACTCTGGGCTGTGACGTGCTTTTCCTCAGCTAGATTTATTTTAATAAATGTGCCAAATTAAATAGATATCATTGATCTACGCAGGATCAGACCACTCAACATTTTTCTGGTGTTTAAGGCTGTCATATGCCAGATTGGAGGATCAGCTCCTGACGTGTTGACATGTTTGACACAAGTGTAGAAAATAGAGTACAAAGAGAAGGTGGAGGAACTGGGAGCAGTGAACAGTGCTGAGGAAGACTGAACGCTGTCAGTTTGCAGAGTTTTCCTGAAGAAAAACGCTGAAAACAGTCACAGAGAAAGATGAAAACACACCTGTCTTTCTTCCTCTTCATGTTTTCTCATTGTTCCTCTGTTCTCTCTTCTTCCTGCCCACCCACCACAGTCTAGCAACACATCTTTTGCATTTTCTTTCCCACCTCTTATCTGTGACCTCATTCACCCTCCATCCACCCCCACACACAGACACAGACACACAAACACAACAAGTGTGTTTGAATAAAGGTGGATTGTTCAGCTCTCCATTGTTGTGACCGAGGTAGTGAGATAAGGTAGACCTTTTTTAATCAATACTCTGTTAAAACAGAGAGAAAATGCTTTCATTTTGCTTTCAAATGGACATTGACTGGTTAAGCTAAAAAAAAAAAAAATACCAGGATTGCTCATATTTTATTGATAATATGAACAATAATAGAATAATAACTTTTCTGAACAAAGTTACAAAGTGCTCAGACAAAGAACCAAAACGGATGCTGATCAAACTAAAGAAACTGAGTGGAAATAATAAATATATGAGTGGAAAAATAAAGTAAATGTAATGAGAAGCCAGTTCAAAAAGGTAAGTTCTTAGTTGATGTCTATAAGAAAATAAAGAAATAGCGATGGGGAAAATTATTACAAAAAGACACAAAACAGTCACAAAGAGACACAAAATGACTTCAAAGAGACACAAAACAACCACAGAGAGACACAAAATGACCACAAAGAGAAGCTAAACAACTAACTAAAGGTAACCATGGTAAACAGGAACCACGGGTGTCACCAAATCAAACTGGGCTGAAATCATTAAGGATTACAACTTTGAGTTTTTTCCCTTGTACATATGGGTTTAATAAGCCAGAAATATAGCTTGCAGTGCAGTTACATTTTATATTTTATACATGATCAACAGAATTTTCGTGTTATTCTATATTATTCTGACGGCAACAAATCTCATGGAAAGATCAAAACAATGTTTGTCTCAAAACTGACTTCCCTGCCCTTTTTGTAGCTCTCAGCTTCAAACCCACTGGTTCCTACTGAGAACACAAATATAAAAAAAAAAAAAAAAAGACTCACAGATGTATAGTTTCATTTTTGAAAAACATTTAGAGCCTTCTTTCAACGATCTATAGCGCATGGACTAAAGTGTATGGCACAATGCATTTAGTTGTGGCCAACTCCACTTTTAGTTAAGCGGCGCATAATCTGCGTGCAAAGTAAGGCGCAAGGGGCACAGTGGTTGTATTTAGTCTCTTAATTAATCATGGGTGTGTTTTGGTCGTAACAGGTCGTAACATTAAACCAATCAGAGTGTCATCTCCCATTCCCTTTAAAAGCCAGGGGCACCTGCACATTGGCGCATTGCACCGATAACCTATTTAACCAGTGTAGGTGGTACGAGGGGGGGCAAATTTCATTATTTGATAATATTCATTATATGATAATAAGCATGAGGCTTAATATGATGACCATGTATTGATAAACAATGGAAACTGTATTAGTTTCCGATGCAACCCACAGGGAGGCTCGGACCGGCTGAGCGGAATCCTCCGGAGATGCTTATGCACGTGCTTGCAGCCGTGCACTGCCGGAGAGGCGATGCGTAACGCGGATCCATCAGCTTCAAAACGCCGCCATTTAGGAGGAGAGGGCCTGCAAACTTTAAAATAGCCTACGTCTACACTCGCACACACAGAGGGATGATGAGAGGAGACCACAGAGGCGTGTGTGCACCGTGATCTCTCAGGTCACGGCGGTCACGCCAGTGACCAAAGGAGCGTTGAGAGCGCGTTGCAGGTTGAGCAACACAGAATGCCTGAGAGCCTTACTTCATTATATTCATTATATTCTGAATTGTCTCCTGCCGCCCGAATTTAGTGTTTCCCTTAACATGAATAAAAACATTGTTCAGGCGCTGGCACTGTATTTAACTGAGGAGGAGGAGCGCTGCTGCATGTCCCTGTGTGTGTAACAAGCAGAGAGTGTTGTGAACCTGCCTGTAGACACATCTTACTATCTGAATAATGAGCCCTTTAAATAGCAAGAAAATACTGCACCAGACTTTAGACCAGGTTTTTGTTGGTCAATGACACAATCGCTCTCTGCTGCCTCAAGATGCGCCAACAAAGCACCTGTTCACACCTCATTTTAAGACCAATACGCCCATGTGCATACAGATGGGCGCAAGTACATTTGCTACTTACACAATGTGGGCGTTTGGCGTGAAAATGACAACTGCATTGGTCTGAAATTAGCAATGACATTTGCGCTGTGCACCGCTTTTCGCCGGGTGTAAGATAGGGCCCCTGGAGTCTACAGCCACGTAAGCGGCTGTGCATGGCTGTACTTAGGCACAGATATGCTTTAAGCAAATGCGAACATCAGCATACTTAACAACAATGCTAACATTGCTGATGTTTAGCAGGTTCACCATCTTAGTTTAGCATGTCAGCGTGCTAGCATTTACTAATTAGCACTAAACACAAAGGGTTGTGTCTTAAGTTAACCCTCAAGTTGCAAAATTGTCGCGAGATGGTTAAGGTTAGGATAGGTCGTCGGGCAGCGAGTCTTGCGAGAGTTTTCACACATTTTCGCAACATGGGGGTTTCTAGACACGACCGGCACAAAGTAGGCCCGAAGCTGAGGCTGATGGGAACATCTTTAGATTTCATTGCAATCGATCCAATAGTAGTCAAAGTGTTAATCTGCTAGCAGCGCCACAGGAAAAGTCAGAAAACCACCAAAGATATTAGGATATATCCTCTGAGGAACATGAACGTCTACAAACTTTCATAGCAATCCTTCCAACAGCTGTTGAGGTATTTCAGTCTGGACCAAAGTGAACTTACTGTCACATTTATATGCAAACAAGCACAAACACTGTGAATGAGGAGAGATTATGCAAAAGTGTTTTGCAGTGTTTTCATGGGATTTGTTGGCAAGAAGATAAATAAACTCCAGAAGCAATTGGAAACCAATGCAGGAATATTAAAATTTGGGGTAATGTGTTGTCTTTTAATAGTTCCAGCTCAAATGAAGCTTCATATTGGAGACTGAGAAGTTCAGTTTAACATTAAAACTTCTTTGACAGAATGAGAGCGTAGAGATCTGATAAAAAAAAAAACTGTATTTTTTTTATACATCAGGCTTGGCAGCACCACCATTGTGAACGGAGCTTTTAGTAGAGTTTCGGTCAGATGTCACTGGTCAGTGTTATTGCTCACAAACACACAATGAGCATTTTAGCTGCTGTGAAAGCTGTGGGGGACAAACTTAAAAGGGCCTGGATAACATCCTTCTCACCTCAGTTCATGCTGCCTACACTGTAGTCACATCTCTCTCAGTTTGCCTCCGTCCATCTCATTTGCATGCAATCAGCCAAATAGAATTTAGTTTATATATTCTGTCAGAAAATAGGGTAAAAGGGCATCGTAAACGAGCCGACATACAGAGAAGTCTGTTTATCGTGTAGCTGCAGCAGTGTTGCTGCTTTTCAGACACTTCCGTTGGTTCCACTGATGAAACTGGTTCCTACATCTTTTTATCAGGAAGGTTGCTGTAGGCTATTAATTGTGCTTTATTGTGCGGGGGCGGCTGTGGCTCAGAGGTAGAGCGGGTCATCAGAAGGTCGGCGGTTTGATCCCTGGCTCCAGTCTGCACGTCAAAGTGTCTTTGGGCAAGACACTTAACGAAGGCTGTGATCGGTGTGTGGATGAGTATTTAGATTAGATTCTGATGGGCAGGTTGGCACCTTGCATGGCAGCCTCTGCCATCAGTGTGTGAATGTGTGTGTGTGAATGGGTGAATGCTGACATGTAGTGTAAAGCTCTTTGAGTGGTTGGAAGACTAGGAAGATGTTATATAAATTCAAGTCCATTTACCATTACTTTAAGCAGCTTGAATGATAGCTTCAGTAAACACTCACAGCTTGATCTGCCCCACCAAACTGGCAAACTTCCTGTCTGCAGTTATCACATTTTTAAATATTCATTGTTTTCACCATTGGACTAAAGTTTTTGTTTCCTAAGCATGATTAATACTTTTATAGAAAAATACCCAAACTGAAAGATATCAGTTTGTTAACAGTGTGAAGAACACATTTAAGAATGTGTCCAATCTACGATGTATCTAGTGTTAATAAGGGACCAGACTGAAATATCTCAACAACTATTGGATGGATTTCCATGACATCTTGTATAAACATTCATGATCCCATGTTAAGTTGCTGCAAGTCTTTAGTTTGCTCTTGTTGATAAAATCACCAGATCGGCAGCATTGCACCAGAAACAGACGTAGCTCTGGGACATCTATTCCCAGCACATCGTCAAAGACCCAGTTTCCACCAAAATAACAACAGCTATCTTTGTGCTTCCTCACTTGAATGAACCTCCCACCTGTTTGTTCCTCTCCTCCCACCTGAGCTGGGCACCAAAATACCACAGATGGGCAGAGCCAATTTCAACTGTCGGAGTGCTGTTATGTGTAGTACACTGCTATTGATACATGAACTTGTAGACATGTAGACATGCCTCATGACATGGTTACAGATGGCTTCACACTTGATTACAGATAATTTGAGGCGATATACCTGTGTTAGGCTAACTTTACACCAAATCAGGCGTCGAAGTGGCCTGTGGTAAAAAATTTAAACAGAATCAACTTTTAGAGAAACACAACCTGACGTCACGCTGCGGTGGCCAATCACGTCTCCGCTGCTTCAGAGCTGTGCAACCCAGCCATGAGTTGATCCCATTAATTGTCGGGCAGTCGCTTGTTAATGGGCCATTAAGTGTCACTCCCACAACACCGCACAACCCTGTGCTAATCACCATAATGCCTGATTTGGTGTGAATGCAGCCTTATGCTTGGGCCAGACTGCCCGCGTGAGCAGTGTGTGAGGGCTGCCTCGCTGAACCGCTGTGTGTCTCGTGCGTGTGGCGTCCACACTGGCAGCGCTTCTGCTGCTGCTGCCAGCTCTTTCTTTCTACATAGAGTTTGCCTTTCATAATGACCATTTCATTTAATTAGAAATGTCATTTATATGTATTTTAGATTATAGGTTAAGAAGTGTGCTCATTTGTAAATAATAGTAATAATCCACAATAAAACCCTGTACTTTATTCATTCATGGAGGCCTGCAGGTCACTGCATGTTCTACAACACTGTCCCGAAAATAATTCAGGATTAAAGCCTTGTGTCAACAACTGAAGGAATTCTGTCCACAGAAAAAAATACTAGAGTGCTTTTATTTTGAAGCAAAAGCAGGAAGTGCTGAATTAAAATATAAATCTTTCCTTTTTTTCATGTCCGTGACATATTCTACAGATACAGACATCGAAACTGTAGTATTGTTGCTGATATGATGTCAATATACAGTAAAAAGATCATGTTCCCTGTCAAATCTCTAGAAGAGACGCAGCTGACATGCAGCCGAGCCGCGCGGTTCATGAGTGCTGTGTGGCTGTTTAACCTGTTAACATGGACGCCGAAATAAAAAACATTAGGTTCCGCAGCCACCATGTGCTGCTGTCCTCCCTGTGTGGCCCGGGCTTTAGAACCATGGACAGCGTCAGGAGAGAGAGAGAGATCTATAACCATCTCTTTCTAATAAAAAGAGAAAACTATAAACACCATGTAGTGAGAAATTCCGTCTTCTCACCAAAACAACCAACGCTACTGCATACAAATAATCAGCAAGCCAATTTACAAAAAGCTTCAGCATAATATTGGGATGCCCATAGCCCGGACGTAATAATGGCCAAACAATGACTGTAGGTATTTACAGCTTAGGGAAGGCAAAAATGACCTGAGACCAGCTCCTATGTAAAAAGAAAACTCACATTAATGTTTATGACAGAGACAATTGGTGGTATGTTGTTTTGTGAGAACACAGTGAGTGTTCAGGAAGGATGAGTGGCAGGGTGTGGTAATAAAGACAAGAAGGCAGGATGGAGGCAGCAGGAAAAGGAAACGGTCATGATTGAAGGTGACTGAGGGACAGAGGCACATCCACATGGTTTGGACTGATAAAAGAGGCCCACAGGTTTACATTAAATAACAACATCAGTAATCATCATCATTATTATTACATGTAAGTGAAACGAGCAGATAGGAAAGAAAGTGAATATACGTATGGACATATAGAAAAACACACTGAGGAGATAAAAGGAAACAAAACAAAAGGTTGAAACCTGTAAATTAAATGAATAAGATAAATTGAAATAACATAAGGTTTAAAGTGATCAAAAGCAATTACAAAACAAGTTGATTATGAATTGGCCGCCGTTCCTCAAACTATAAACAGCAATGAAACTCGAGATGAAGGAGGGTTGAGCGTGATGAGACTACACTTCGTCTGGACTCGGAATTAGTCACATGGAGACTTACACTGGGCCGTTCACAGTGAGTCACCTCAGGACACATATTGCATACTTCAAAATATTCTTGATTTCTTCGGCTAAAAGCGATGGATAGATATATCCAATATATATCACTGCAGCCAGACATTGTTGACTGACTCCTTTATTGTGTTGATGCCTTGTTTTGTTTGTCTTAATCTCAACTTTTATATTGAAAGCTTATAAATGGAATTAATAAAATGACTAGGCAGGGCTGTATTTCCCTGCAGTCACAGTGCTGTCAGTGTGGTAACTAACTGTGGTCGCACATGCTAATTTCCTCCATTCTGTGTCCGTTGTGTTATTGTATGGCATGCTGTGATACTGTTTGCAGGGATGCACTACAGGGAAGAAGATGGATGGTACAGTGCAGTACAATAACTGTTATAATAAATAGATTTTGCAGTTAATATACAATAAATCAATGTACATTACCATTTTGTACTAAAGCCTCTGCTAGTTAAACTTAGAGACAAAGAGAAGGTGACATTTTATTTTGAAGGTTTAATATGTATTGTTAGCAGCACAGAATCAACAAACACAAGGCTTTCATCAGGAGACCGCTGTTCGTGTCCTGCGCGTCACGTTACAATTAGCTGTTCGTTGGTGTCCGGTGTTCACAACATTCAGTGTCATTTTCACTGAACAAATGTAGTAGTTTTAAGCCCAACCATGTAGTTCTTTCCTAAACTTAACTCTTGTGGTTTTGTTGACTAACCCTAAAGTGACGCCATAAGTGTTTGACATGTGATGGTGGCTTTATTAATGTAAACATCGTCCTGTTAATGCAAAACAAGGTTTTTTGTTTCAGTGTAATATAGATTTCTTTTATTTTTAAAGCAGCTGTTTTAGGTCTTAGCAGAAAAGATTGTGCTTCAAGTTTGAAAACTGCGTTATATTTCTAACAACTGTTTTTTGTTTGTATGTGATGAGTTTGGATGAGAACGTGTTGAAAATAGACAGTGAAAATGATCTTTTGACAGTATATTGACATCATACCAGCAACATTACTACAGTTTCAATGTCTAGATATGTAGAATATGTCACAGATATGAAAAACCGAAAACATTTATTTTTAACTAAACACTTCCTGTTTCAATTTCAAAATAAAAGCCTGTGTGCCAGTGTGGCCCGTGGAAGGATGTGGATTTACAATTTATGTTTGTCTTTTCATTAGCCATATTTACAATCTTATCCCAAACCTGAACCAAGCGTTGTAGTCACCTGACCCTAACAACACCTTAAACCATGTGCCATAACCACGATCTTTCCCTAACCTTAACCATATAGTTGGAATTGGTCACAGTAAGACATCACTGAATGGAATTTTGCAGAATTGTCCACTATAAACAGCGACATGCAAGCTTTAGTGATGCCAATGGTGTTCGGCCGGTCAGTCTGTTCAGGCAGCGTTCAGACCATGGATGTATAAAGAGAACTGGATACAGTGTTGGAGGCGGGGCCCCGTTCATTCCTATGAAAGTTGCTCAGTAGCGCATGATGCCAAAATGGCTCGACTTCCACCTGGAAAAGTACCCAGATCTTCTGGTGATGTTCCGCTTCCATTGGGCCCATGGAACATGCGCAGTAGCGTCCGTTCGGTCACATGGCTCGGTCACGGGGTCCCAACGTCGTCACGGTCTGGGTCTCATTCACATGAATGGAGGACGGGAAATAACTCTGGATTCAGCTTTTAGTGCATTTTAAAACTTAAGACCTAATGATTTAAATAAGGGCTATTAGAGTGTTCGTCCTGGGAAGTTGATTTACCTCAAAAAAAAAAATTCCGCTGAGTTACAGGCGTGTCTTTCCCAATGTAAGTCTATGGGAAAAAGTCTTTTTTGGGCCCAATGGCATCACGTGACGGACACGGATGTTGTAGTACCGCCGTTTGACCACTACGAAAATTGGGATCAACGACCGGCGCTCTTCCTGGGGGCTTGGTTCAAACCGACAGTGGCCCTGTGTGAAAAAAGACTTCCCTTTCATTCATTTGTACAGCCTCACAGAGCCACCAGCATGACTGTACTGTATAATTGTGTCACTTTTCCAGCATGACCGCTACTCAAAACGTAACATAGTTAGTAAGTGGTGTGGAATGGGGTTAAAAGCCTCTGGCCTCAAACCCAAAGAAATTTGCAAGTGGTTGAACTGGCATATAACCCCAGATTATTTGAGTTCAGTATGAACAGGGCTTTAACCTTTGTTTTTAACCTTATCAGCGTGGTTGAGAAGGTTAACATGGCCAACAGGGACAAATCTGGCAGCTTTGTCTCACTGACCAGTGAATTGAAGTGAATCATTTCAAATACATTTTTTCACCTACTTGTTGGTGCTGGTGTTCTAAGTAAGTAGCCTACTGTATATGATGGTTTGATGATGGCTAATCTATTTGCAATAGCAGTAGCAGCAGTAGAATCAAGAGGTATAGCCTGCAGGTCTTTACCACTCTGCCCAGGAACCCTTCTTTTAACCTCATTGTTTCCCTCGTCTGCTGAGCGGTCACCGTGTGGTGTTTTAGAAAAAGAGACGCGGTAAGCATTTCCTGTCTCTAAATTGCCGTCTCTCTCTTGTCTGCCTCGTGAAACAGTCACCAAAGAATTAGAAGAATGGGGTAAAAGCAGGGAGTCAGTAGGAGGGCAAGGCAACCGGGGAGAGGGACGACTGGAGGGCGTCACAGAAGGGGGAGACGAGAGGGGGGAAACTCCAGTGATGGAAGAAGGAAGGAAATAAGGGCCGGAGGAAAAGAGAAAGGAAGGTAGGGGGTTAATAGTGGGGTCTGAATAGGGGCTTAACCCCCCCCCCCCCCTGCAGACTCACAAACACACGCACACTGGATTAAGGCTGTACACATGAAAGGGCCCACATTAGACAAACTCTTAACGACACACACCGGCCACAGGCCCGGCATGGATATTCTCCTGCTTCCATCTACAGTTGACAGGAATTTCACCAATCTATTCACTTCATATTCCACGTCATAAATCTAATCACATGTCACGCTTGTCTGAGTGAGAGGATTTTCCAAAGATGGACAAGGAAGACAAAGAGGGAGGATTCTCCTCAGTTCCACTGTGGAAATTCCTCATCAACTTGTGAATAACATCACTTGGCAGTCACGGAAATGGTGGCAGACAGCCCCATGTTTGGTGACAAGCGTGATTGGATTTTCATTCTTTTTTCTTTTTTTTCCTTTCTTTTCTTTCTTTATTGCCCCTATGGGTGGCTAGAGGTGCCAAAACTTCATCTTTGGCTTCTAAAAAATTGTCTGAGGTAATCTGTCCTTGGCAGGGCTGATTGCCCAAAGATCAATGGCTACAATCCAGATGTTGGACAGTCGTGCCAATGTCGGAAATACTAAATACCAGATAATTAAATTATTGGTCACAATAGCATGTAATAGAATTTCTTGATGATGCAATAGTGGGACAATATTGCTTCTTTTTTCATTTCTCTCATGTTGCTAGAAGTGTAATGTAAGGACATCTCCAACCTCAACTTACACCAGAATGATTGATCAAAAACATTGGTCTCTAATGTTAGCAAACTTTACATATTTATAGATATTACTGTGTAACAGACAGTGCCAAGTCAGTTTGTTGACTTTATGATTCTCCTGTATTTGTGCTACTGTTTGTTTTTAGCATGTCCCGTATCACATAATCACCACTATTTTGCAAACGTTACATAGGCTCACTTAGTTTCAGGTACGTTCATATGACTTCACTCTACACAGTCCTCACACTGTACCAAGATGCATTCTAAAGTCCAGATGAAGCTAAAATGAGGCTTCAGCAGTCTAAATTAGCCAAAATTGAGCTATCTTCCTGAAGTCAAAGGTCTTTTTAGTTCAAATTTCCCTTTGTGTTTCCACAGACAC
Organism: Sebastes umbrosus; assembly: GCF_015220745.1. Lineage (NCBI taxonomy): Eukaryota > Metazoa > Chordata > Actinopteri > Perciformes > Sebastidae > Sebastes > Sebastes umbrosus. The sequence goes on along the minus strand of NC_051280.1, from coordinate 2,112,487 downwards.
ACAGTTTCCTCACACTTAAGTTGAATTAATATTTATTCATGAACAGGTATTTTTTCACTGGGAGCCAGCTGGCCTTGCTACTAACCAACCAGCCTGGTTTAAAGAGTAGTGGAATCTCAGAGGCAGGGGGATGGCAGCGTCCATCTGCGGAGTCAGGAGGGGGTCTCTAATCTCCGTCTCTGAACCCCCCACGCCACAGCAGAAACGGACAGAGGAAATACTGTAAAATGGGAAAAGAGGGGGCTATTATACTCCAGCACAGAGCCTGTTTTGATGGCCCAGCGTTTTTTACGAGGGCTTAAGGATCAGGGTGGGTGTGTTTCTGGATGTCTGGTGATTGGTGGGAAAGAATAGAACGGATGTAACTGCATGTAACTTTAACTCAGGATGGAATATGGAGCTCGCCTGAAGTGTGCTCAAGATCTACCTATGGGCATACATACATGTGATGTAACTACACACATTTTCTGGTTTTACATCATATACAACAAAGTGAGCCTCTACAGATTTGAATGGCATAACCTCCTTCTCAATCCTCACACTCACTTCTGTGGTGTGCAATATGCATGAAAGTTGCTGAGTTGCATATATTCTTATGATAAGGGCGTACACAATCAGTCTCCCAGTCCTTGTGATCTCTGCAGGGAGAAATAGTTGTCGACATTTCTAACACTTGTTATCATTTACATTTTATTTAACATGGGGTGGCACGGTGGTGCAGAGGGTTGCAGGTTCAAACCTGGCTTCCTCCCACAATCCAAAGACTGTTGAGATTGAGAGATTGTTGCCTCTAAATTGCCCATATGTGTGAATGGCTGTCTCTACGTGTCAGTTTTAACTTAATTAAAATGGTCACTGCAATGTTTACTGTGGACATGTGATGATGGAATATGCAGGTGAACTGTAGAATTTATTGTGAAAATAAATTGCAAAAACTTTTAATTTACAATAACATTTATTTACCAGAAAATGTGAGACTTTTGCTGAACAGTGACTGAACATTACATTATTATTTAACATTATTCACACCATGGATGTATTAAGAGAACTGGATACAGCGTTGGAGGCGGGGTCCCGGTCATTCCTATGAGAGTTGCTCAGTGGCGCATGAAGCCTAAATGGCTCGACTTCCGTCTAGAAAAGTACCCGGATCTTGGCGCAGTAGCATCCGCTCGGTCGCATGACTCGGTCACAGGGTCCCAACTTCACGCCGTCATCACAGCTTGCGCTCCAGCCTCAGTCTGGGTCTCATTTACAGGATTTTAGGAAGGGAAATAACTCTGGATTCAGATATTAGTGCGTTTTACAACTTTAAAAACTTGATTTTAAATAAGGACTATTTTGGTGTTTGTACTGGGGTTGATTCACCTAAAAAAAAAATTATCCGCTGAGTTACAGACGTCTCTTTCCCAATGTAAGTCAATGGGAAAAAGTATTTTTGGGCCCAATTGCATCACGTGACTGACACGGAAGTTGCAGTTTGCCGTTTGGCCGCTACGAAAGTCGGGATCGATGGCCGGTGCACTTCCTGGGGGCTTGGTTTACACCTATGCTTTCCTTCAGTGTCATGTCAAAATGTCTGCTGAGAAAAAGACCTGTACCTGACTGAGAGCAAGTTGAATGGGCAACCCGTTCTCACTCCCAACTCGCCAAATAGCGCCGTTTGGCCAGTGTCCCTCGGCATCGGAGACCGACGCACAGAGGCACCCCTTAGCAACAGTATGTGACGAACCGGGCTGTCAACTAACTCCAGTGTAAACCCACCCCATGTTGGAATGGAACTACAAGCAGGAAACAAAAAACACATCTCCCGGTTAAAAAGAAGTAACACACCGTGTGTAACTTCTTTTTAACTTCTTTCTTTTTTTCAACATCACCTTGATTGTAATTCTGTAAATAGTTTACTTAATATAGATTGTCACTTTTGTTCAAAAGCCAGCGTGTTCTCCCTCCTTTTTTCGTCTGAACATTGAGCCACTTCAACGACGTAGTAGACTGAACAAGGATGTGTTTTATTGGCTTATGAGGTAACCATTTCACTTTTAATTCAAAGGTATGCGCTCATTTCCTCGTTCAAACGTTGCGTAGTCTTGCTTTCACTAGAGAGGAAGCTGTGGTTGAGAGGGCTACAAGTCGCCACCAATATCTTCTGTCATTTTACAGTAATATTCTAGAACCCTTTGATGAACTTAAAGTTATTATAGAAGCATGTGTTCACCCCTCGGTACCACAGCCATGTTAAACCCTGGTCAGGTGCAGGGTCACAAAGACCAACAGCAAAGCTTTATCCCGGGTCACTGCACTGCACACTGAATAAACTGGATGGAATACGTGCCTTATATTTGAGACCATAGGGAAGGATAAAAGAAAATATTGGCCCTGTCATTTTTAATTATAATGGGACTTGAGACCTGCAAAGAAATGATGGTCCCACTCAAACTGCAAAATACTGTGCAATTCCTTTGAGGAACGCAGTTTAAAGGGTCATTAAGACATTACATGAATCCTGTTGTGTCATTCAAACTTCTGCATGTAACACTCCTGTATTCAAACTGCTTTCTCATCAGGAGGAAACACATGGGGCTTGAAGCACAACACAGAGGAGTCTCTTTTATTCTTCCTTTCCCATTGGCCTCAGGCAGCCCAGATCCCCTGGACTCTCTCTCTGTGTGTGTGTGTGTGTGTGTGTGGTGTGTGTGTGTGTGTGTGTGTGTGTGTTTTTGCTGGGAATGCTCACAGGACATCAGAGGGTCCAAGATGCTCCACTCAGTGATTAGCTGTGCTCAGCAAGCTCCACAGAGAGCCGCTCAAACATGCTCAGTCCCACAGACACACACAGTTTGTCTGGCTGATAGAGGCAGGCAGACTGGCAGGCCTTGCCACTTGTCACTGGCTAGGCTGATGAACTGACAAATGTCTATCTGTGTGTGTGTGTGTGTGTGTGTGTGTGTGTGTAGAAATGGTGGATGCATTTGTCTATCTTTTATCTCTGTGTATATATTTAATTTCTGCATGTACATGCATATTCGCTCGCGTGGGTATATGAACAGCAGGGGCTGGTCGTGCTGTGTAGAGACCTGGCTTATCGTTGACTAAGCCAAAGCCTGAGCACCTCTGTGTAGTGGGGGGGGAAAAAAAAAAAAACCCCCCTTTGATGCTGACAGACAGACCAGGGACATGGGTGAAAGTCTCCTCAAGTCCAACATTTCCGACATAAATATACTGTCACAAAAAAGGGAGGGCCGGTACTGGTGCCTTTCGGTGTGCCCTATAGCAGGAATTTTATTTGAGGTGGCCCCTCCCCCCCACACTCCCATAAAATTACCATATCAAGTAACATGCTTTCATAAGCTCGTGTGAATCCTTCCTTGTTGGCCACGATCATCAAACACCTTGCTGCTGTATTTTCTGTACTTTCAGCAGATGCGTAACATCAAAGGAATTCAAACTTGACATAAAATCTGTCTTTATGTTGACAGCGTCTTACTCTCTTTGCAAGGCCGTCGTAAATCCCTGCAAGAGGATATTAAACTTACCAAGACACTCAGCTATTCCTCAGCTATGAATTAGGCCAAATCACCAACTACACACAGCTCATACGCTATACTGCATCCACAGGAACCTCAGGTATTTCAAACACTACCACCAAGCTGTCAGACCTGTGCAGGCTCAACTTACAGACCTGGCATTAACATACGTCCTGAGTGATCCGAACACACTGAGTATGTCTGTTCACACCAGGCATTAGAATGCGTCTCCATTGGCCACTTGTGATCCGTTCTCACTTCCCCGCTCTATATGCAAATAAACACGTGGTAGACACCTGGCTAATACAGCAGACGTAGGGAAGTATACTATTATAAGAATGTCAGTAATAATATCCTACATACTCGTGAATTCAGCTACATTTTATTGACATCTCCGTGCAAGGTACCAGAACAAAAACACAGACACCTCTCCGACAGTATGATAATAATGCACTTTGCGTGCCGAGTCTGATAGTCTGTATATATGTAGCCTATAGATAAGATATATATTAATAAAATACAGTTTTGAACGTCGCCATCTTGGTTTTCGGCCGTCGCCATTGTTTTTTTTTTTTTTAAACCAGAAGTGACACGAGAGGACGGAGCTAAGTACAATCGAACGCTGAATAAAACATTTTTAAGCGACCAAAAAGGTTATAATTAACTTTCATGAACTGAAAACACACTGTGAAAGGGTTAAAGTTTTAAGACGCAAACACGGACAACTTCCAGATTCCCAGACCGAACAACGCCGTGGTAGCGACCTGTCAATCACAAGGTAGCCCCTTCCTAAAGCGTCCCCTGCTTTATGGTCTATTTGACTCTAAATGGGACCATAATTTACTAAATGAACATGTATTGAACTGTATTGAAGAAGACTTGAAACTAGCGGTTGAGACCATAAACTCATGTTTACAATGTTAACTGAGGCGGGGCTGCTGGGTTATGCATGAATATCATTTACGTCTATTATTTTTCCGTTCTTCTTTGAAATTTCTTCTTATTTGTTTTTGTCAGTGACTGCACCAGGGGCCTGTACTACGAGGCAGGATTTGGGGTTAGCGAGGTAACTTCAGGGTTAACCCTTCAGGGTTTTCCGTCCTATGACGGTGGATCACTTCTTACCGAGGTAGATCGCCATGGTAATTTATGCTGAACAGCTAACCTGCTCCGTTATGTTCCAGATAAGAGATCAACTCATATAAAAGCACCTCCTACTGACCAATCAGAGCTCGGCGGGCAGATTGTATGATAATATTACACAAAGACAAAGAAGTTACCGTCATAATCCAGGCTAAAAACAACACAGTTTAAACTGACAGATGCAGGAAGGACATCTGGATTTATGCTGTAGGTGTTTACCTCTTTGAATTATGTTTTTATATTTATTTTTTGACTTGCTCTCAAGTCCGTTTCACACCGTCGGAGAGGGGGACGCAGCTGAGCGAAGGCTGAAATAGTCATACGTGCCACATCATTAACTATATCATAATGTGGGCTACTGTAATCTATTCATCCATTCTATTATGAAAGCAAGTCATACTGCCCCGTCTAGACGACTATATCTGACTTTTGAGTATTCTGTTAAATTAATAAATCTGTTAATTTACACATTCACACATCGGCAATTTCTTCTTTTTGCCAGCTGTCCTTCCTGCGTTTGGCGGCTGCAACTGTGCAGCATTTATTCTGGATTATGTGTTCAACTTCTTGGTATTTGTCTTATATTATAGTTTGTTCTTCCTTCGTTAAATGTGCCGCTCTGCTGACAGTAGACTTGTCCATGTCTGTGATTGGTCATATGCTGCAAACACTGGCCCTTTCATGTGAACACGCACATAGCCAGATAGAGAAACCCTGGGTTGATTTTACCGAGTTGATAACCACCGTCGTAGGACCCTTTAGCAGGATGCCGATTGTTAGGGTTAGTTAAGCCAGATAACGTGAAGATACCCTGGGTATGCTGAACTGGCTTTCGTAGTACAGGGCCTCTGAATGACTGCATGACATCAACCATCAGCCTCGTGGAAGCTCCCAGAGAAACAGGTCCTCCTGGCCAACGAAGGAGCCAAAAGGTGGGCATGAGAGGAAGTTCATTTCACAATATTTCCCCTAAATCAAGTGTGTGCCAATAATATGTGAGTAGTTTGGTTTGTGTAGACACTCTGATATTCTTATTGCTAAGAGACTTTGAGCGTCCCTAGACATCAAACTGTAGATGACAAGGTGACCCTGATGTGTCCCGAAAGAAAACAAAGATGGATGACTGTGAAGTGACTCCTGTCCATTAAACAGCGCGGGGCAGTGAGGATGAAAAAAGATGGTGTCATTATATGTGCACGGCAACGTTTTAGAGTTGGAGGACTAGCAGAAAACTTTGTACAGTTACATATTGATTAAGTAGTCTGCAATTAAATATGTCCATAATTTGAATAGAGCAGCATCAAATTTGCATTTGACATTTGGTGAGCGAGACAAAAATAGCCTAAAAAGAAGTCATTTACTTACAGGAAGTCCTGCTGCCTAGTGATTGACTCTTTTGCTTTTTAGTCTTTTTTGACAGCAGGTAACAATAACAATATAAAGAAGGATTTAAGTGTTGGACATATCAATGCAGAGACTATGACCTCATTTCCATCTGGCATTAAAGCTTCAGTAGGCAACAATTCTTTGGCATAACAAGTTAAATTGTTTTCAAGTTCTGCTCCGGAAACGAAAGTGTGACATGCGAACAAACGGAAGGACGGACGGACAGACAGACGGACGGACGGACGGACAGAAGGACGGACAGGCGAAGCACTATGTTCCCCCGACTACGTTGTCGTGGTGGTATAAAAATGGGTATTGATGGATATCAACAGTGTCACAATTTTCATTTCCAATGTCAAGAAAAAGATGACTGAAATTGTGCCATGATGCTGTGGAAAATGTCCACCCCCGTGTTTATGTAGCCACAGAAACAGCCCGAATGAAAAGCTAATTTTCCTGCTGCCATCCCAGCATTCTTATTCAGTCGGAGCTCCAGTTTTTCACTTTGTCTTGGCAAGGCACAGTAAACAGCACTGCCAGAGCCAGTCAGCCAATATGGTGTAACTGATTTAAGGCGGATTAGAGATTCCTGTGCTAAGCCTGAGAGAATCCTCTCAAATATTCACAGACGGACTGAATTAGTGAAAGAAACAATGGCCATTTTCAATGCGTCTTATGTAAAATGTTTGTGTCCTGTGATACTTGCTGCCACTGTAGGTGGCTGGCTTTAAGTCTCGAGAACATGTGACATGATTATCATTTAAAGCCACTCAAAGCCTGACATTTCTTTATGATATCTGAACAAGAGCATGATTTAAAAATACATCACTGGCTTCACAACAAAATATCACAACTGTTTTCCTCAAGCCTGAAGTTCTGGTTTCCTCCTGGCTTTCCTTCATTGTGACTTTGACTAATTCCTGGAAAAGCAGTGAAACTGTTCCTAGTTTACAACTGTTGAGATGTGCTCAGCACTATCTGTTTGTCTCAGCTCTGAAAGCAATATACAGTACTTATAATACAGACGGAGTAAAGAATAAATATCCTATATAGGTACTACATAAATCATGTCTTTGATCCAGAGAGGCGTCTAACATATGAAAACAGTGAATACATGAAAACATGAGCTATGAGAAATTCATCTTGGGAAACAGCCTTTTCTTAAGATTATCTCAAACACATCCCCCACTATACAGTATCTTGAATATATGTCTAATAAACAGGTGGGGGGGGGTAGGGTGACCAGATCCCAACAAATCAAATGTGGGACAAAGAGTATGTTTGCGTGGGACAATGTGGGACACGTTGCCAATACTGAGAGGTAGTCTCATCATTTCTGTTCTGCCCCTTAGCTCGTAACATCTCTATGCGTTGCCCTCTGGTTGAGACTCACATGTACTGTGTCGCTTCATATCATACGTCAAACACAGCCCAGTGATGACAGCCTTCCCTGCTTCCTTCACAGCCATTGGATAAAAGGCACATTTTTTGAAAAGTGTCTGTCCTGCAGTGGTTTAACTTTTGAAAAAAAGAGCCAATCAAAATGCAGGACATCGCTTCAATATGTGGGACACGGGACAATGGCTAAAAAATGCTGTGCAGTCCCGCATAAAGCGGGACACCTGGTCACCATATGGGGGACAGGCCTACTGATGGAAAGGGGAGTGGAGCTTTGTTTGGGTCTGAATGTATCAATAAACAAGATTTAACTCCGTAAAACCAGCCAAATAAAAAAACTGTCAACAATTTGACTACAGTATGAATCAAAGGGGCAGTATTGCTGTAGCTGGAGCACAGTGGAACGACACTATCAATGAAAAAAAAAAAAAAAGAACCGGACACAGATCTATGCAAATATATTCTGCAACTCATATAACTTCCTCATTTATGTCAAAATAAATTACTTTTAATTTTGAAAAAAACCTTCAGCAGAGCAAAATGGAGCGGACAGAAAACACTGTAGGAGCACCACGATGCCACTAGAATAGAGAGGTAGAGGAAAATGGCGGATGCATAGCCAACTGCATCTATTTTTCTTATATTTTCTGACCTACAGAAAACAGTAGTGAGTGTTTTACATCCATAAAAAAACATTAAAATTAAATTTATGGTAAAAGAAAAAGAAAAGGAAGGCAGCATGTGAGCTTATGAGTGTGGGCCCTGGGTCAGGAAATGGATGCTTATTTTGCAAAAATGTACTGTATTCCCCATCCGTGTCACACTCCCATTGAACAGATGAACATGTTTACTTACTTTTCTAACTTTTTGTTTTTGGTCCTCATACGCACACGCCCAATGAAGTATCTACAGAACCGCATACACACCCATGTCTGCATACGGGAATGAGAACGGGCTGGCCAGGCAGACAAACAGCTGACAACCTCGCAGCTAAACTAGTGATGTGTTGGAGACTAAAAGTGGCTGCGTGTGTCTACGACGATGCAAGCAACGTCGTGACTGCTAGCTCCCAGGGACGAGTGAGCTGGGGACTCGGTTGTCTGTTTGTGCATCAGGTTATCGTTGCAACTGGGCAGAACTTCTACCACAGCAGCCCTGCATGCAAGGCATTCAACTTGTCCATAAAAGGGGACATATCATGCTCATTTTCAGGTACATACAGTACTTGTATTTTGGGTTTCTACTAGAACATGTTTACATGCTTTAATGTTCAAAAATCACATTATTTTTCTCACCCTGTCTGTCTGAATGTACCTGCATTCATGCTCTGTCTGAAACGCTCCGTTTTAGCGCATTTCAACGGAATGGCAACGGAATTGCTAGGAAACAGCTTGGGTCCATGTTTACTTCCCGTCAGCAGATGTCATTCATATACACTGCAACAGGAAATAAACTGAGACCCATTTAGTATGTTTACATTTAAAACTGTGAAATGGTCTAAATACTGTTGATTTGTGACATCACAACAGGACAGAAATCCTAACGGCTTGTTTCAAACGCACAGTTTCTGAATACGGGCTTTGTGTATTTCTCCATGGATTGAGTGTTTTGATACTTTCACAGTATTTATATATCACTTAAACCTGCTTTATAATATAAAAGATATGGAAATCTCACTTTTTGCAATATGGGACCTTTAAGTGGTATCAAGTGCAGTTGTATCGGAGTAGTTCTACAAGTACGAGTACAAGTACATGAGCACAGTATCTGACCCGATACCCGACACTGGTATCGGTATCGATGCCTTCTTATTTAGTAAGATTGTTAAGCTATATCCTGATGTACAATATTAACCTGCCAGCTAGTAAGAAACCACCACGTTAAGTGGTTTTAGGCTGTTGTAACATATTTAACAATTTTGTACAATTTCAATTTTGCACATTCAAACAGTATTTTTTGTTTTTCTTTGAATAAAAGTGCTTGCAATGCCACAGTTTACCACGGAGTCTTTGTCAGTAGCAGGAAGGCATACAATTCATGTATTTGTATCACATCCGTGCGGTTAAGGTGCCATTTTTTCCTTGACTCGTGTTTTTAACCAAAGCCTTTAACTAAATTGAACTGAAATGTTTTACAGAATCCACCACAAAAGTTGAGCATTCCAGGCTGCGATAGTGGCAGAAATAATCCCAAAAAATGCTGAAGGCACTGCTTTGAATCAGTGTTGTTTTAGTGCGTTGAGTATTTCTCAGAGGCAGAGCTGCTCATGAGGCAGAAGTAATGTTGAGTCGATGCACTTATTCAGAGTGCAAGTGAGCCAACTGGCAAGCTCGGATGGCAGAAACAGAACTTTAATCAAAATATAGATAACACGTGAATAGTATGAGCCGCAGTATTGATTTTTTTTCTTTCTCTAATGTGTTAGTTTGCAAATCAGTGCCAACAGCATCACAAGGAAGACAGTTTCACAGGAAGCTTGCCATTCTTTTAGACCGGCTGGTCTACCTTCATGTGCTCAGTTCACACTCAAACATACAGGCACAGGAGTACATTTTCCACAGATGTACCATAACAGGCACATAATGGTCCTCATTCCAGATATAGCACTGGAGGGTTTACTGGTCACACTGTCTTCATGAAATGGCTGTCCACACCTTCCCCGGGCCAACAGTGGGAGTTAACAGTGTCCAGGGAGAATTTAATGTGACGTGTTTTGTTAAAAGCTACATTTTCATCACTTGTGGTGGATCTTTATTTATACGTTTTTCAGAAAATATGCACACCAACGTACAAACCCCCTAACCCACAGATATACCCGACTTCAGTTTAACAGTGCCGGCATACAGTTTGACACAAATCATCGTCAGTTGAGCCCGACTAGCATGAGCTACAGCCCTGCTATCATTCCGGGTGTGCTTTCTGGGTGAATTTGCCCTCTAGTATTTCTGTTTTGCGCGTTAGAGTAGTAGACATAAACAGATGTTTGGGGTCACAGGGCATGCCAAAAGGATGTCGCAAACCAAACCGAACGTCCTGTACCGAACGGGTCGGGGTCGAATACACAAACCTTTCACCCCTACTTGTTACACATATTTAAATGCAGACAGACATAGATATGTATGCGTTGGTGTCCCTGAATTTCTGACGGGACTTACATCTGTTATATTTTCTAATGGAATTAGGGATGGCGCTTCTTTGATCCAATTTGTGAATGATGGAGAACAAGTTTCCGGGTTAGAAGCTATAGGCAAATGCTGTAGAGTTAGCTTGGGGTGTAGTGATGTCTACGCCTTCACTGGGAACTCCAAAAATAGCGGGAATTGGGTTTGGCTCAATTGTTTCTTGACAAATGTGATAAATGTACTTATAAAGGTAGAAATTTTAGAGCTGCAAAAATCGGTGTATCATTTTATAAGACAATTAAACTTCGTATGTAACAAAATAATCTAGTTTCAAAGGTTCACTCAATAGCATTCAGAGCATTCTGCAACTGGAAACTGTGACATGGAAGCTGAAGGAAGATAGTGAGATAGCGGTTGAAAGCTCTAGAAGCTACTTAGTGAACCTTATATAAAACAAATTTTTTTTCCCACTTTAAACCTCCATTGCCAGTTGTACAATAATTATCGTATTTGTACGGTAATTTATCCCTCTGTATGATGTGCGATCAATAATGCCATTTTCCCATTTTGTGATGTCTCATTTTAATTAATTTCCGGATAGCAAAATGTAGATCCTACGTCTGTCACGTGACCTCTTTCCAGCCAGTCATGCTTGATGCACGCCTGTCGTTCTCTCTCCTGAGTTTGCACCGGAGGTAGCTTTAAATGCACCAGTAAGCCCAGTTATTTATTTAATCAGCTTAGTTTATGGCCTCAACTGTTTTCATGCAGAATATGAACAGGCTTCTGGTCGTGCTGTCTTGTAATTTAATTTTTTAACAGTTGGCTATTACAAAAATTGTCAGAGTGATGGAATTATGGACCACACACCCCCCCTTCCACATGTGTATTAGGGGGCCACAGGAGGACAGGAGGCGGTTTCCTAAAGAGCTGAAATAGATGGCTCCATACCTGGAGTGGTTGTGCTTTCAGTTATGTAGCCTCAAGTGGCACTACAACAGTGAGCAGGATAACTAACCACCAACTCTACTCATTAAGGATCAGGGTCATGATTGTTGGCAGCGATCAAAAGAAAACTCATTTCTGTCATTTCCTGTGAAGTTGACTATTGAGTGAAATAGGAGGTATTGGGCCTACTGGGGCTATTAGACAAATAATGTAGTCTATATATGTATGATTTCAAGCTGGTACTTTTAGCTGCACTGCTAGAGGAAGAAGCCTTTGAGTGCAGTGGGGTTTATATTATCAATGTTGTACTTTTCCTGGTCCTTTTATGTAGGAATAACACCTTCTTTTTCACTAATTAAATTCAGAACACTGGAGAGGCCTTGGCCTCTAGTTAGAGGGCAGTATACTTTAAAGTTACTAAAAAGAAACTTGTTATCAAACAGTCTCAATTGAATATTGATGCCTTTATATAACCTGCATAAGCAGACGAGAACATCAGCAAGAAGATCGACTATTTCTTTATCGTTGTTCTTAATGTTTGTCATCGGTGTCATCGTGCGAAATCAGACAAAATGATGCAGGTTCACCAGAAACTCCTTCAGCTCAGACTACAGCGGGGCATCCGCCTTCGACCTATAGTCGGAGCTCCAGCGGGAAGTGGAAGGCTCCGTGCCAGGCAGCAGTGGCCAGGAGCAGAGCTTCGCCTCATTGCTCTGCCGGTGCCCGCTGTGAGCCACGCTGGAGGCTGTATTGCTGAGCCCACTGGAGGGAAGAGAGGCACGGGAGAACCAGAACCAGGACTGTGCAGAGTAGACTATTGGACCCTGCTCCAGTAAAATTGGACGTTTTCTAAAGGAACTCTGGTGCATGGAAACGCTATCGCATTTGTCCACAGGGACCACCAACATCAACACAAAATGTAATAACTTTAATGTTTATTTCCAGCACAAAAGGTTAATTCACACACGCTTGACAGTGGCCAATTAAAAGTCATTTAAAAGTACTTTATTACAACTAAACATAATGCTGTTTCAAATCAATAAAGTATTTAGTTCACCACAGTCAGACATAAATAATCACGTCTAGTCTACAGAAGCACATGGCTCCTGGAAAGTAACACCTGAAGATAAAATCACTGTCTGAGAGTATCCAAAAAACACTTCAGCATTGGTAATTTAATCTCTAAAGTAACTGACCTGTTTCATGTTTCCATTTCATGTTTTTGTGCAGAAAACATGTACTAAGCATCCCATCTCTCATGCATACTGTAACAAAGAAAACCCATATTAAAGACATAAAGAGACTGCAAAGAATTATTGTCGGCTGAATACAAAGACTTAAGTATTGCACGTACATTACATTTTGGGAACTCATATGAGACAGTTAAAAAAGGGTCAAAA